>NC_051155.1:73335062-73382873 GCF_013339745.2 Dermacentor silvarum
TATTATTATATTATTATATTATTATTATTATTATATTGGCATCCCCTTTGAAGCGGGGCGGCGACCAAGCAGGCTAGGTGACTATTGTCACCTAGCCTGCTTGATTTAACCAGGTATACTATACCGTTTTTATCTAGCATTTTTGTATACCTTTCATTATTCTTTTTTCAAACATTCCTTCTATCTACCGCTACTATGATTTTAAGAGATCAGGTCGTATCCATCTTTTCCCTGCTTTTTTCCCCCCAGTACTCTAATCGTCTCTTGCGTATCTCTACGGTTGATCTGTTGATGTTTCCTTCCACTTTAAACCCAAGCGCTTCTGGGAGTTGCACGTTACCCATGGTTCTCGCTGGGTAGATCCCTTCGCATTCCAATTGGATATGCTGAATGGTCTCTGGATCTTTACTGTATCATACACATGCCTGATCTAGTTCCGAATATTTGGTCCGGTATGTTTTGGCTTTTAGGCAACTGGCTCGAGCTTAAAATAGCAAGGGACTGCCCTTTGTGTTATCGTACAGATTTTCCCTTCTAATTTCTCTTCTCATTCTTGTAAATCTCCATTTTCATTTTTGTTGCCATTCTCTACGGTCTCTATTGCTCTCACTTTCTTTCTGATGACTCCTGGTTGTGTATTTCCAATTTAGATTATCCTGTACTTGGTTGCCAACTTCTTGACCTCTTCCTCCATTCTTTGTCCACGCTTTTCATGTAGAGATACTTGTGCACTTTAGCCGGCCATTTATTTTCATCCATGTTCCTGAGCCTTTCTTCAAAACTGAGTTTGCTCTCTGCTTCTCTGACTTCAAAAGAGGCCCAACTCATGTCAGCCTGCACTGCCTCATTTGTGGTATTACCGTGGGCTCCCAAAGCCAACCGGCTTACTGATCTTTGGTTAACTTCCCAACCCGACAAGATATCCCATTTTAACCATAGAATGGCATTTGCGAACGTTAGCGCTGGCATCATTACTCCTTTCCAGATTCCACGCACCACCTCATACTTATTGTGGCCCCACAGTGCTATGTGCTTCATTATTGCTGCATTCCGCTTCCCCTTGTTTTTTCAGGTTATCTTGGTGGTTGCTTGAGTAATTCTTTCCTTCGTTTATGTTTACGCCGAGGTACTTATATTGCTTCACTATGGGTGGGTATTACTTACTGTTGAATGGACACCACGAAGTTACTCGTATCATCACTAAAGATCATAATTCCCGATTTCTCCGTGCTAAACTTAACGCCTATATTTCTTGCTGCGTTTCGACAGGTATTCGTAAGTGTCTGTAAATCTCTTGTATTGTCCGCTAGTAGCACAATGTCGTCGGCTACATCAGTCTAGGCTATGGTGTTGGGCTCCTGAGCACGAAGTCGCGGGATCGAATCCCGGCCACGGCGGCAGCATTTCAATGGGGGCGAAATGCAGAAAACACCCCGTGTAATTAGATTTAGGTGCGCGTTAAAGAACCCCAGGTGGTCGAATTAATCCGGAGTCCCCCACAACGGCGTGCCTCATAATCAGATGGTAGTTTTCGCATGTAAAAACCCATTTATTTTTTCTACATCAGTCCAGCGACCTTCTGTTGCACCATTGTCTCCATTACGCATGTAGGATAAATCAAAACCTAATTCGCTCTTTTCCAGTCGTCTTTCTATACTCTAACGTAAAGCGTGAACGACAATGGTGACAGAGGGGCAACGCCGACAACAAGCTGCTACCCCGGAGATGAGAGCTCGGGAAGCGGCGGCTAAACGCCAGAAGCGTTGTCTGCCGGAGACGGCAGGCGCCGATGCGCGGTTCAAGCGCGATTTCCTCGATCGCAGTTTCGGGCACAGCTGCAAGGTGTGTGATCGCCTGTGGTTCGAGAGCGCGCTGACCAAACTCGGCAACATACGAAACGAACAGTCACGAGTCTACGCCGTCGCAGTGCTGCAGCAAGAGTTCTGATCCTCCGGTGGCTATCCCAGTGAGTACGTGGTTTGCTCGACGTGCAAAGATTCCTTGGTAGCCGGCAAGGTCCCTGCAATGCAGCCACATATCACACACCGCATATATATCGCCGCATATCACGCACTGCACTGTTTCGTCCCACTCATCATGATTCACTTCGTGGATATGCGGTGATCTTTTTAGACCGTTTTAGGTTAAGCGTACTCAAACATGAAGCGACGCTACGCCACTAAACCCTAACGTCACTCAGTAGGAACGTTACAAAAAGATCCCGCTGACTCATGAAATTAGTTTAACGGGAACTGTATCAACAGCGGGGCTGTTTAAGGCGGAGGTTGGCCGGTATAACGGTTTCATTCACCGCCACCGCGCTCTGGCAACGCTGTGCCCGGCATCCCGCGCCCCTAGGAAACTTCCGGTAGCCGTTTCTTTGCTCGTTTTTGCTGGTATTTGTTCGCTCGCGCGCATCGTCCTGCGCATATTCTGTGTTATTTTAACACGAAAGTGTTTTATGCCGGGTCCACCAAGACTTCACTGACGTATTTCCGTCACGGAAATACGTCATAGAACATAATAAAAAGACCAGAAGAAAAGTTCCACAAACATGCAAAATTTGGAAATCGAACCCACGACCTCTCGGTCCGCGACGATAGATCGCCGAGCGTTTAACCCATTGCGCCACAAACGCATTTGCAGAGAGCTACACAGACGCGCCTTATATATCTAACACTCCTCCGTGTACCCGCGCTCTTGCTCGGGGCGGTGCCGCCGCCTACGAGCAGAAAGAGAAGTACTGCATTATGACACTAACGCGCACCGACAGTGAACGCTTCGGTGGTCTCAGCACTACGACGCCTCGATGCCAGCATTCGAAGGGACGCTGGCATCAAGAAGCACTACCAACTACTAGGTGGCGTTCACCGTACTCAGCACAGCGGAGCGTGGCCTCCGCAATTAGCTCTGAAAATGTTTCTGAAGTTGATCGCGGAGGCTGCAATTACGACGCGCTGTACGCGCTGATTTGACTCGGTGACGATTCAGTTACGTGCTTTGTCTTGCGCGTTGTATTAGTGTGTCAGTTACGTGCTTCGTCTTTCGCGTTGTGCTAGCGTGTGCAGCGTAGTGCAGCTTCCATATGCACGACGGTTGCTCATGGTCATCGACGTTGGTAGTCGTGATGGAGGAGACGTGCCACCAGGCGTCAGCGTGGGTGCATCAACGCCTAAGGGCGCTTTAGCCACAAAACACCAATAGACATTATATATCAATGTGCAATAAACATTACACTACTTCTGTGAAGACCTTTCACTTTCGTTTCACTTTCGTGTTCTATACCGATTCTATATAAGAGGGATCAACCACATTTTTTTTAGGGTATATCGATGTAAGTGCGACTTGTGGCATTTAGTGTGTTGCGTGAGGGCGAGTAGCTCTTGGAGCATCGACTGTTTTCATTACGTTTATTCGTCAACGGTGTTTTTCAAATCTGGGAGCCTACCAGGAGCTCCCAGATTTGCTCTGCTCACTTAATGCAAGGTAGGTTACTGCGTGGAGTAGCCGGACTGCTATAATGCTGAATAATAAAAGTGCTACTGCGCGATTGTTCTGGCCGTATGTCGTGTAACTCAAGCGAGGGCAGCGACTCTCGCCCCGAGTTGGCCGCTCGTCCAGTTTCTTGCCTCGGCGTGGGTCGCCATGCTACGAACATGAGTTAAAATTATTGTTTAGCGGCTGCCATGCTGCCGCCGTTTTATTTTAATGTTTTTCGTATCGGGGGCACAAGTGCACTTCTGCAGCTCTACTACCCTAGGTACATGTGCGCATTGGTTTATCATGTTTAACCGCCTCCCACGCAGCGGGCCTGGGTTCGATCCCGGCGGAGAGCGGGTACTTTTTAACGTCCCAAAGCGATTCTGGCTATGATGGACGCCGCAGTGGAGGGCTCCGGATAATTTCGACCACCTGTGGTTCTTTAACGTGCACTGACATCGCACAGTACCGGACCTCTAGCATTTCGCCTCCGCACAGTACGCGGACCTCTAGCATTTCGCCTCAAACGAAATGCGACGGCCGGGGCTCAAACGGCGTCTTTCGGGTCAGCAACCGGACACCGTAGCCGCTGAGCCACCACGGCGGCATGTGAGCATTTGTATCGGCATCGCAGAGGAGAGTCGCAGAAAAGGTAGCAATTTCCGTGCATGCATGTAGGAAGTTTCGGCCACATTCTAAAAGCACTTACGAATTAACGGAGGCCAATTATGGATTGCGATCTCGTGCCCAACACTACATGTTTCATTTTGTTAGAATTGTGGTAAATTCGTGAGCATTTAAGTTTGTCCCATTTCAGTCGACCTATGCTTCTTGCACTAATGATGACTTTTGAGAGTGTACGGTTATTTGTGAATGCATATTGAAAAGCAGAAACAAGGCATATTACGCAGAAAACATGTGCATGTACACATGCAAAGCTTACCACTTCATCATCCATCTTGCAGCAATAGAAGTTCCATTGCGAAATGCAAAACGCCCGTGTGCTTGTGTTGTAGGGCACCTTAAAGAACCCCAGGTGGTCAAAATTAATCCAGAACCCTCCACTACGGCGAGCCTCGTAATCAGAACTGGTTTTGGGACGTAAAACCCCAGAAAGAAGAAAAAATTGTCATTAAAGTTTTTCTAGTTTTCGGCAGTCCCATTACCTGCCTTGAAGACCGCAGTCTGCCTTCATTGCATGTCCTCACTAAGATGCTCCGCTTGTTGCTCCGGGGTTGTAACTGAGGGAAGGTGTTTGGAGCTCGGCAAAAACGAAAATCGCGCGACATCATCGTCCAGCAGATCGGGCAGCTCTCTGCCACTAAACATCAGCTTTTGGCGATACCGATCGTTTGCTTCGGTGCTAAGCGCCTTAGAGGAGTCGCTCGTCATGTGCCTTCACTTCGCCTAGACATGTCAACGCTTCGCCTCTTGAAGGGCGTGGTGCGCCCAAGCGAGAATCTGCGCGTCGGCGGCGGGCCGATCCGGAATACCGTGCTGAAGTTGCAGCCGAGAGGAGGCATCGTCGAGTCGAAGATCCCGAGTTTCCAGATCGAGAACGCGAGAATCTGCGTTTGAGTGTCCAGCGTCGTCGGGATAGCGACCCTGGTTGTAGCTTGGTCGATCACAAGCTCCTGCGTGTGCTCCAGCCTTGCACCACAAGTGCAAGGTGCGCTCATTTTCTTTTCGGTTATTTATTGTGATTTCACAAACTTAACATTTTATACCCGTGCCACACGGGCAAAGTAAGGTGCACTTTGAGCGAGTGAAATTCAGCGCGCTGAGTGCCACTTTGGCGGTGCGCTGCTACACGAGAAAGAAAAGAGTTCTTTCAAATTGATGGCCATGGCGACCGGGAGTGAGACGGGAATGCATAGATTTACTAATATAAAAATGTGTGCACGAAAACAGTTTATTATTGTTAGCAACAATATTTACAATCCACCTTCATACGCGCCGGCAACGACGGCAACTTGACCAGCAACAGTCAAAACGACTCGATCCGCCAAACTGCGCAGTCATTATCCGGCGTGGTCGTGAACAGCTCGAGAGTGAGTGGTTCTTTTGCTTTTCTTGTTGTTTTGTTGGGGTGTGGCACATTTTATTACCTTGTAACGTTAGTAATTTAAAACAATGTTATTAAAAATTGCTCCTGACTCTTCTTTCACTATGACTTTGTGTATCTCCTAAGCATTGCTAACGAGGCTACACACTTCGCTGCCGCGAAGTGAGTTCGCCGAACACACTCGCCGGCGAGTGCGCTCTGCAGTAAGCGTCACTGCAGAGCACTGCACTTCAGTAGCTCAGAAAAGACCTTTATGGGTAGCATTTCTAGATATTAAAGGAGCTTATGACAACGTAGACAGGGGATTGTGGGATATTCTTCAATACGAAGGCATAGATGACGATTTCGTGGAGCTGCTGAGGGAGATATATAGAGACAACCAAGTACAAGTGGTATGGGAAGGTAGAAAAGGTAATGAAATGGTGGGAATTCACCAAGGATTGAAGCAAGGATGCCCTCTGTCACCATTGTTGTTCACGCTTTACGTCAAGGGTATAGAAAGACGACTGGAAAACAGCGAATTAGGTTTTGATTTATCCTACATGCGTAATGGACAAATGGTGCAACAGAAGGTCCCCGGACTGATGTACGCAGACGACATTGTGCTACTAGCGGACAATAAAAAAGATTTACAGATACTTGCGAATATCTGTGGGAATGCAGCGACAAATCTATGCCTTAAGTTTAGCACAGAGAAATCAGGAATTATGATCTTTAATGAACACACGAGTAACTTCGTGGTGTCAATTCAACAGCAAGTAATACCCATAGTGAAGCCATATAAGTACCTCGGCGTACACATAAACGAAGGAAAGAATTACTCAAACAACCACCAAGATAATCTGAAAATAAAGGGGAAGCGGAATGCAGCAATAAAGAAACACTGTGGGGCCACAATAAGTATGAGGTGGTGCGTGGAATCTGGAAAGGAGTAATGGTGCCAGCGCTAACACTTGCAAATGCAGTTATATGCTTAAAATCGGATATATTGGCGGGTTTGGAAGTTAACCAAAGATCAGTAGGCCGGTTGGCTTTGGGAGCTGAGCCCACGGTAATACCACAAATGAGGCAGTGCAGGGTGACATGGGTCGGTCCTCTTTTGAAGTCAGAGAAGCACAGAGCAAAATTAGTTTTGAAGAAAGGCTCAGGAACATGGATGAAAATAAATGGGCGGCTAAAGTGCACAAGTATCTCTACATGAAAAGCGTGGACACAGAATGGAGGAAGAGGTCAAGGAAATTGGCAACCAAGTACAGGATAATCGAGACTGTAAATGGACAACCGGAAGTCATCAGAAAGAAAGTGAGAGAAATAGAGACCGTGAATTGGATGCAATAAATGCAAACAAACAGGACAATGGAGATTTACGAGAATGAGAAAAAAGAAATTAGAAGGGAAAATCTGTACGATAACACAAAGGGCAGTGCCTTGCTTTTTGAGGCTCGAGCCGGTTGCCTAAGGACGAAAACATATCGGAACAAATATTCGGAACTAGATGAGACATGTGCATGCTGCAGTAAAGATCCAGAAACCACTCAGCACATCCTGATGGAATGCGACGGGATCCACCCAGCAAGAACCGTAGGTAACGTGCAACTCCCAGAAGCGCTTGGTTTCGAAGTGGAAGGAAACATAAACAGATCAGCCGTAGAGATCAGCAAAAGACGATTGGAGTACTGGTGGAAAAAAAGCAGGGAAAATATGGATACGACCTGATCTCTTAAAATCATAGGCAGCGGCACAAGGTAAATTTTTGAAAAGGAAAAATAACAATGAGAGGTATACAAAAATGCTAGATAAGGAACATGTATAGTATACCTCATTAAATCAAGCAGGCTAGGTGACTATTTGTCGCCGCCCCGTTTCAAAGGGGATGCCAATAAATCATCATCATCATCATCACTAAGCGTTCCCGTGTGGCAGCCTGCGAATGACACTAGCCGCGAAGTGCACTCGCTCAAAGTGCACTTTACTTTTCCCGTGTGGCACGGGTATTAGTGCAGGTCGTCGTATAGAAAACATGCAGGTGTCTACAACAGACACCGACACGGGGTTGTATAGTTCTGAATGACGGCTTGTATAGATAGCAGTGAAGAAAATCACTTTTTTTTTCATCCAGCGGTGGAGAAATCTACTTAGAAGTGTGGGCTTTCTATATGCACCCCGCCATTGGCACATGTACGCTCACGTCGATATATTTTGTATCATCTGCCAAGGTGCTATGCGGCGAAGACGAACAAGACGCCAATTTGGAAAGTATAGTGGGACACAATTTAAAAAAAAGTTTGCTCACATAAAACAAAAATTAGATAAACTTTTTCCAGTTCAAAACAATGCAAGGCGCTATCAGAAGTGCTATTCACGATATTTTTACTAGGATCGCGTCAGCGTACAAATGGCGACAGAACATAATCTAAAAACAAGTATTGTATCTAAAGACATTTTTCGTGTGAACTACAACTCGCAGCGCTTAACTTGTATAAAATTCGTGTTCTCGTAGGAAAACATTTTTATAAAAGAAAGAACCCAAATAGGGACCAATTGCTTTCATTTTTAAGGGCTTATAAAGGAAGGAATATTGGCTAACAATCGACGAATGTAATTTTATGTTTAAGCGCTATCTTGAGCCTCCTGAGTAATATAAGTTTTGATTTTATGTAATTGGAATATCGTTTTTGGCAGCGCATTTTGTGGTGCACGTTTTCATGCCTTGCGAGAACGTTCCGGTGGTACGTGAGCCGGTGAAGAACACTTTTTGGAAATGTCGTAGAATGACTTTTCATGCCATAAGCAAGCGCCTCAAATATTTAGAAAGAAATCGCACATGGTCGAGCGCCTAGATTGGTACAGTTTGCGTGGAATGACCCATACAATCAACATATTGAGCCATGTGCTTTTAACGACCCAAAACGACTCTCGATATCATTGATTGTACTAATCGCAAAAAAAAGAAAAGAAAACTGCGCAACAGTTGTCACCGCCTATGGAGGGCACCTAAAGGCACTTCCAGGAGGGAGATATACAGGAGCATTTATTTTGAGAGAACACCTCAGGGGGTCGGACTTACAAGAGAGCTGTGGAAATCGGCGAGCCTGCAATGTTGAAGTGATCGAGGCGTAGACGAAGGACGCCTCGATCAATGTGGGAAGGAGGACACCTGTGTATACTTGTTTGAATTTCTTTGGACACTAGTTTCCGTCAAATTTAAGTGCTCAAAATGCGTCGCCTGTTTCAGCTTTTTCGTCAAAAATGTTACATGTATTTGGTTACTTGAAAATGTAATTGATTGACATCGAGCGTTGCCGAGTAAACAAAGCAATCGTTTCATTTCAAAACTACCAAAAAATGTTCATTGATTAAGACTAATTAATTGCGTGTAATTCGTTACGTACAAGCATGATATGTACACATGAACTTCGGAGCAGTATCATCACCGCCGCCACGCACGTCATCAAACAGGGAGCCTATCTACAAGCGCAGCGGCTATAGAGCGGCAGGCTCGGCAGGTGACCAATGAACACAACCTGGTTGACCAAGTTTAGGCAAATACCCTTCTAATTACTACGTATACCTTCATTTCACTGGCGGTTCCTGCAGGCCTCCGATCTGATTATGTGCTGTACGGTATGGGGGAGAAGAAGAAGAGGAAGAACCAAGTCCCCGCCGCATCGAGCGGCTTGCTGCTTCTGGGTTGCTAGGTCCATGCACGCCACGACAACCTGAACCGGTGAGCTGACAGTGCATGTAGGAGGCTATCGCTTACATACCGAGCGTTTGCCTCTGGTCACAAAGTGTCTGCCTGTCGAGAGCAGCATGATTAGTGCTACATAAAATGCTACGTGAGATGTTTGTTTACAACATATGTTTTACATACACAGGTAGCTAGAGTTATATATTTGTAACCCCCCATGAAGTTAATAAATATTCGCACTCTATCCTCGTACTTGCACCGGCAAATAACCACCATAGGAACCCACTCCATGTGAAGTGTCTATCACGTAGCAATATGCAGCAGCTGGGTGGTTAAGAGCACCGCAATGCAAGCACAGTCTCGCGGGAGCTGTTCGCTTCAGCATATTGCGCTAAAGGCAACGCGGGTATCAATTTAGATTAGAACCCCCTGAGCGGATGCACTTCTCGAAACTCAGAAACAAACTTGATGATGTCGCATTCCTCGCTCCGCTGCACACGTCTATAGCGTCTTACAAAGAATCGCGATGGTGTAAGTAGCAAGAACACAACTCAAAGAGCAAGGGGCGCGCCCTTTCTTTTGGTATTGCACAGGTTGGCACGCCTAGAGAGAGATAGAGAAACAGATAGAGGGAATAAAAAGACTTCTTTCGTCGCGCTACACGCAAGAGCAACAGGAGCGCGATAGCTGCCCCAGAGATCAGTGTACAGCAATGGGAATCGCAACGCGAGTGGTCACTTCGCAATTTTCTAGTATTCTAGGGTACACAATTCTGATTTAACAGGAATTATCTCACTTTGCGCACAGCTTTCTGCGTTCCTGCACAAGAATATGGAATAGAAGTGAATCAGCGGCTGCCCTTGACGTAAAAGGCATTCCGTGGGCGTGACTCTGTACAAGAACGTTAACCTACAACAGCATTCAAAGGCAGGGGCGTGCGAAAATTCGCGCAGCATGCCTGCCTGCGAAATGATTTTAATCTAACACAGAATAACATGGGTGGTTTGGTTGCATGTCGCCACAGCCCGATTGTAACAAACTCTCAACTGAGAAGCCTTGCTACTCACCGCTGCGGAATAGCCCATGTAACGTGAAAATCCACCTGCACTCTTCACCCCGTTTCATTTTTGTTGACTACAGTACATTCGTTAGCAGCAATGACGGCCGGCAATATAAGCGTAGTTTGAATGCTCAAAACTAGATTTCGTTTACGTCGAGGAGAAACAAAAAA
Source organism: Dermacentor silvarum (assembly GCF_013339745.2). Taxonomy (NCBI): domain Eukaryota; kingdom Metazoa; phylum Arthropoda; class Arachnida; order Ixodida; family Ixodidae; genus Dermacentor; species Dermacentor silvarum. Next base: position 73,345,530 of record NC_051155.1, read on the forward strand.
AATGTTTTTTCCTTCATACACTATTACTCGGGTTAAATCCGTCACTGAAGATGCGGAAAAAATATTTAAACTGTCTTTACATTAATAAGGTTGTATTACTTTTACAGCCTGGTATACTCATGTGACGCTTGGTATTTCCTGCTTCGTGCTTGGAAACGCAGTACGCGCTTCATATAATGTGAGTGGCGTAGACAGCACTCACAGAGACATCTATATGTCTAGGAGTTCAGCTTCACTGTTAAGAAGCCTCAATCAGCAAGTGTCATAGCCCCCCTAATGTGCATTACTCGCCACATTCTTATATATGCGGAAAGGTCCCTGCCTCACCCAGTGCTAAAGGCAAGGGGTCAGTCAATGGTTTAGCGAATTGGCTGTTTCGTTGCGTAATGCTGAAGACTCTGACATGGTGTATATGCTTTCGCAGGGAAGCACATACGCTACAGTTTTGCTTGCAATAGAGCACGGTCATCGCGCAGAGTGAACCGCATGATCCAGCGCCTTGTGACACCGCGCCGGAAGTGTGTCAAAGATACAATACGCATGATGGTTTCTCTTTACCCGTGCATTGAGTGCCACGAAGTCATTCGAATGATAAGTAGAGCGCACTAACGGGACAAGAAAAGGCTATACTTTTGTTGTGAAGGACCATGCACCAAGTAGACCTTCAGCAATGTCTCCACGAAAGGAGGCGTAGGTAATGACTCTTGGTTCTCGTATATGCGCTCTCAGCACCGCAGGAACACCAGCCCGGTGACGGCGTGGCCATGGCTGGCAAACCCAGCGCACAGGCCCCTATCCGGGACAAAGCCTTCCTGACGTCGGTGTTCGAGTCGATGGACCGCGACCGCACGGGCTTCATCAACGTGTCCGAGTTGCAGCGGGCGCTCGCGAGCGGCACCTGGAAGCCGTTCTCCGAGGAGCTCGTGCTGCTCATGGTCAAAATTTTCGACCGCGAGTTCAGCAACAAGATTAACTTCGACCAGTTCTGCACCCTCTGGTCTTACATCACAGAGTGGGTCAATGGCTTCAAGAAGTGAGTGAAGTACGCAGACACCATCCTCCACTCTCATAGGTGCGAGACCCAGAAATAATCTTGCAGGATAAATTTCACTCAGGAGCGCCAAGTTCTGGCGCCTCTAAGGACATCGCCGTAGAATTTTGGGGAGAAGCTTGCGTTCGTATACCTCTCCGGCATTTGACGCTCCGTGTTTCCCGCATAGTAATAAGTGGGCCCGATCCAGTACATACAATATCCTCTCCGAGACACTATATCGTTAAACTGGCCTAAACCACAGTGTTATAAAAACTGTGTCGAATATATAGACTGCGTAATCAATGATGATGACTTGGCTGACCGATCCTGACAAGAGCACACGATATGGAACCTCGTATGCTTTTTTTATTGTAGTTTGTTACGCGGGCTCGTACCGGAGGAAGTCCAACCGAAGGAGTGGGTGGGCCAATCGAATGTGATGCTGTCACTCAAGTGTAGCATATAAACCAAGCTCGTTTGACGTAGGGGTGTCGCCACGTCTATGTAGCTGAGCATCTCACTCAAATATTTCATGGGAAGAGGGTAAGCACGACGCACTAGCAACAAAACAGCTATGACAGCGTGTGCGAATAAGTTTGGAGAAGATGCTCTTGCGAATTGGCGCTGGGTCATATGCCACAAATGATGCTCGTGTAGTTTTGTGCGGTCCTAAAGAGATTTACTGACGTATTGATTCGGAACTGTAATTGAGCGTGTCTTGCAAAATGGGGTGGACGCGTTACACGCAAGGCGTCACGTTTGGTATACAGTACCTCACACTCGCAATTCTGACTGGAGGACAATATGCAAAAGAAACATGTAAAAGAGTGGAATGCGGCTGGTTGGTTCCTCCATCACTACAGTACCCGAGCTCACACTGCTTTGTCTTTGACATCGTATTTAGTCTCTAAGGAACGGCCAGGCTTTCACGCTCATCCTACAGCTGAAGCTCATCATACAGAGCTTCCTATGATCTTTAGTGTGATTAGCACTGTTTGCCTATTTCAGCTATTTTCTATCCATCTATCTATCTATCTATCTCTCTCTCTCTATCTCTCTATCTATCTCCTTACGTCGACCCATAGGTCCAAGTTGTGAATAAGCTTGGGCCACTAAGTGTGTGCTCGTTGACGCGCTGCCGCCGTGGTCATTACATCGTCGTCATTAAGGCATCGTGCTTCGACTCTCGTCATGCCCTCGTCGTCACGCCTTCGTCGTCACACCCTTGTCGTTCTTCCGGTTGTCGTCACGCTGACATGGTTTCATCGACGTGCATTCGTTCTTCATCGTTCCATCAAAATCATACTGTCGTCATTCAGTCTTAATTACGCAACCATTGCAATGCTATCGTCATCATCGCTACGCCGTCGACCAATCGTTATCTCACCGTCGTAGTCGTGCTATTGTCATCATTCCAACTTCGCCATCTGGTTGTGGTCACATCGTGGTCGTTACGCCGTCGTAGTTATGCACTCGTCGTCATTTGTCGTTGTTATGTCGTCGTCGCCTAGCTGTAGTTGTTACACCATCGCCAGTCATTTAAGAATCGTCATGTCAGTTTCGTCGTACCGTCGTCATCGTATTAGCTTTGTCATTCCATAGACAACGTGTCTTCTTCGTCACTCCGTTTTCGTCACGGTGTTGGCGTAATACAGTCGTCGTTATGCCGCCATTCTCATATGAGACCTTGGAAAACGGGTACCGTAGCAAAATGGGACGTTACCAATGCATGTCGCATATAGCCGAAGCAACGGAAGTCTTCGAATGAGCGCTACAGATATTAAATAAACGTGGCTTCAGAAGTACGGTGTGTTGGTACATAGCACAAAATGTAGTCGCATTACTATCGGCAATCATCGTGAGGTGAATTCAGCTGTGCATTTTTTTGTTAATTTTAGGGCCATTCGAATAGCAAAATTTTCGAATCGAACCGAATATAACTATTCGAGGTAAGCGAGCTTCGAATATAGAATATTCCCGATCTACAGAAAAAGAAACATTAGAACGAAAGAGTATTGTAGTCTCTTTGACAACGAAACGCTTGTCTATATTCTTTGATACAATCAATTCCGTTAACGAGTGGATGTCTGGTCAACTGAGAATCTTGTCAATGAGAAACGAAGGCAAGTACTATCACATCTGCTGCACAATGATAACGAAAATTTTGAAGTAAAATTGAACAGCATGGCCCAGGTGCATGTAGTAGAGTGTAATGCTCGTTGAAGGAGCTGAGCGCAATACAAAAGCATCGCAGATCGTTTTGAAGGAATCCAAACACTTTTGATATTGTCTAAATCGAGACAGCGAATGCGTAGTTTGCCTAAGACGAGACGTGCTTACTACATGGCTGGAAGCCATTGTACATAATTGACGTCTTTCATTTGTTTGCTCAGAAACTGGATTGTTTGCGCGACAACTGCGGCTGTTCTGCGCCAGGTCATTCAGAAGAGTCTCAATTTGGATCAGTCTTGCTCCCTGTAGAAACGGAACAAAATATTCGACAACTTGGAATAGTGAGTTCTCGAAAGCAATGCGAATTGAATAGCAAAGATAATTCGAATCGTATTTCAGATTGCGAATATTTCCACATCTTTATTCAATTTAAAATAATAAAATCTAGTAAAGAAGGATATTTGCACTATGCACCAGGCGACGACAACATTGCAGAGGTCATTGCACCAGCATTAAGCTTGAGGAGTTCCTGAGTTGCTTCGAACAATGGGTGAAAAGGTAGAACAATTGCACAGACTCTGATGAAGATTACATTGACGGGTACTAGTTGCTTTCTTTGTCTGCGTGTGACCGGTTGTGGTTAGAGCACAACGTGGTACTCGTCAGTGCAATTCGTTCCGAGGACCCCCGAAGCAACATACGACAGGCTTCGCTTACCCCCATTTCCTCGACAGGGGAGGGGCTACTTATTTTTTTTCTCAATCATAACAAATTAGCGTTTGGTGGCAGCCCAAGTTCATCTTATTTTTCCAGGGGGGCTGGTGGGGGGGGGGGGGGGGGGGCGGATGGTGGTTTATTTTTTTTCAAGGAAGCTGTTCATGCGGACCCTGTGCGGTCGTTGTCGGACTTCGCTAAAAAGACGCCACGTGACTTAGCGGGAGAGGATAGGAAAAGAAGAGCTCAACATGGGGAAAGGGATTGGTTGACCCCTTTCCCCCTGTGAGACGGCTGTGTGAGGGTGCAGATGAAAAGAAGAACGGGGAGGGTGCTTGACCGTCCAATACTCACGTTGGAGAGGGAGAGCGCGAGGCATGCCAATAAATGGCGGTGCAGGAAAAAAGTAGGTCAACAGAGGAGTGGGGTGTGAGAGGAGTTCGCGTTAGTATTGGTTGTATATACGGAGCTTTGGTCAAGGACTCTTGACTGGGAACGTTCTAGAAAAGGTTGTCGCAGTTTCACCCGAAAGGCGAAGCATCAATTGCGATAGCAAATTTGTAGAGAGCTATACGGAGTAATGATAGTAGCTTCATCAGCTGTATAAACTTGGACATGCAGCAGCACCGGCAACACGCAGAACTGTTGTCGACGGTGTCGGCATGATGCCCGCGTTCGCACAAAACGCGTGCGGCGTTGGTGACTGTTGCCGAAGCTTCTGGGGGCGGCTCGGTTTTCCACAACATCAGAACGGGACACTCGTCGAGCTGCGTCGGAAGTCTTTACCACCTTCTCGCCTCACAACGTTTTTACATAAATGCGCACTTGGTGCCGCAGCTAAACGTCGCCTCCCTTCCCTCCCCCCCCCCCCCCCCCCCCACCGTCTTTCGCGCGTCGGAAGTAGTCGCGTTTGCGCTACATATATGGTGATTGTAAAGGAGGAAAGAGACGCCTACTTCTGCAGCCCTTCAGGGAGCACGGCGCAGAACGCGCGTTTGCTGTCCGACGTGCGTTCGCTCCCCGTGAATGCGCGCGTCCCTCGCTCTCTTTCACTCGCACATACAGCGTCCGGAGCGCGGCGACGATTTCATCGCCGTTGACGTCATACCGAACCTCACGGCGACGGCGACGACGACGGCGACGCCGACGGCAGAAATCTGCTTTGGAGTGTCCATGTAATTGCTATCGCAATAGAAAAGCATGAGGAACGTGCTAGGAACGCCGTCGCGCGTGGAGGCAGACGCGTCCCATCTCGCACCAGTACCGCCGTTCGGGCCAGCCAAGCAACCGCGACTTCAACTACTGCTCGCACGCTCGCTCCCATTGCAGCGGGCCTGACGCGGCAGGCCGTCTAACATAGCTTCGCTGTTCGACCATCTTCACGGAGTTGAAGGGGTGGTGGTAATTTTTATTTGCATACTTCGAAATAGCAGGGTTAGAACATGCAGAAACAATTAAGCGCTTATCGAAATGTGCCACGTAGTTAGAGGATCAAATGTGTTTGCCTAGGAAAGGAAATATTTGCATGCCAGCATAATTAACAGTCCACGGTAGTGACATTTGCTACGGGGAATAGGTGACTCTGCGGGCCATCTTCTCATAGCAGCCGTTACGGCGGTACCGAGCAAGGATACGAGGACACGAGTGGGCGCATCAAAGCGACGAACGAGTTAGAATGAAGTCACGGCAACTGCGCCGTGTTAAAATGCTGCTTAAGCTCACCATCTCTAACCCCCGTATTCAGAAATGCCTCAACTTGAAGCCCACGCTTGAAAAATGCCGCTTCGCCTAAACGTGCCCAAGACGCTCAGCGCGTTTCCTTCGGTGCGTTCACGACAGGCGTCATTTAAATCAAGCCAAGCACGGGCAGGAACTCAAGGTGCATTTCTGAATACGAGGCTCCGGTCACAGTTAGCGCACTCAATCACTGCACAAGATGAATTATTAGCCTTGCGCGGGCTTTATTTACACGTTCTTGATAAAGGCTTATCGAAAAGACAAGAACACCGTGCTACCAGTGTGCATGTGAAGTAACAGCCACACAGACGCGCCATCTAGTTATCTCATTATGTTGACCAATGGACTTGCTGCGGTCCGTTTACCGCTGGCAGTGGGAACTTTTTGCCACCATGAATTATGGGGAGTGTTCTAATACCCTCCATTTTGGAGCCAAAGCATCCCAGCGCTGGAGGCCGCCGACGATGTGGAGAGGAGGACTCCCCCACCTAAAACGACACTGCTGAGGTCGCTGGGGCAGAAGCGCCGGACACTTGACACTACAGTGTACTTGACACCCATAAACTGCGTGCAAATTGCTGGCGAGCGCGTTCTACGAACAGCGACAGGCGGTGCGGTGGTGCCCTTCAGGTTTGGGTTGCTTGCACGTGCGGGGTGAAAGAAAGCTTGTTTGGCACAGTCAATTGTGATTTTCCTTTTCTCTCTACTCTCTCCCTTTTCCCTACCTTCTGGTCAGAATAAATCAGTTCTTCTTGATGCGTTCAAAACGAACGGCCGTCTGTCGTTTTTCCACAAGTTAAATAGTATCCGTCTCTTATTCTACAACATTTTGGTGCTGCAATCCGCGAATAGCGACGTCGAAAGATGGATATCGAGGGAATCAAGCGAAGAAGGGCCGTGGTGCGAACATCTACAACCAAGCTGCTCAACGAAGTATCCACATTGGACGGCAACGCATCAATTGGTGAGCTGGAAGAAGAGATCAATCGTCTTTCTCTTAAAGAGGACTCGCTGAAAGAGCTAGATCGGGAAATAGAAAAAGGCGTTGAGGATGAAGCTTTCGAAGACGAAGTTGCATGCTCCGAATGTACAGAGAAAAGATCAGCATGGCGAGAACAATGGTACAACGCATGCTACGCTAATTTAGCAGCACAAATGCTTTATCAGATCGCACACAAAACTACTCAGATCAAAGAGAATCTAGCGCTAACAATTCGCAAATACGCCCCACCGTAAAGCTGCCAAAGCTCGAAATCAACAAATTCAATGGAGAGCTTCGAGAGTGGCAAGGGTTCTGGAGTCAGTTTGAGTCGGCAATCAACGCTAACCAGAATCTCTCAAACGTAGGCAAATTCAAGTACTTCAATAGCTACTTGACAGGAAAAGCGGCGGCTGCGGTAGCAGGACTTGACTTGTCGGAAGGCAACTACGAAGTTTCTTTCTCTCTATTAAAGGAGAGGTTCGGCAGAAAGGAAGTAATCATAGAAGACCACATGTCACGGCTACTTAACATCAAGCCAGTGCGTGACTCGCGGAATCTCGGCCAACTGCGCAGCCTCATCGACGAAGTAGATACATGTGTACGCAGCCTCACTCCTTTAGGCGTGAGTGTCGGCACTTATGGAACGTTGTTACTGACCATAATAAAGAAAGCGGTGCCTGCCGACCTTCGTCTGGAATACCAACGAAAAAACGAGGCTATGAACGAGGGAAGTGAGCTGGAGGTGCTCCTGCGTTTTTTGAGAAAAGAGGTTGCGACGCGGGAGATCATACAGCGGGCCGAAGTAGCGAGAGGCAACAGTGCCGAATTGGTAAAGGAAATGCGCAACAGCAACATTAAAGCGGCGAACATGCCTAGTGCTGCGGCACTGTGCACCACGATTAATGAGAGCACAGAATGTCTATTTTGTATTTCGAACGGCCATGAGACCGGCAATTGTTAACGCAAAGATGTCTGTGGCGGATAGGAGAGAGGTTCTGAAGCGTGAAAATCGGTGTTTCCGGTGCACAACAAGTGGGCACGCGGAAAGAGAATGCCGTAAAGCTAAGTGGCTCAGGTGTGCGCATTGCAACGGCAGATACCTAACAACAATGTGCGACCCTGACTTTAGAAGACACCGCAACACTGATGAAGGGGACGCATCTTCGTCACCGGTGATTGAGCAAGCCACGGTGTTGAAGTCCTCATTAGGCACGGGAGATAACCTGATGTGCACTGGAGAGCAGCAGTTTCTCCTACAGACAGCGCGTGCTTGGACAGAGGGTCCACATGAACGTACACTTGTCGGGCTTCTCCTCGATGGTGGCAGTCAGCGAACCTTCATCCATCACAACCTATCCGAAAAGGTGCAGTCAAAGGTACTTGGAGAAGAGGATCGAGCTTAAAATATTTGCCTTTGGTGACCAGTCAGCTATAACGCGCACAAAAACGCGTCGTGTGTAACTGTGGCTCAGAAGCCAGTACGACGGAAAAGGGGTGCGAGTGGAAGCGCTGGAAGTTCCTTGCATCTGTGCCGTTTCATAGCTACTCCTTAAAATTAGGTTCTACTTCGACTTTCAAGATTTCACTTCCAAGACGCAGACGCCTCGCAGGGCGGCGAAAGTGAAAATATTGACCTTTTGATAGGCGCTGATCATTACTGGGAAATTGTCACGGGATCCACTAAGCGTGTCATCTCCAGATTGACGGCAGTGGAGAGTGTATTCGTATGGACAGCCCAGGGCTAGGTCGGCACAAGGAAGTCACCAGGAGCCTGCTCCTCGGCAGCTGGCGTGATGCGGATAGGAGTGAGTGAACAAATTGACAAGGAAACATCAGCTCTGCGGGAAAGCGAATTGTGGTGGAGAGGACCGCATTGGCTTCAGGAGGAAGACACGCATTGGCCAATGATAAGTGAGCCGAGCTCGAAGGTTGCGGAGTGCCAAATGGAAGAGCGAAAGATTACGGTGATGCCCACGGTATCATCGCCATCCATGGAAATTTTCAATCTTGAGAATTATAGTTCATTCAGCAGAGTAGTGCGAGTAACCGCGTGGGTACGCCGCTTTGTCGACAACTGTCACAACAAAGGGGAAAAGACGATCGGCCCATTACGAGCTGAAGAAGTAATCGGCGCCGAAAGATACTGGTTGGCTAAGGCTCAAGGAGATGCGGTCAGCGACGACATTTCAAACGTGAAGAATCGAAAACCGCTGCACAAGAGCTCTCCTGTTTTGCCTTTCAAACCGTACTTCGACAAAGACGGCCTCATGCGAGTTGGTGGACGCTTGCAATTCAGTGATAACAACGAAGAGACTAAGCATCCCATCGTTTTTCCTGGCAATCATCCCCTCACGTCACTACTCACACGCAAGGAACACTTGAGAATGCTGCACACGGGCGTACGCGATACAGCTGCGGGAATCATATTGGATTATCAGAGGGCGTCAGGCCGTAAAGAAAGTTATCAAGCAGTACCTCGTCTGTCACAAAGTTGCCCTCCAGCTACGGAACCAGTTGCACCACTTCCAGCTGACAGAGTGACAAAAGGAAACCCGTTCGACATCATTGGCATCGATTTTGCAGGGCCCTTTATTTGTCAACAGTCACGCGACAGCAAAAACTGCTACATCGCCATTTTCACCCGTGCTGTGACACGTGCCGTCCACCTTGAGCTCGTCGGCGACCTGTCGGCTACATCCGTCCTCTTGTGGAAGGAAACGCTTTGTGGCACGCCGTGTAATCTGCTCGACGGTGTATTCGGACAACGCGCTCACATTCAAGTGGGCAGCCAGGGATCTAAAGGCCATGTTCATGCTGTTGCAAGTCGAGGAATTGCAGTCATACTTCGCCGGAAACCAGATCAGATGGAAGTTTATTGTTGAACGGGCAGCTTGGTGGGGCGGATTCTAGGAGCGGATGGTGGGATCTGTGAAAGTAGCATTGCGGAAGGTGTTAGGTCGGAGCAGCTTGCGTTTCGACGAACTGACCACCGTTCTTTATGAGGTGGAGGCCGTGATCAACTCACGCCCTTTGACTTTCATGTATGATGATGCTCAAGAGCCAGACCCACTGTCAACGGCGCACTTCCTTGTAGGAAGAAAGTTGATGACCCTTCCTCCACACATGCTGCCGGAGGAAATTCCTCGCGGTGGCATGCATCTCTCACGACGCTGGAAGTACCGGACTGCCGTGGCCGATGGTTTCTGGAGACGGTGGCGCAAAGAGTACTTATTGGAGCTCAGATGGGCACATATGTGCCGACCAACGACATCGAGTGATCTGAAGAAATACGCCTTGGTGCTCCTGAGGGAAGACCGCTTGAAATGCCACATGTGGGAGACAGCAAGAATTAAGGAAACATGTAAGGATTGAGACGGCAGGGTGCGGTCCTGCAAATTGATATTAAGTGGGGGACCAGAGGTGAAGCGACCGATACAGCTGCTGTATGCCTTAGAGATTGTGGAGCAATGAGCTCAATAATAGTTCGCTCATCCGGGGGAGGTTGTTGTATATCCTCCATTTTGGAGCCAAAGCATCCCAGCGCTAGGGGCCGCCGATGATGTGGCGAGGAGGACTCCCCCACCTAAAATGACACTGCTGATGTTACTGGGGCAGAAGCGCCGGACACTTGACACCTATAAACTGCGTGCAAATTGCTGGCGAGCGCGTTCTACGAACAGCGACAGGCGGTGCGGTGGTGCCCTTCAGGTTTTGGAGCGGGTTGCTTGCACGTGCGGGGTGCACGAAAGCCTGTTTGGCACAGTGATTTTCCTTTTCTCTCTACTCTCTCCCCTTTTCCTACCTTCTAGTCAGAATTAATCTTAAATAGTATCCGTCTCTTATTCTACAACAGGGAGCCTTCTTACACACATGCGCTCAAGCGTGTGCGTTTTCTACAGCCGTCATAGTCGCGCTAACGTTTGCCTTGACATGCATACACGTGTTGGTAAGCAGCCGCATCTTTTCACTTTGCGTCCCCTACTTTATTCGCGCCCTGTTTTGTGCTCGTATTTCAAACTGAGCCTTCACGTATCGGGCCAGGAGTGTTCACTGGTATTTTGTAAACACCAGGGGCGTTCCCAAATACATTCACTGTCGCCAGGTTTCACGAGACTAGCGCCGGATGTGTTCGGCGTCTACGGGCCACAGCGTTCCAGCGCTGTATAAACTGTGCTAAGACAGCGTGACAGTAACACTGTCTCTCGCTCACGTCGACGCGTATCATGCTAGCCTCGTGAAAGTTAAAAGTATTTTCGAAAGTTGTCACGCGAGAATGCTCTCTAGAATAACGCATCGTCAGAAGAGACAGATGAGCCAAAGGGCTGTCACTTTTTTGGGCCCCCAAAGACGCCGGCGTTCCCGAAAGGGGAAAAATACCATCGCGATATGGAACGGGTTGTAACGTTTTCTTCGCCCTAGCAGAGCACAAAAAAATGTGGTTGATCCCTCTTATATAGGAATCGGTATAGAACACGAAAGTGAAACGTGTCTTCACAGAAGTAGTGTAATGTTTATTGCACATTGATATATAATGTCTATTGGTGTTTTGTGGCTAAAGCGCCCTTAGGCGTTGATGCACCCACGCTGACGCCTGGTGGCACGTCTCCTCCATCACGACTACCAACGTCGATGACCATGAGCAACCGTCGTGCATATGGAAGCTGCACTACGCTGCACACGCTAGCACAACGCGAAAGACGAAGCACGTAACTGACACACTAATACAACGCGCAAGACAAAGCACGTAACTGAATCGTCACCGAGTCAAATCAGCGCGTACAGCGCGTCGTAATTGCAGCCTCCGCGATCAACTTCAGAAACATTTTCAGAGCTAATTGCGGAGGCCACGCTCCGCTGTGCTGAGTACGGTGAACGCCACCTAGGTGGCGTTGGTAGTGCTTCTTGATGCCAGCGTCCCTTCGAATGCTGGCATCGAGGCGTCGTAGTACTGAGACCACCGAAGCGTTCACTGTCGGTGCGCGTTAAGGCCGGAATACATGGAGCGAATAACCGGCGTCCGAGCGAAGAACTTCGTCGGGCGGCGAACGTCCGACGGCCGGCGTCAAGAAATTTGCCGTCCGCAGCCGATCTGCCTGTCCAAACATTTTCGTCGGGCGAACGCCGCCGCCGGAAGCGTCTAGCGCGCAGCGGTGGACGACAGCCAATCAGGAGGCACTAGTTCCGGTCGCAATGCATGCTGGTGTTTCGCGCGCGCGCGCCTTTTCGCGTCGTCTGCAATCGCGTTGGTGTTGCCGTGTCTGCATGTCTCTGCACCGATTGAGTAGTTCCTAGTATGATCTCTCAGGAATCGCGTTGTATTTGTACATCCCATATCCGCTGATCTGCGAGGAAACAGACAAGCAGTGCAAGCTCTCTACAACAACCTTCAACAGAAATCTTCTGATCTCAGAGGCCACATGCTGTCGTCATGCCTATCTCCCGACTTCCCCGATAGATGGCGTTGGCATCGGATATTTCTTTCGCTAGGCTTAGACGCGTTCGAAACGAGAAGCGATCTCGAAAACTACTCAAGGTTATCCATAATACTCTGTCGTCGAAGCGGCCTGAGACTAAGCGAAAGCCGTTTACGCAGTCATTTGCTTCCAACTAAGTGAATTCTACAAGGACAACGCCAAATTCAGTTCGAAGCGGGCGGCCGGGACCGCCGCCAACACGGCGGCCAACGCGCGGCGGCGTTCGCCGCATGTATTGCAACACAGCAAACATCCTGCGTCGTGTCGCCGCGTCGTTACTTGACGCGTGAAGTTCGTCGAGAAAGTTCGCTCCATGTATCCCGGGCTTTAGTGTCATAATGCAGTACTTCTCTTTTCTGCTCATAGGCGGCGGCACCGCCCCGAGCAAGAGCGCGGGTACACGGAGGAGTGTTAGATATATAAGGCGCGTCTGTGTAGCTCTCTGCGAATGCGTTTGTGGCGCAATGGGTTAAACGCTCGGCGATCTATCGTCGCGGACCGAGAGGTCGTGGGTTCGATTCCCAAATTTTGCATGTTTGTGGAACTTTTTCTTCTGGTTTCTTTCTTTGTATTATGTTCTATGACGTATTTCTGTGACGGAAATACGTCAGTGAAGTCTTGGTGGACCCCGGAATAAAACACTTTCGTGTTAAAAATATTTCATCATGCCATCGCCAGTGCCCCCATAATACCGTCTTCCTGCTTTCGTCAAACACACGATCGCGTCATGTACACATTCACTCGCGTTATACAAACACATTGGCTCCAGGGAGCCTACATGCAAGCGCTTGCATGAAGGCTCCCTAGTTGGTTTCATCTGATAGAGCTTTGAAAAAAAAAATCACCGCATATCCACGACGTGAATGATGATGATGAGTGGGCGAAGCACCGGGGGATCATTCGGGTAAACCAGAGCTACGGACGAGAGAAAGAGCGTGCGTCGGGAACTGATGCTCTTGTGCACCGCAGCGCCCCTAGCTACGGACGAGAGAGCGCACGTCGGGAATGTCCACCCTTGTAAAGCACCCTTGTGCACCGCAGCGCCCATAGCTACGGACGAGAGAGAGAGAGAGAGAGCGCGTCGGGAATGAAGGCCTTTGTGCACCACAGCGCCCCTAGCTACGAATGAGAGAGAGAGCGCGCGCGTCGGGAACGAACGTTCTTGTGCACCGCAGCGCCCCTAGCTACGGGCGAGAGAGAAAGAGAGAGCTAGCGCGCTCGTCGGGAACGAGAGAGAAAGCGAAACGAACGCCCTCGTGCACCGCAGCGCCCCTAGCTACGGACGAGAGAGAGAGGGTGCGTCGGTAACGATAGAGAAAGAGAGAGAGCACAGTTGCGCCTCTAGCGGCAGCGGCGACTACTAGCGTAGCTACGACGGCGCGACGAGGGACAAGGCTCGACCCTAAGGAGCTTCACCCCTAAAACATCCTCCTCCATTTCTAAGTTGTTGTTCCTAAGAAAAAGTTGTTTAATCAATCAAATCATTCCACCCTGTGAAAGTGGATGTACAGAGAAGCTGTTGCCGACTTTAGACAAGCACTACCACCGCAAGCGACGTACGTCACGCGCGCGCACGTGTGCGGAAATGCCGCATGCATTCTCATTCTAGCATGCCTTCCACCTGGCTCAAGTGCGTTATTGGACTAATTCAATTTCTCAAACAAAATTTGTCACAAAATTTGTAAAGTACGACTTACACACAACCTGCAGACATGATACAATCGGATTGCCATTTGAATATACGAGAAAACATAATTCTGTTACGCGGAAACATTAACAAAAGACCTTTTCGAGCTGCCGTTTGCTTTTGGGTAAGCACAGACCGAGAACTCCCGATGAACTAGAGGCTAACAGCTTATCTGTAAAACAAAGAATGGTGATGGATAGCCAGGCACTCGCAAATCGCTTCTCATGAGTTCCATTCCCACAGTGTATGAACTTTCTGTAAATGAATGGGTTCCTATTTTTAACAGCTGTTTAAGCCAGCCGTAATTTGTGGTGCGTGCCAAGAAACTGCCGTGCCGTAGCCATGGCAACCGGGAGGAGGAGGAGGATGCCGCGTGCGCATGCACGCAGTCTCCGCCTCGCCAGCTCCCTGCCTTCCCGACCCCCGCTTCTCTTCTCTCCGTGGCGCGCTGAGGCAGGAGTGAGTGAGTGAAACAACTTTAATCGGTCCACAATAGACACCAGGAGAAAAAAAGGCGAAAGCTTGCACTAGGCCGCGCAAAGCTCAAGCCACAGCGAAGCTGGCCGATTGATATCGGGCAGCTAGCTTCCAACGCGGTCGGCATCGCCAAGCAGCAGCGTTCTTGGCACTGTACCAAACTTCGTTAGACTGCCTGCGTTTGTGGCATGCCAAGAGCGCTGTCGCTCGCAGGCGCCGACGCGTCCAGCACTAGTCACGCGAAATGTCGCGAAAGCGACGGTACCTCCGAAAATGATCGCTCGAGAATACCTTCCTACATGCGTAGTGAAGTTAAACCAAGTTAAGTCCTAGCAGGCAACCAAGTTAATACCTAGCAGTAGCAGCCAGTAAATTTCGCTGTGCCTAAGCTTTGCGCCACCGACTGCAAACTTGCCCGTCTTTTTTCTCACTATGTGGGAACATAGCTAGGTTGTATCTCCATAGGCATTGATGACAATTACTCCGGGGCAATTAGCGGCTCTAGTAACGGCATCTTATTATAAAGTTGTTGAATTTCCCGCGTTCTTCTAATGAAGTAACGCAACTTCGCAAGTTGTACGACCAGGTGCTCATTAACACGCGGGGACTAGAGACGCTTGGCGTGAGCAAATCGTCTTTCTCGTCTATGCTATGCGACGTTCTGCTCAGGGCACTGCCACATGACATTGTCGTAGCGTATCACAGATCTTGCGCTACACAAGCTGCAAGTTCCGCCAATGTCAACATGCAGCAAGCCACGGAGCTAGAGCGTCTGCTGCAGTTCGTCTCTATTGAAGTGGGAAGCCTTGAACGCGGCCGGGAATGTGTTGAATTTCCCGCGTTCTTCCTACAAGAAAGAAGAGTACAAGGATCGGACCAGGGAGCGCGTGAGCGCGTTCGAAGAGAAGAGCCTGTCATCTTGGACGTTCTGGGCTCAGGTGGACGCTAATAAACGCCTGCCTGAGTCTCGAGTTTTTGTCGGCTGTTCCGTGTGCCACGTACTCTAACATTTGGTGCCGAAACCCGGGAGGCGACAGCCGGGAGCTACCGTCAAGGGACTTCGCTTGTGGCTACCGACTGGAACCACTGCCACGAACCACGGAGGTATACGGATCAGCGGACCGCCATGGATAAGCTCAAGTTGAAGCGAGCCACAAGAAAGAAGGGCCCAAAACACCAGGATCATTCAAGAGGCAAGTGCGGTGCTAGAAAACAATGGCGCGACATTGCGACAGATCGACGGTATTTACGAGCGGCTCAAGAACAATAACTACGAATTGAAGAAGATTAATGATGAATTAGAAAGCCACATAAGTGAAGAGGCATTCGAGGCGGATTACGCAACTGTAATTGAATATGAGGACAACGCGACCCGCATCTTAGCCGAGCTCCATAGCAAACGCCGCCAGCAGTCCGAAACCACTTCATTGTCATCGCCAGTCGATCTTCGCGACATGCCCGTGGCCACGCGGCATTCTGAAAGGCCAGGAGTCAAGTTGCCGAAGCTGGTAATTAATGCTTTCGACGGTGATCTGTGCAAGTGGAACGCGTTCTGGGAGAAATTCGACCAGATCATCAACCAGAACGGAACTCTTACACCTACCGACAAATTCAACTACCTGAGGTTATTTTTGAAAGGAGACGCGGCGACAGCTATCGCGGGACTGCCTACCACCGAAGCGTGTTACGTTGACGCCTTGGACATGCTAAAAAGACGTTTCGGGGACAAAAAGCGATTGGAGCAGGAGTATGTCTCAAGGCTTCGAAAGCTCACTCCTGTGCGAAGCAGCTACGGCTCGCTGCGACGCAACCAGTCTGGAGCGCTTGCTTGCCACATCTCGGGAGCAGCGCTGTGCTGCAGGGACTCTTGCAAGGCTGCCATAGTTGCTCCCAGTGAAGCCAGCTTCTGCTCCTGCTCTGTCGTCACACTCATGTGTCGTGCAAGATGCTGACGCAGGCTATTCAGTGCGGTATCACTGCTGTCTTGTTCTTTCTCGCTCTGCTTGGCCTGAGTCAGCAGATCAGCATTGGCCGAGATAAGGGACCGGTGCTGGTTCAAAAGAAAGTGATTGATACCGCAGTTGACACAACAGGACCTTACATTTAAGAATGTAATGAAACAAGTATTCTCCGCCAACAGATGTCAGAGCGAACAATTGTGCTATTCGCACAGTGCAACCACTTGTACAATAAGTTTTGCTTTTCTTTGCATACATCATGCCAATAATTGATACTAGCAGTTATCTTAATACTTTCATGTTTTACAGACAGTAAATTCATACTTATATTCACCATGAGCGAATGCACTGAGATGATTAGAGGGGCTTGAATTTTGTTAGTTACAGCTCTACAGCGAAGGCGCGGAATGCGCACGATGCGGGTTCGGCTTCCCTCGTGCGACGAGTTGTGCTTGTCCCTAGTCATTTTCAATTTTGTGATTATTGCTAGATTTAAATTAAACACAACAATTATTATGCGTTAAGCCTTCTCTGTCTTCATTGTTTGTCTCATTTCTCGGGTTCTACCTCCTATTCACCGCGAGTGTAATTATACTCAGGATACAGGGTCCTTGTGAATGATGCGGCAAAAGTTGACCATATAATATATCCCCATGTAGGCTTAATCTTCGAGTATGGGTCGGTGATCACGTACACCAAGTTGTCAGTGTTATTACTGCTTTGTTTTACTGCGAGACACGCTCGTTGTGTCAGAATACTTCACCTCTATCACGCACTAGTGATACAGCTAAATAAACGGGCGCCATCTCATCTCATTGTGCGGAAGCAGAATTACATTGATGCATTGGCGCATAAATAAATTGTCGACAGACTCGGGAAGGATTATTCAGTACGACGATCCCCGAATGTGCTGCCAGTATTCTCATTGGCACTGCCGAGTTAAGGCGGACCCACATGGAGCGAACTTTCCTGACGAACTTTAGGCGGCGAGCGCCGGCGCGGCGACACGGCGGCGTGCCATAGCTATAGTTTAAGGGGCACAAGTTCGCCCAGCAAACCGTTTCACCCTACTGAAGTACGTAGTCTGCCGGCCTGCCTATAAGCGTCCGCCACTACGACGGGACTTAATGTGCCTATATGCGAGCAAATCAAGATGGCCAAAACGTCAATCAAGAGGGAAAAAAGGCTTTCGTATAGGAACTCAGATGTCGCAGGAAAGAATAATACGTTTTTGTAACCGCGGAAGACGTCCTACATAGGCGCGTTAAGGTTTCATTAACCCACAATTGCAGGCATATGCACGTCATTGGATGTATGCCTATCCCGCATGAGCTGAGGCGAAAAAGTCTGGCAGCATCAATTTGACTTCGCAGTCGCATTGCTGCAGAAAATTGGAGACGAAAATAAGACGGCGTGCTCAGACGTGTACTTGTTCAGCAGCATCGGTACCTATACCATTGCGTATGCGCTGTTCTACGCACGTGATCATATCACAGAGCTTTGTTAATGGTACTGATGCGTTAAATGGTGATCCACGATTTTCGTGAAGCAGTGCATTTGAAAAAAAAGACGTTCACAAAAAGATGAATGATGGAAACATTCAACATACAAACATAAAAACATCTGCGTACGCACCCAAACATTCATGTTTGTGCGAACATCTTCTTTCGAAAGTGCGCTGCGTCAACAAACTCACAAAACTTTAACATATTTATATTCGTAATAAAACCTTTGCTTGCACATGGCTTGGCAGTAATGTTCTTGCAATCTACAGGTAATGTTAATTATCCAGATAGATGCCAGTGTTCGGCGCCATATAGTTGCCGACATACTCCACGCTTACGATTACCGGTAAAACCAATCACCCGCCACGGCGGCTTAGGGGCTATGCTAGCGCGCTGGTAAGCACGACGTCGCAGGATGAAATCGCGGCCGCGGAGGCCGCATATCGGTGCGGGCGAAATTCAAGAACGCCCGTCTCCAGTGCATTGGGGGCTCGTTAAAGACCTGCTGGGGGACAAAATCAAACCGGAGTCCCCCGCTACTGCGTGCCTCATAGTCAAATCGTGCTTTTCGCACGTAAAACCCCAGAATTAAATGGAATTCTAATCTATACCGTCAATCGCAGGGTTGATCGCGCCAACTGTGGCCGCCTGGACAAGGCGGATCTGCAGACGGTCTTCGGCAACCTGGGCCACCAGGTTTCGCTCGGGCTGTGCCACATGATGATTCGTCGCTTCGATCAGCAAGGCGACAACAAGATCATGTTGGAAGATTTCGTTCGCATGTGCGTCATCATGCACAACGCCACGGAGGAGTTCAAGAATTTCGACCCGAACAAGACGGGAACGGCCAAGGTCACCTTAGACGATTTCCATTGTACAACCTTTCAGATGTGCAAGTGACCACGCCGTAGAATTTCACGACCTGGCTGCAATAAACAAAAATTGCGCGCGGGGAGCTTCGTTCTCGAAAAACAAGAGCAGTATCGTTTCAAAAACGGGATAAGTTTCAATGCTTGTTCCTCATCAAAGAATACACGCGCATACTTAAACGATACAAGATAGAAAAAACTAACAGGTTAACGTAACATGAAGGCACTAATAAGCTCTGGCGCACTGTGAGAAACATCGTAAGAGCCCGCTTTATTACAAACTAAACAATACCTTAATGATAGAAGAGTCAAACATCGGCGCAAGGACGTACAGATTGAAGCAGGCATGCCACTATCTTGTTTCCACCGCGCTGGTTTAGTGCAAATTCCAAGCAATAAAACAACTGCATGCACCAACTCGCAGTCTTAACAAGATCGGCTGCTGGGCGATTCTACTCATTGTTACGAAAACAAACAGCCAACCGAGACGACAAATGAGCGCCAATACTGACGCCAGCCTCGTCCATGTTTCCTTTCCTCGAACAGAAGAGGTTCAAACTATGTTTGCTTTGTTCTTCCGCCCAATCGATACGCTGAAAACGACTGTTGTATTCGTCGATTTTAATGAGATTACCATTGCATTTTTTGGTATGATTCTATCTTTCTGGCCGTTTTCCCTTAAACTTGGGTCATCGGCCTATACGTGATGGAAATGAACTGTTGGGCCACCAGAGGTTCTTTAACCGTCTTTCCGCAACTTGGGTCACTGGGTAGACCATGGTGCATTGAGTAGAGCTCAATGCACCATGGGCAATGGGTATGCGCTATTCTTCTAAGAACCTCTTCCATGCCACATTCGTTCACTGGGTATGTATTCGCTCTTTAATGAATCTATTTGATGCCAAAGTGGGTCACTGGCCTGAGCACAGAAGCACGATGCTCTACTCAATGCACCATGGTCTACCCAGTGACCCAAGTTGCGGAAAGACGGTTAAAGAACCTATTTCGCGATGACGGTCGACGTTGATGCGATTAGCATTGAAGCGATGTACCGACACACCACGGCGCCGCCGCAGAGATGCGTTATGAAGCATACGTGTGTGAATCCGGATTCCTCTCTCGCGCTTCCGACGAACACGCTGCGTTATTCTGCTGCCCCACCGCAAAGTTCTCGCGTGGCGCTGTGTAAATGATCCAGACAAGTTTGTCGGAATACATAGGACACGCATTAGATTCCCCCCAAGCAGCGGATTCATTTTAAAGGACTGTTTGCCATTGCAGAGCGGCGCGAACTAATTGGCACATAGTCACCAAACTTGGCGTCAAGGAGGTTGGTTGAAGAGCGGCACATACACCCTGGTATACGTACCCCGTGACCCGACTTATACACATGCAGCATACTCACTGACCGAAGTTCGTTCAACGGTTGGTTTCGAAGCCTCTTCCATCATCACAGCAGCCCGACGCTTTCATCATTCGACATGCACTACCCAGTTACCCAGGTTGCCGGGAACATGGTTAGATAGATAGATAGATAGATAGATAGATAGATAGATAGATAGATAGATAGATAGATAGATAGATAGATAGATAGATAGATAGATAGATAGATAGATAGATAGATAGATAGATAGATAGATAGCCCCCGCAATGTACGTGAAGTACCTTTAATTTGTCGATTATGCATTTTCATTTCTCGTGCGAGGAATGTCCGCCGTTTCGAGCAATCCAGCTCAAGGACTACGATAACGCTTTCTACCACAGCTGATTTTTTCAAAATTCCGTAGAACTTGGTTTGATTCCACCAAGCAGCGGATAAATTTTAATGGTTATTTTATTGCGATAGCAATTATATAGACACTCCAAGCTCATTTTTGCTGTCGCCGTCATCGTGAGGTTCCGTATAAAGTCCAACAGTGATAAAAGCGTCGCCGCGCGCCGGACGCTGTATGTGCGAGTGAAAGGGCGCGAGGGACGTGCGCTTTCAGGAGGAGCGAACGCACGGCGGAGAACAAACGCGCGTTCTGCGCCGTGCTCCCTGAAGGGCTGAAGAATTAAGCGTCTCTTTCCTCCTTTACAATCACCATATATAAGAGCAAACGGGACTTCTTCCGTCGCGCGAAAGGCCGTGGGG
Source organism: Dermacentor silvarum (assembly GCF_013339745.2). Classification (NCBI taxonomy): domain Eukaryota; kingdom Metazoa; phylum Arthropoda; class Arachnida; order Ixodida; family Ixodidae; genus Dermacentor; species Dermacentor silvarum. The sequence goes on from NC_051155.1 coordinate 73,366,272, forward strand.
GGAGGGGAGGGAGGGAGGGGAGGTGACGTTTAGCTGCGGCACCAAATGCGTATTTATGTAAAAACGTAGCGAGGGGAGAATGTGGTAAAGACTTCCGACGCTGCTCGAAGAGTTTCCCGTTCTGATCTCGTCAAAAACCTCCGAGCCGCCCCCAGAGGCCCTTGCAACAGTCACCAACGCCGCGCGCGTTCGGTGTGAATGCGGGCAAAACGGTGACGGCGTCGTCAACAGTTCTGCGCGTTGCTGGTGCTGCTGCATGTCCAAGTTTATACAGTTGATAAAACTACTATCCTTATTCCGTATAACTCTCTACTATGTTGCTATCGCAATTGATGCTTCGCCTTTCAGGGTGAAACTGCGACAATATTTCACTGCGACGCATTCTTGGCGATTTACAGGTGTTTTCAGTTTATCTATCTATCCATCTATCTATCTACCTATCTAGTTATCTATCTATTCATCTACGCCGTGATCCCCTCGTGGTCGTTTCTTCAGATAGACATATATCACAATTCGCATGGGACAGACTGACATACATGTCAAGGCGTTAATGACATGCTCTGGCATAAATGGCATGAATGAAATTCCGGCGCGACCTGACATGGATGAGGTAATTGTCATGATATGAATTACATTATTTTCATGGCATGTCACGTGCCTGTTAATATGAATGAGAAGACATAAAAGCGCATATCATGCAATGAATCAATGCCATGAGATGTTTATCATAGCATGTATGTCATAACATAAATGGTAAGAATGACATCATGATGTCGTGGTCATTTCTTTAACTCGATATCTGGATATGAATGACGGGACATGCGTGCACGACCTGTCACGAATTACATTACGTAAATGTCATCAAATCAATGACATGCTTGTCACAACATTAATGTCATGAATTGCATGACATGACATTCAAGATAAGACATGCATGAGAATGTCATTCTTGTCATGTGATGCACGCATGTCTCTATACGTATATTCTGATGCACATCCAGTTTAAGAAATGACCACGATGTCATCGTCAGGTCGTTTATGTCGTTCATGACCATCACGTCATGAAATGCAAGCAATTTCATAAATGTCATAAGAGTGTCAGATTTAAAACATTTTATGAAATTGAACTGACATGAATGCCGGCATTCATGTCAGAATGCCGTTCGTGATGCCGTGATGGTCGTTGCATCGTCATTCCAGCTTCGTAATCCGTCTCTCGCCGTTGATTCTCGCCTGCCATCTGCGCTCGAGCCGGGTGGCACGCGTAAGAATATCCAGGCACGGCCGCCGGATAAAAAAAATGTGTTTTTTTTTTATCAAGAGCCGTGATCCAGGCATCTTGCGCAGCAGCACAACGGGTGGTAGTTGCATCTGTTCTGTTATAAGCGGCGACTGAAAGGCAAGTTTATACCACAAGCGTTGGTCTCCGAGCGCCGGATGGCAACGCGCCGCCTCCTCGTTCCTCCCTATAGGCTCCTAAAAATTTTAGCGTACTCTTTCCTAAATGCGTTAATGTCCGAGTACGACTAAGCTGGATCAAATGGCACTATGGCAGCGTCATCAAGGATAGGCCAAGGCGAGCAGCTGCACCGCGCCAGTCGTCGGAGTTGCTATAGAAGCACAAAAACTTCAGGTTGTGCTTAGAGTCACCGCCGTAATGTCATCCTGCCTCTCTGTTCTCCACCACCCCAGTCAGAATTATACTATAGCGCTTTGCGACTTACCCATCGTCGTTCACCTCCACTAGCACGCGTCCTCATTATGAAAAGCATAAATTCAATGAAGGATGTAGCGCAATAGCTCTTTAAATTGTGGTTCGGTTCCCACGCCGCCGGGGCCGCCGCCGCCAACGAAAATGGCATGCGCCGCCGCCGATCAAATACTCGGCGCCGCGCCGACGACGCCGCCAACCAGAAACGACCACCACGCCGCCGCCGGTCGAAACCGACACGGCGCACACCTTGTGGTGGTTGCATCGTCGTTATAAGCGGCGACTGAAAGGCAAGTTTACCACAAGCGTTGATTTCCGAGCACCGGATGCAACGCGCCGCCTCCTCGTCTTCCCTATAGGCTCCAAGCAGATCGAAGCGTTTTGGTCTATAGAGCACATAGAAACTTCAGGTTGTGCTAGAGTACCGCCGTAATGTCACCCGTCTGTGTTCTCTAAGTGATACCACCAGTTGCCGTCAGTCAGAATTTACTTATTGCGCTTCTTACCCATCTCGTACCTCCACAGCACGCGTTCACATAAATTCGATCGTTCGTACAAATCATGCAATCGTCGTTGCCGTCGTTGTCGTCTTGCTGCCGTCGTCACACAGACGCACTCGCGGTAATTCTAATTCACTTTGCTCGCGTCACACACACAAATACTGGATTTAGACAAACACATTGGTCAACCTGGTAACGCTTTGTGGAACCCCAAACAATGCTGCATAGCCAACTGCTTGCGAAATGCTTCGCATATCGTCGATTTCCGCAGTGTGTGGGATCTGCACATCTTTTTTCAAAGACTTCGGTCCACCCTTTGATGCCACCAAAACCAAAGTGCCGGTTCTTTCAGTAAAGTTTATTTCTTCTTGTCTTTGAAGAGCAGCCTCTTCCACGAGCACATGCACAGGGACTAAAGTTGACGTCAAAAATGTTCATTTACCACGTGAAGAGATCTTCGCTCATTAGAATGTTGACAACTGAGAAAGAGAGAGTGAGAAGTTTAATGATGCGAAATGCAGAGAGGTCGGCCTGAGGTAAGTTGCTCTAGCCAGCTACTCGGCGTTGGGGGAAAGGGAAGAGGGAAAGAAAGAGGGAAGAAAGAGGCGCATGATGGGTGACGATGACGAGAGAAGGAGGATGTAAAACATATGGCAAGCAATTTGGCATGCTTTTAAAAAGTTCAGTAGCGCCTGGATGGCCTTGAAACTCGATTGAGCGTCTGGCCAAGGGCCTCAAATAACGTCCACCGACAACGGTGGGCTGTCGAGACGCTTAAGGTCATTGTTCAACTTTTGACGCTCTTCCACGTACTTAGGGCAGTCACAACGTACATGACCTATAGTCTCATTCACATTTCACAACTCAGAGTCCGCAGACTCGATGCGTCACATGAGGTGCACGTATTCGCGCGTAAACGCTACGCTCAGCCTTAATCTGTGCAGAAAACTGACAGAGCTGCGTTAAATTTACGGTGGTAGCCTAAATTTCATGGTGGGGTCCAATCTTTGCAGTCGTCTGTGTCGATTATGGGATTGTCCGAGTGCTTTTCTGTCAATTTTAGGATGACACTGGAGAGAAGGCAGTCGGCGTCCACTCTTGAAAAGGGAATTGCAAGCAGTGACTATGGTTCTTCGAGTTCTTTCTTCGCTTCGGTATCGGCCAGTTCGTTGCCATGTATACCACAGTGACTGCGAATCCACTGAAATGTGATGTGGTCGCCGTTCTCTTGCGCTAAAGCGTATAGCTCGGAAGTTTGAAGAGTCAACACTCTGTAAGCACTTTCTTTCAGTACCGCTCTAAGTAGTTGCAGAGCTGATTTTGCGCTTAAGAGGAAACAAAAAAGCTTGGTAGAAGAAATAACAACAGGGTTGGGGAGGACTCCGACAACAAACGTGCGGTAAAAATGCCCTGCTGTCCTACTTACCTTAAACAAAGAACGCTGTTTTATGCAGTGAAGCTTAACAGTAACTTGAACACCCACGCATTTCGTCGCACACTTTGGGAATGAATATCTAGAAACGGTTGCCGTGCTTAAAATTTATACCAAGTTAATGCGCCTTGCCAACTCACCGGGTATAATTCTTAAATTGTTAATATGCCGTAAAGTAATTAATTCAAAACCTAATAATTGAATGTTTGTTTCTTAGTTCATTTTGCATGCAAGTAATGTTCGCCTTTGTGAGCAGTTCAGCTTAAGGACTGGCATCATGTGATCTGCCAGAGGTCATTTTTATGTTAGATTTACATCTCTCTGTTAGATATACATGTTAGATATACATGCAGTCTCGTTTTTGCAAATACGCTTGTCATATTTTGCCACCCTGCTGCAGCCGATGTGAGGCAGTTTGGTTGGGCCTTGTCAAGAAGCGCTTGAACGACTTGTTTTCCCCTTCATTCCGTCGCAATCTGGTTCTTGCTTGTGGAAATAAACATTTTATTAACATTACTACTTTATACCACCTTGTCAACCATAGCGAAATATTGTGTAGAAGGCGCCGACAAGCGTAAAATGTAAGTTGTTTCTTTTCTGTTGCAAAACAGCACCATTATCATTTTTAATACATTCACTCAACTGGAAAACGAGCAGATCGCTGCAACCGCTGGTCGAGGCTCTTTTCAAGGCAGGTTTCTTCTTTCTTGGGTTTTACGCGCCAAAACCAGTTGTGACTATGGGGAACGCTGTAGTGGAGGGCTCCGGATTAATTATGACCACCTGGGGTTATTTAGCGTGCACTAAAACGCAAGCACACGGGCGTTTTTGCATTTCGCCTCCATCGAAATGGAGGCCGCCGCGGCCAGGATTCGATCCCGCCATCTCGTGCTCACCGGCGCAACACCTTAGCTGACTGAGCCACCGCGGCGGGTATTTGCGAGGCATGTTAACGACACAAGCAAGGAATATTGGCAAAGAAATCTGCATACGCAGCTCGACGCAGCTGTTGGATGTGCACGCCGCTGTGATGAAAGTTCCTCTGGATAATTTCTTTTATTGCTTGCAACAGGAGTGCGAGACATTATTTCAGTTTATTTGAGTTTGATCGATGCGTCCTGTACAGCTGGATTTAGACAGTGTGTGCTGCGCGCAGCTATCAATGAGTAATGTGCCCCCTCGGTGAATCGATAAAGTATCCATGTGTATATTTACAATTGGGAATGTTCGCCATTGCATTGCACTTGTGACGTGCACTCTTGGTTTTCCCTCTAGCACATTCGAGTTTACGCAGAAAAAAAAAGCTATTTTTCAGATTCTCTTATTTACTTAGCTTTTTTTTCAGTCATACAAGACTGGGAATGTCGGCGTATACACAGCGCGAATGAAATGAAGTCCCTAATGCACGCGATAAAACGCTCAAAGCGCGTTTTGCGCCAATCCCGTGTCGAGTGAGTACAGCGTTGGCGTTTTGGCAATAAATGAGGGCTGAACGCATGCATGATTAGAGCCCAAGCAGTAGAGCTTGAGCACGGCAGCACAATCAATACCTCTGAGTTCATAATTTCGACAGAAGTGTTATGATCGCGCGGGACAGCCTGGATTTGGGGCCAAATCAGACAAGCATCCGAAGGTGAGTTGGTGATGCTCTTCCTTTATCACATAATTGACACCACGCGCAGCGCTTGTTCAAGCAGTGGATTCACTGCCCTTACCCCGCAGTTTGTTTACTCACTGTAGAGTTCACAGCACAACACATACAGCTCTTGGAAATAAAAATTGTAACGCTTACACTTGCGAGTTCTTAAAGGTTTTTAAAACACTGTAACTTAACCTTAGAAACGCCTGCAAGGGAATAGCAGAAAAAAATAAATTATGGAGTTTTACTGTGCCAAAACCACCATCTGATTATGAGGCAGGCCGTAGTGGGGTACTCTGGAATAATTTTGACCACCTGGAGTTCATTAACGTGCATCAAAATCTAAGTACGCGGGTGTTTTCTGAATTTCGTCCCCATTGAAATGCGCAGGCCATGGTTGGGATTCGATCCCGCGACCTCGTGCTCAGCAGCCCAACACAGGGAATAGCAGAAATGGAATATGAAGGGCGCGGAAAGCACAATCCTGCAGGAGACTAAGCGTACGTACATGAAACGAGACAACTCAGACAGAAGATGAAAAACGTAAAAAAGAGTGGACATTACATGTGCTGTCCTTACAAGTAATTTTTATGTTCAATGAATCGTTTATGCGCACAACTTATTCAACGCGGAAAACACAAGTGACAGATTTATAAGACAGAACCAAAACGTCACAAGTCAACACAAGGCGCGGCAAAGGCAGCAAGAAAAGGATCATTGCTGTTACTGTACACCAAAGCGCGGAGCTGCGAATTAAGTAAAAAAAAAAAGGTCACTCGTAACGTCATGGGTGCCTGGCTCTAAGATTTCGTGTCTAAACTGCACAGTGCACAGGTCCAGTTTGTTTTCACTGCTGAGAATATCATTTCGGCCCCGTAGCTCTGCGAAAATGTCCTAAAGTTACCATGACTCGAAAGGGCGCCATTGTTTCTTTCGTTTTTAGAAATTGTATGGATGTCTACAGCAATATCAAAATATGGCGAGTAAACTACTATCTTGTTTTGAAACTTTGTAAACCTGTAGTTTTCAATGCCATAGCAACAAAACGCATTTACCGCTTACCACGCAAACGCTCATTTCTCAACGTTATCGAAAGGGTGACGTAGAAAGTGCAAGAAAATGAATTTTATAGACCTTTCGTAAGTCTCTAAAGGCGTGTATAGCTGGTTTACATTTCTTTGAGATCGTGTTTTTAAGATGTGTCCTTCGCATATTCTTTGTGCTCCAACACAACACGCGCGCTCTTCGCAAGCGCTTTATGGCACGTACTAAAATGGCAAGCCATTCTTGTTTTCGGTTCAACCGCACACAATACAAGCAGCCCTGTTCACCGTTCTGATGAGCGTGGAGTAGGCTTTTGTGAACTAAACTGCGGGCCGCACTCTACTCAGGAGAGTTGCCTCGCGACCTGCGAGTCAGGCTGGAGCTCGGAGCTGGAACGACTTGTTCAAAGGTTGCTTAAAGCACTAGTCACACAATATTTTTGTCGTGTATTCGTTGCTTCATTGGAAAGCCATCAACCCAGTACTTACGCTATGCAGCCTCATTTACCCAGGAACGCAGGAAATTATGAATTGTGTTTCGTTTTAACGGGCCCACATAAAAACAAGCGCCAAGAGCACCGCGGCTTGAGATGTGAAAATGGAGACTCACTACGTCACCAAAACCTACGAAACACCAATGACACGTTCATACACACACTGCGGCTGCCGAAAGCTGTGTCTGTTCAGCCCGCGACCGGAAGGCGGGAGAGCGTGTCCCGCGACGTTTTCAAGAGAAGCGCACAATTGGGAGCGCCAATCTGGCAACTTTCGGCGACACAGTCACTGTCTATCCTTCAACCGCAACAACGAGCTTACGGCTCTCAGTTTGTTTCTGATGCCATGTGACCGCCACTTCCACTTTCTGTGAGGTTATGGGCCTCCTTTCTTACGTCGGAGGCTTCGCTGCGCTTGGCGCACGTGTCTAACGGGTCGTGTGAAAAGTGCTGTTATCAATTATTTCTCGCGCGATCGAGGAATCGATGCTTCGCACCGTAATTATGGAGTCGACAGCTACCTAAAAAGGCAGGAAGGTGGAAGATGATTCAAGCTCCAGTTGAAGTCGATGAAAGACGAAGCCTTCTTAATCGTCGTGGCAGATGCGGCTGAACCAATAAAAAGTAAACTAATTATTTCCGAGGCACACTGCAACAGGAGACGCAGCATTTAGCCCTTAAATTTGGAAGAAAATACATAGTAGGACGCCTGTGGTCGTGCAACGCTGCAGCCTTGTCCATGCGCATGTTTCGATATGCAAATCAGAGTTTTGCCCACCTCTCTTGGAGGCGCCTTTAGCGTCATCCATGGATGGTAAGAGTTGTTATTCACTTTGCCGATTAGCGCAGTCTACAAGTTTCTAGCCATTGTAGAGTGCATGTTGCTGTCGGTCTGCATGATACGTGACTCACACACACACACCTATCTTGCGATTGCAACGCAAACAGATTTTTGAGGGCCGAATGATAAGCAGTTATATTTTTAACATTACAGATTTTCCCACCTTTGCGAAGAACCTCAACTTCTGCTGGCGCCGCTTATAATTTTTTGGGGTTAAAGTCTAATAGAGTAACGAGGGAAGGGGGCCGGCAGGAGCTCCACCAGATGTTGGTCGACGAAGTCAACCGGCTTTGCTATGACTCTGCACCGATGGTCACTTCGGAAGTTGTTGCCAGCCAATCACCGGCGGACACCTTTTTCAGCTTTTTCCTACCAGGACTGTCTTCTCCGAGCTCCAACAACGACGACACGCTACGTTTCGTAGTGGATCCAGACGCTAGCGTTCCGCCATTGTGCAATTACGATCCCGTGTGCACTAAAGTGTCCATAAGCTGTACATACCGCCGTTACTTTCAGCGCGCACATCGAACAGGCTTTTAGTGTCGCTGCTGACGTCTTTAGAAGAATGTATAGCGAAGGTGAGCGATGAAAATTTTTATGAACTACTTTTTGTGATGCTAAACAACGCTTGAAGGGCTGAATTGAATTTAATTCAGGAAGTTTATTTGGCAAAACCACGATTTGATTATGAGGCACGCCGTATAGCGGGGGAGTCTGGATTAATTTTTCCACCACGGTATCTTTAACGTGCCGTCACTGCACGGGACACGGGCTTCCTTGCGTTTCGCCCCATCTAAATGCGGCCACCGGCCAGCACCACAGCCGCTAAGCCACCGTGGCAGGTATTTGAAGGGCTTCCACGGCGCCAACTGAAATTGCCAGGCCAGCCCTTTTTATATATTTGCTGTATTCGTACATTATCAATAGCTGTTGGTAGATGAGTAACGTAAAAGTAGTCCATTGCTGCCGTAACTGCCCAGTTACTTTCGTGGGACAGTAATTGTTAACGGTAATCAATTACAATTTTGATTAAATAATTGTAATCGTTTTTATCTGTGACGTGTACAAGTCGGTTAACCTTGTATTCTTACTCATCGCCACTGTGGAGCTGTGTCTGGGTAACGTGGTACCAGCCTGCTGTTCTTACAGTTTAAAGAAACTACCAATTTAAGGATATTGATGATTCAAGCGATCACAACGCTCCGAGCCTAACTATATGCTGTTTACTCTTCCTGTACTCCAGCGGTGATTGGGTGCTTCCTTAAAACATGACACTTACCTTCGTCGTGTTGTTATATGATCGTTAAATGATTAGGCGTTAAAGGTCCTCACTGCGTACGTTTTAACTCTCCAAATTCCCAAGGAGTTCTTAACTCAGTGAGATATCGTAGAGAATTTAATTCCGTTGTACCTTCAGACTCTTAGTGCCTTCAGTATGCGGGAAAATGACCGATATTAACATGTGAGCATGCCCTTTTCGAGAGCCAACCGCTGCCCGAGGATGCTACATTAAGCCCGTGGCGTGATTGCAGTTGTCGGTTTTAAGGCAACGAGGTAACATCATCTCTTTTTTAAGAAAAGCACGGGTCTGGAATTAAGGCTATGAGTACACCATCGAATTCAGCGTTTGGCATCTTCTTTCTGTCGTCCTCGCCAAGCATATTCATCTACTGTTATGCTGTCTACCACTTCACCCAGTGAACTGTCTTGATGAATGTACATACTTCAGGCCGACCTCACTGTGTCTTTCTTATCAATGATTTTCTTTCTCTCTCGGTCTCTCTCCGTGTCGCATGGGCAGCGTGCACTTCGCCGGATCACCGCGAACGAGGAAGGATGCCGGGACGCAATCAGAGAAGGCGCATCGGCCGTGTTCTACCTCCTGTGACGGGTGACGGCCACTCCATGTGGAGCACCGCTTCGCACTGGCCGGTTCGTGCCGAAGAAGAAAAGACACCTGCAAAAAAGGACAGCGTCGAAATCGACGCTGCCACGCTCGTCGACCGAGTGTCCAGGATCGCGTTCCCCACGGCGTTTGTCCTCCTCAATATTGTGTACTGGTCGTTGCTTTTATTCAACCGCAAAACTACATAGGCTGAGTAGCTACTGTAAATGAGCTTAGGTTGAGGCCTGCAAAAATCAATTCCTCGCGCACGTCTTGAAATACGTTTCTATCCGAGCACGAAAAACACGCAGACCCAAAGTAATATTTTGGAATCTAAATGACTCGAAGTTTGGCTTAACGAGGTAGCAGCAGTAGCAGTTGACACCAGCACAGCCTCGTCGCCTTTAGCTGTCGGCGACACGGGCACAAAGGCGATGTACGATGTTTCTCGAGGGAAGGATATTGAGAAGAAGCGTGTGCACATTGCAGTACGACACATATCAGAATGCATTTAGAGCTTCTGTATTCCTCGAGTCACGGCAGCACAAACCTGTTCGGTGGGATTGGCCAAGAGAGGCCACATACCCATTGGAGCACACCCAGTTGCGCACATCCAGGGACCCAGGCTGCAGCAGCCAGCTCTCGTGAAATGGGGGAAGCAGCAAAGAACGCTGTGCTTTAAAATTTTGGCTTGCATGTGACTGCAGATTTATATTGCTTTACGAGCTTGACGACATCCAACGTTTTTAACATAAAGTTGGTTTGAATCTGCATGGCGTCCAGCAAAATGTCAGGCAAATATTTGGTGAATGTTTCCGCTACGACGCTACGACGCTGTGCGCGGATGTTGCAGCCTTATTGGCGTATGATCTGGGAACATCCCACATTGTGATATTCACGATGACTTGGTGGTAAAGCACCTTTAGCCGAGTCAGTTCAAAACATCACGCGCACCAGTCCGTTACCACAGACCGATTAAATATTAAAAGAAAGTTGACTGGGGCTCACACGACATGGTAAAGGAATACGTCGTCAATGTTTGGAGTGCTCCCAATTTGTTATTGTAGTGAATGTTTCCCCTTACGTGAAATGCAACCTCGGTAAGAAAGTATTCAAGGGTGTCAATGATGATGAATCAATTTGCTTTTGGACAAGACTGCAGCATATGAAGTATTACCGTCTTAAACGACGTTGTCGTGTAACAACGGGTCTGTAGTGAATTTTATTTTATGCAAGCCGTGGATCACGGATGTTAGCAAACCGTAGCTATTCAATCCCTCGAGGTTGCGCTGCTATTGTTGCTGTTGCATTGACAGAAATTTAATAAGATACTCTCTACGTATCTATCGTGAAAAGAGAAGAGCGCAAACACAGGATGTGGCGGCACTACCACAGACACGACGAAAGGCAAGTCGTCAATGGCCTAAATAGGGCACCGAGGGAGAAAAATGAGGGTCGGAGGTTGCAGCATTTTCATCTCCAACGTAGGTCAAAATCGCCGACCTGAAGTGCAAGGCGCGAATACAGCGACGGACAAAGAGACAATCGCAGACCTTGGCCGTCGTCGTATGCGCCCTTTGCACTTCAAATAATACTCAAACAACAAGCCCAATTATCCATCCTAACAACAAAATCGTCGCACCCAAAACCTACTAATTTTAAGCACGAAAGTAATTGCTTTCCAAGCAAGGCTTTCCAGATGTGCACACGCCACGGCATAGATGGCACGAAGTGGGAGACATCTGAACTACGAAAGCTCCATGCATTCAAGCACCGACAGGAAACCGGAAGTGGGAGATGGATGTCTGAGGAAATGATATAAAAAAACTGGATTTAAATGATACATTTCGTTTGAAAGAAGACCTGCCATGTTGATAAAAAGGTATTTCTTCAGTTTTCAGACGAAACCGAAGGACCGATATTTTGTAGTTGACGAAGGTCAGGCAATCATGAAAAATCATAATTTATTACCGAAAACGTGTTTCAAGTTATTTGGAGTTCCGTGTTCCTCAACCCTTCAAAATGGTTCCAGAAAATTTCAACATCAGCCGGGTAATCAATTTATTTGTATTTTATTTCAGCTAGCATTAATTAACTAATTATTGGCACTTTGCTGTAGATAGGTAGGTAGGTATCTAGGTTCCTGTCTCACCTCGTTTTAATAAACAGAACACAATGTGTGACCAATGCTGTAATCGAACCTATGCCGTCGATAGAAGTCGACAACGCAGCCCGGTGCTCTAACCATTAGGCCATCATAGCTTATATTAATTAAAGCGAAGCTCTCTTGCGAACCCCCTTGCGCCTCTCTCTTGCTGAGCGTGTCTGCCACGTGCTTCTGCTGCTGCTGCTCGTGCGTTCTCGCCGAATAGCTCAAACTCGGCTGCGGGATGGCGGAGCCATCTAGGAGCGGTGACACTACTTCGCTCGCAGCAATGGAGGGTGGAGGAGGGAAGCGGGCCTGCGCAAGCGGGTCGGCCGCTGAGACGCGGACGCCCAGAGCCGCGATGATACTGGAGAGTGGGCGCCACAGGAGATGGCCTCAGGTTGCGCATGCGTGGTGGCGTTTGGCAGCCGCGTGGCCGGTCGCATCTGTGCCTCCAAGGGGAGGTCGGGTACTCCAAACAAATGGGGCAGAAAGGTGTGCTGCTAGTTCAGCGCCAAACACTATAGTGGCCACCACGAATACATGTGATTAACCGTTATATTGCAGATATGTGTTTTGTTTACAAAGCATTTTATTTCCACTATAATGTACCCAAATAAAGCATTCGGTTTCACTTTGCACTTACATTAAGCAAAACCAAACACATGTTCCAGCACTCCCTGTTCTTTTAGGGAAAGCTTTGCTGCATATAGATTCCAACAGAGCACGTTGGCTCCGCGGCATCTTTTTACCTTAGCAACAATACGCACACACGTACAAAGCAGGTCACCTGGTGCTAAAAAATAGTAAATAATTTGGCTAGACTGTACTAATTAAAAATCAACCCAAGCACTACGTACAGATGGTTAACCAGCGAAGCTGAAAAGTGCGGCCCCGGTGTTTATCACTAGGTTAATCCCGACGGTTCATTAAACGACGGCTTGGTAGGCTGCCGGATCCCCGGTACGCAGTTGTTGCTTGCGCTCGGCCACCCGGGCCTGTTCTCGTGCCTGGACGGCTGCATAGGCACGGCGAACACGAGCTCTCTCACAGTGCTGCTGTCGGTGCTGTTCTTCGTAAGTCACCTGCTGTTCGGGAGTTCGTATGATGCGTGGCCTACCCACGTTGAAGTCTCACAGAAACTGCTGCCCGCGCGCTCGGTTGCGACGGAGAGAACAACGCCACTGACGGCACAGCCAATGGCGCGCCTCTCTTTCTCTTTTACGTGTGACAAGGCCACCCGGGCCTCTTCGTTTCCTGTTCGCCTGTTCGAAGGGTAGTTCAAGGGCACGTTACAGATCCCGGAGCCAACCACCCGGAGTCCACAGGAGTATGAGCCCCCAACTCCACCAGGCTATGGGCCTGGGGTGTACGTAAACTTTCTAGGTGCTGCTTCGCAGACCTTGCAACGACGCGGGCATTCCTAACATCCATGCGTGATTTCCCCACACTGCTCATACAAAAAACCGTTATCTTGTTATCCGGCGCTTCGCTTGCGTCTGCGCATGGCAAGAAACAAATATCGAAATTGCTTGTCGACACTTCTTTTCCAGAGTTCGTCTGCGAACGTCCCACTGGAACACGGAATCATGGCAATCCAAAAATATTTGCTTAGTAGTTTCAGGTTTATTGCATATCATGCAGTTAACATACATCGGAACACGGAAGACCTTGCTTTGTAGCCATGCTTCACAGGGAGAGTGCCAAAATGCAATTCAAAAAGAAAGGTTCTCGCTCAAGATCTAAAACGATTTTCCCCCACATGCAACAGCATACTATGTTCAGGTCCTAAGCTATACTTTGTGTGATATACAGGCTGCGGCAAAAAAGAAAAAAAAACATCAATAAGGTTGCGATATAGTTTGTGGTCTCTATCCCACTGTGTTCCACCGGGAATATTGCAGACAACCACGTGGGTCCGAAGATCCGAGTTCTTATGGGGACGATCAGTTCAGCCGCATATGTTTCGTGTGCACGAGGTGGACGCTCGTTCAGTCTCCACTGGCACCGAGACAGAGCTCCGCAAGGAGAACGCCCAGAGTACAAGGAAAGCGTTTATTATACGACTACATTGGCGTTGACTAACTGTTACACCCTACCTGCGCGGTACGTATGAGCCGGAGCTTTCTAAATTCAAGGGTGGCAAAACAGCATCAGAGAAATGTCACAGTTTCGCCCGAAAGGCGAAGCATTAATTGCGAGAGCAATTTAAAAGTAGAGAGGTATACGGAGTGAGGATAGCAGTTTTATCGGCTGCATAAACTTGTACACATTGGCTTACTAACTGAATTAACAATCATGGTGTCAGCGCGCACAAGCAAACACACTCGATGACCGCAGAACAGCATTGTCAAAATGCTGGCGTGAGCAAGCGGGACTGCAGCAGTGACCAAACGTTCGTGCATTCTATCGCTTGAACGGAAACAGAGCGGCAAAAGCACAGCGCATACAAAGGTCAGAGCCGTGTGAAGATCGCTTTCAAGCTACGGTGCGCGCGACAGCCCTAAGCAGCGCAAAGTGCAAGTACGCAGTTGCTGGCAGAGTAGAAGCCACGCCGCCTCCCTCGCGCGCTGCTTTCCCGCGTACCTCCTTTCGCGTGGGAGATTTAGTCGACAGTTCCCCTTGCGCGCGGTCGCAAGATACGCATTTAGTGCCACACCTCCTTCCCTCCCATCCCCCCACGGACTTTCGCAGGACGGAATACGTCGCGTTTGCTCTCTGCCGTGCGTTCACTCTCCGTGAAAGCGCGCGTCCCTCGCGCGTTTTCACTCGCACATACGGCGCGCGGCGACGATTTTAAAGCCGTTGAACTTTATACGGGACCTCACGGCGACGACGATGGCGGCGACGGCAGAAATGCGCTTGGAGTGTCCATATAATTGCAATCACAATAAAACGCTGTAACACGCCACTATACGGCTCCCAACTACCGTGCTACAAAGGCAATGTTCCTTCAGCTCTATATAGCCTCCGAGGGCGACCCCGCGCAGTGAGCCAGATCTCTTTGGCGTAGCCTCGAGAACAGGAGCAGCGAATAGGTGTGCGCGCACCTCGGGTCCAGGACCCTCGGGGGGGCTGACCAACAAAAGTGCCGACTGGTAGAATCGGAATTCATTACGCACCGTTCAATTCGCTGTCCAAGAGCTCGTCCCCGTGCCCCCTATGCCCCGGTAGGCTCGAGCCGTTATTCCCAAACAGACCAAACAGGTTAGCCGCAGGTCTGCTTGGGGGCCGACAGCAAAAAGTGTTTTATGGTCCCGATGCTTTAGGGCACCCTCGGAGGAAAGAGGGAGGGAAAGCAGCGGCCCGCGTGTGCGAATTTTGAATGGGCCTATGCCCAAAACGTTGGGCGCTCCGTTGCGGCTCCTATGACGCCTTAACGAAATGGACGAACGCAATTACGCTAGTTTCTTTCGCGTTACAGAAGACAGGATATTAATTCGTGAATATAATTTCAGTAAAGATAATGACAGAACAATTTCCCTCAAAAAACTAATTCCTGTTGGTGTTTGTTCATTTCTTGATGAAACCACCCACTCAGGCACGGATTAACCTTATCTTGCTTGAATAACAGTACTCAAAAATACGTCCCTTTGATCCCATAAGAAATGACTTAACAATCTGTGACAAGAAGAAATGTGTTAGTCCCAATTCCCAATTCTTCACTGAATGAAATAAGTTACACCGGCTAGTTTTATGCCGGCTAGTTGAACATTCACGGGTGGATCATAGCCAGAAAATTCGAGATCGATAGAACAGAAGTAACACTGCTGCTTATGGTGACACATATCTTTCTCTACGACGATACACGAGTGGGATCGACTACCGGCCGCTGCACTTGTTACCTCGCGCCCGATTATATTCTACTCATCACTGCAGGCGGTAGACATGTCTGGGTATAAAAGGTAGGGAAAACGATAAAAGTAAATAGAGAAACGCTTGAGCAGCCACGCTATATTCCCAGAGCTTGTCCAATTTTCGTTTTTGGTTCGAATAAACCTTCACTGCTATTAACGGGGTTAACTTTCTCTCAGTGTGTGTGTACCTTGCTGTACTCATATTTTTGTGACGTGAAGCGCTATTCAATTTATTAGATAGTAATTTTGTAATCTTTCGGGTTGTTGGCTCAGCGAGTGCAATTGCTATATCAAACTGGTGATTTTTTTGTACGTGATGTTGTGTATTCTCTGAGAATTGTTCTACGAATTTTAATATTTTATGGTGTGCCTGCAAGTTTTGCGCATACCTGTTACCCTCCCCCCCTCCACTGTTTTGCCGATGAGGCGCTGTCGATATGACATAAATAAACTGATAAATAAATAAATTGATAAATAAATAAATATACCGGAAACACTCTATGAAGTTTCTATTGAGATATTCTTCCCATGCATAACACTTGTAGTACAAAAAGCTATTTTGTAACGAAGAACAAAATGTAAATACCAGCTCTTAAGAACATCAAAAAATGATGCTCACCCCACTTTTCTGTCTGAACGTTAACTATTTTTGTTTCTTCGATCCGATATTCTGCACTGTCGCGATAACATTGCATTGTCGCCCCAAGGTATTTTCAAGGGACAACGCGCCCATTCATTTTACTAAATTTCTTAGGTGTGTGTGGCCAGCTGCCGTAGCATAAGACTAAGCACTTATTCCTGCTCAAAGCACTTCCAGTAGAGGCGTAAAAAGAAACAGCCTCTTTCATAGTTTCATCGACACCCTCTGTATCTCTGCAAAATATTACCAAGTCATCGACATAAGCCAGAACTCTATAGTCTCAATTCCGGAATAGTTAAATACACGAATGGACAAGCTTACAAAACAGCTCTAAATACAAGACAAACAAAAGAGGGAACCACAGCATCCTTGTTTTTACTGATGAATCCACTTTTCTACTGGCGCCTAATTCCT
>NC_051155.1:73382973-73432873 GCF_013339745.2 Dermacentor silvarum
CTGCGGTGACTGTCTCTGATTCCTCATTGTACTGAAGAGGCGTTGAAGTCGTCACTCGCTGCTCAGCACCTCAGCTAGAAGCAGTCAGTTGAAAAGCGGATGAATTGAGGGTGGTGCCCACAAAGAAACACATAAGTTTTTGAACAGCAGGATCAAAATAGCACAGAACTAATGAATGAAACTATAAATAAAACAATTTCTGAGGCTGCAATTGAAGCTAGATCCAAGGCAACAATAAAGCAAACAGACAGGACTCCCCCAAATTAACAAAGGACCTAATAAATAAAGGAAATTACATGAACGAGTGTAACTGCAGAGATAGGTGGAATTGGCTGAAATGTGAAAGCTGATAAATAGGAACAGATTATGTGACATTACATAATATAACGCCTGAAAGGTTGAAGAAGGAGCGAAGAAAGCACCGCGGCAGCATGAGTTCAGAAACACAGACCATTGAACACAGACTAGAACAGGCTGTAGGCAGACAAAGGTGGGCGGGACAATGTCATCAGTAATTTCGACAATATATAAAAAGCACCTCAGGAATTGTATACTAAACTATACAGTACGCCGAACAGCCACTCAACCGTTACTTTAAGGAGTGTCGAACAGGATAGAAATGTTCCATGTGTAAATAGCAATTATGTTAGAAGGGCTTCGCAAAATATGCCCAGGCGGTTAACAAATGACCTTTTCACCGGTTAACAAATGTTATCGCTCAGCGCATGACGCGTCCGCATTTATCGGAAGTTTCTTGAATGTTATCGATGGTTCTATTCGCTGTCTATTGTCACCGAACCTTGTGTAATCTGGGCCGGTATTTTGAAGCGATGCCTTATGTCTTATTCTATATTGTCTTGTAATGAAGAAGACGAACAAGAAGCATTATCATCCACCGCTCACTGCTGGCTGATCCCGTTGATAACGTGAGCGGACCGTCGCTCCGAGCATTGACCATTAGCATTGGAAAGGCATCGCTATAAAATAATGGTCCTGATTGTATGCGCGACGCGAATACTGAAGACACGCAGGTACCAGCGATTACTCTGGAACCTTCGATAATTCGTGTATGAAAGCCGACGCATTCGACCCGATGATCAGATTTTTCGACGATCGCCGACTGTGTTCGCCGCTATTGATGTGCTTTGAGTGTAGTTTGGTTTTCGGGGCACAGATTCGCCCAATAAAGAGTTAGTTTCGTCATTTACCGTTTTGCTACTCTGGTCTTGACTCTCAATACCACGTGACAATATAGCACACGCGAGTTTTTGTGGGTTGGTCATCACGCGATAAACAATTGAACCACCTGCTACGAATGTTCTGCGACCATGTAAGCACTGTGCGCTCCGGTGTTCTTTGGCTGCATGTCTTCTTTAATCAGGGCGGGCGCTGCCTTTCCACATAACGCTTTCTGACGTGAAGTAGTTTGGTGTCCAGAACGGGCAGGAGATTACGTTGCCCGTTGCTCTCGACGGCCGCTTTCTCTTATCGCTGCCCTTGAAAGGGGATACGTCTTGCAAGCTTAGTGTTTACAATTCGTAAAGTGAAATATGAGCTGTGAAGTAATTATTTAAGAAGGTAATTAGTGAATTTTAGTTAAATACTTGAATACGTGTTTCGTTTTATCGGCCTAGTAATGTCCACCTCTTCAAATTATCCAGCTCAAAGACAAGAATTATGCTAACTACCACAGGCGATTTTTAAAAATTAAATATAACTCAAAAATAAAAACCCTGTATACATTGTCAAGCAAAACGCATGCTGTGTATACATACTACAAAGTTGAATATCATAGCAGGCTAGGCAGGATTTACACTCTGTTCACCTTCGTAACCTTATTTAGGAACTATCAATTGTTACATGTTAGTTATAGCAATAGTTGCATGGTTATGTCAACCATAACAAAAAAAAAACAAGAAGCATCAAAATTCAGCTTCGGCAAGAGGATATTTTCCACGCGGCAGTGCAAAAAAAAAAAGCTTCAGAAATCGGTCGGTACACTTACATCAGTGTTTTTGACTGCCACCATGGGTACTGTGCAAGGGAGACTTTAAAGGGCCCCTAAACCAGCCAGAGGTCGAAATTAGTTGTGGTGTTGCAGTTGTAGACGAGTCTACAAGCGAAAACGTATCCGCGAGAGTTTTTCGAAATGGTGCCATAATAGCAGAGTTACACGCGTTTGATGATCGAAACACGGCGCTCGCTCATTTTGCTCTTTCCTTCGCTACTCTCCTCGTCGGCTGGTCTCTACTCCTCGCCGAGTGCTCCTCCAAATGTCACGTGACATTCCTCGTCGCCAACGCGCTTCGCGAAACACTGTCCACTTCCGGTTAAAGTAAGTCCACGCTAGCGGCAAATATACCGACGGGGAACCGACCTCCAGTGCCGTAGAACGTCTGGCGCGCGAGAGGTGTCCAGAGTAGACGGCAGTTCGGCCGGTGCACCGCCCGCTGCACGATCGACGGGCCAATATCGATGACGCCCGAAGCTGCGCGCCTCCGCTGCCGGCGATGAAAACATCGGCTGCAGCTTCTGTTCCAAGCAAAATTATTTCCGCTAGATAAAGCGATGCATAAATTGTACATTTTATGAAAAACAATATCCGCTGTCAAACGTTTAACATGAACGAGAGCTCCGATAATTGTCGAGATTAGCTGCAGCGCACGGCTTCCGACGGGAGACAACCGGCTCGGCTGTGCTCGCTGCGTAGCGGACGACGCTCCTAATATCAGCGTATTTTTCTTCTTTGTGTACAATTATTGCGAAAAGCGACAACAACAATAAGAAAATATTGCAGCTCGTGAGCGTCGGTAATTCATTCCGAAGCGCCGTCCGCTTTAGCTTTGAAGGGAACCGGAAAAGGCATAGCGACGATATCTGCGCCGTCTGGCGATCAGCGGCGGTGAGGCTGCCGCACAAAGGAGTCCCGGTCTCATCCTCTCTACGTACGGCAAGGAAATCTCGCCGTTCGCGAGCAAAACCGCTGTCGAACGGCGGCCTGCAAGAAAGTGCTGGCAAGCAGCACTTGCGAACGCAAAGCTTTGTGAATTCGGCCCCCGGTGCACAAGTAAAACAAACAAAAAACTTATAATCTGCAAGCACTCAATAATTGCTCAATGAATTGATTTACATGATGCACGACATTTTCGGTTTCAAAATATGATCCACTGTAAAAAACGAAGTTAAATGAAAGGTCGTGTCGCCCTGTGTGCTCGCATATTGAACTAACAAACAAACCGGTGGCCCAGCATATTATGTTCGGGAAGTAAACCACACGTTTCAAATATCGTGTTAACGTTGTTCAAGTTTATGACGGCAGCGCCAAGAGGATGATGACAGAGAAAAAAAGGGGCAAGAGAAGCGGTTGTCCTGTGTTCTTTTTTACCTGTGCGGCTGTCCTCTTCGTGCTTTCTCCACAATGAACAAAAATTGACACGTTCATGACTAACTGCGACAATACGGGGCAAATCAATTGTCGCAACAAAAATTAAAGGGAAGTTTACCTGCAGCCAGGCCGAATGTTTTTCGCACATCATTACCAAAACCGCCGTCGACGCTCCCGTCGACGGCGCACTTCCAAGAAAGAAACAAGTAGTTTTGCCCCCAGAGCGCTCGTTCACGCCACCGCCACGAAGTCAAGTTGTGTTTATTCGCAAGGGGCTCACATATGTTCGACAAAACGTGCAGCCTCACGACGACAATCATTACCTATTTCTCCGTGTCAAAAAGAAGAAGGTTTTATTCACGCTAATAGGCGCCTACCTATCACCATCACGTCGACTTCATCGACAGAGATTAAATGATATGCTCACGAAAGCTCCAGCTCCTTCGAGAATCATGGATGACTTTAGCGCCCATCATCCACTTTGGGGAAACTTCTGGACTAATAAACGAGGCATGAGCCTAGTTGATCTCGCTGCCGAGCGCGGACTGAGAGTTTTAAACGATGGCAGCCAGACTTATCTGCGAGGAGAGACTTACAGTAGCTGTTTGGACTTGACATTAGTGTCTCGTAGTTTATATTCTAAAGTTCAATGGTTCCCAGACATTGAAACTCATGGCAGCGACCATATGCCTACCTCCATCGTTTTCAGAGGCTTTGACAGTTCTATTTCGCCTATGCTGTCAAGACAGATTGAGTGGCAACCGTACCGACTTTCGATCGGGGACAACTGCAGACATGAACATCCCGAGCCCCTTGAAGACATTATTATACAAGCTCTGCAGGCTTCTACGCGGGCGTATACACCATCGACAAGACGCACAGATTTTGACCAAGAACTGGAGAGGCTTCGTGCGATCCGCCGGCGGGCCGAGAGACGATATAGGCGTACTAAGTCCATTTATGACTTCAGGGAAGCCCGACGCATTCAGAAGAAAATTCAGCGTGAGATGAACAAACTTCAGGACCGACGGTGGAAGATCTTCTGCGATTCCCTGGATCCTCGCAAGCCGTTATCCCCCGTGTGGAGAACTGTTC
Organism: Dermacentor silvarum; assembly: GCF_013339745.2. Classification (NCBI taxonomy): domain Eukaryota; kingdom Metazoa; phylum Arthropoda; class Arachnida; order Ixodida; family Ixodidae; genus Dermacentor; species Dermacentor silvarum. Next base: position 73,387,454 of record NC_051155.1, read on the forward strand.
AGGGTCTTTGATCACTTCCACAACAACGTCGTCCCTTCACAGCACTCGCTCTACATCAAAGTCTACCAGAGCTTGAAGTCGCTGGTGGTTTTTGTGCAAATGTTACTGGTGACATCGTTCTACTAATGGACCTCTCGCTACATGACGTCCCTGTCGCGAGAGATCAAAGTATCGAAGTGCGTTTTACTACAGAAGACATGCAAGCGGCTTTGGCTATGTGCAGGTGGTCGTCATCATCCGGTCCCGATGGAGTGACCTACGCTGCCTCAAGGCACTTGATTTCAACAGCGCAATGCTGTTTTCTGGATATCTTCAATAAATCTTTCCCTGACGGCATAGTCCCCGATGAGTGGAAGTGCAGCCGACTGGTGCCTCTACTGAAGCCTGGAGTTGCATCGGTAAGGTCACAGAGAGGATGTTGCTGACACGTATGGAGTGGTACCTTGAATACTATAACATCTACCCTGATGCTATGGCTGGTTTTCGACGTGGACGGTCTTCAATAGACAACGTCATTGATCTTGTGACCTCCGTGCAGCAACAAAGAGCTACGAAGCGTCTCTTTGTGGCTCTCTTAGACGTAAAAGGTGCCTACGACAACGTAACCCACGAAGTCATTCTCCAAACTCTTGAGGCTGCAAAACTTGGTGGCCACGTTTTCAGGTGGATTACGAGCTATCTCTCAAGGAGGTCGGTGTTTGTTCTTACAGAAGATGGCCCGACAAATTGATATATTTCCAGTCGTGGTGTCCCACAAGGCAGAGTGTTGAGTTCGACTCTTTTCAACCTCGTTCTAGTGGGGCTTACTGAAACGCTGCCACAGACAGCCAATGTCTCGCTCTACGCAGATGATATTTGCATCTGGGCGTCCAGCGTGACACGGCCACAAGTACGCGATAGAATACAGAAAGCAGCAACCCTGATAGTGGCATACCTTGACCGACAAGCTCTGACAATATCTACGGAAAAATGTGTACTAGGGGCATTTACACAAAAACCGATGCCTTTCTACCCAGTGTGCATCGAGGGCCACTCAATTGCATATAAGAAAACTCACACGATTTTAGGCGTTATTGTGGATCGAGACCTCACCTGCAGCCCCCATGTCTCCTACATGAAGAAAAACTCATTTGTATAGAGAATGTGTTTAAGTTCATAGCTGGAAAATCGTGGGTACCATCCGTGCGCTCCTTGTTACAGCTATACACGGCACTATTTCTCGAATTTCTTCGCTACAGTCTTCCACTCTTGTTGAACACATGCATGACTAATCTCCTTGTACTACAGAGCGTACAAGCCCAAGCACTTTGGACATGTCTTGGCCTCCCGAGATGTTCTTCGACAGCTGCGACGATTGTCACTGCACAGGAGCACTCGATCACCACCCATATCGTCGCGGAGACGCTAAGAGCGCACTTTCGACACCTTTCACGACTACCATTACACCGTTTAGCCGGTTTGCTAGCGCGACGACCACAGGCTACATACTGTAGTATTGTGACGAGACAACACGAGTCGATACCTTCTAGCTTCAAGCCTTTAAAACGCCCAACATCGGCATTGTGGTGTCTCCGGCAAATTCACGTGTGCCTCTCAGTTCCTGGGATGGCTAAGAAATTAGACCTGTCACCCTTAGCCCTGAAGCAGTTGTCCCTGCTTTGCCTAAACGAGTCTTATCTTGACCGAATACATATTTACACGGACGGTTCCACCAATTCCAACAGCTCTACCGGAGCAGTGGTTGCTCCATCGGACTCCGCCTCTTTGCAATTTAAATACTCTCACACCACCACGTCGACCGCAGCAGGACTTGCGGCTCTTCAAGGTGCAATCCATTACCTGATCCAGCAACCACTAATTCGTCGGGCCGTTTTCTGCGATTGGAAAGCAGCCCTAAAAATTCTGCATTTTGCCCTACGTCACGGGTTGCACGAACAGCTAGTGTACGAAATAAGGCAAGCTCATCACCACGTGATCGAGAAAGGACACGACATGGTATTTCAGTGGTTGCCCAGCCACTGCGGAATTGTTGGCAACGACAGCGCCGATGAAGCTGCTCGCTCGGCTCATCAAAAACATCAGCGAGTGCCTATACCACTCTCAAGAACGGACGCTGCGCGGCAACTTCAATCACTTGCTCGCCACATAACATTTCGAAGATGGAATTCACCAGGTTTCAGCAACTCGCGCTTGCATTCTCTCGACCCTAAATTGCGACTTCGCCTGCCACCTGGACTCTCCCGTAGCGAAGCAACTTTACTGTGTCGCGTGTGGTTGGGTGTCGCATTTACAAATACCTATTCATTCCTTTTAGGAATGGCTAACAGTGCGGCATGAAATTTGTGCGGGTGCGACGAGACGCTAGAGCACCTTCTGTGTCATTGCCCAGCTTTTGACGCTCAACGACAGATTCTTCAAGCTCAACTCAGCATGTTAGATAGCAGAGTGCTCTCAGAGGAAAAGATTCTGGGTCCCTGGCCTACGCATTCTTGCCAGCGAAAGGCCACAAAAGCTCTTTTTCGCTTCTTGAAGGAGACTGGACTGTATGAGCGCTTGTGACAGTGGACCTTCCTCTGTGACTGACTGTGTGAATGACTAACTCTTTATTATTTTTTGTATTCTCGCTCCTTATCCATTCTTCCCCCTTCCCTCTCCCGAAGCGTAGCGTAGCCACCGGGCACGTCCTTGGTTAACCTCCCTACCTTTCCCTTCTCCTTTCTCTCTCTCTCTCCACAAAAATGACAAGGTCTCTTTTTTTCTCACTCGCAGACAGCACGTGGTGTAAACGCACACGCAATAAACGTCAGCACGGGATAGTGATAACGTTCTAGCTCAATTAGCACGATATCTCAGAGCAACAAAGAACAACTTCTCAACTTCCGTGTGAAAGAAAGCTAGTGAACCTTGCGCTAAATATTTATGCTGGAGTTCTTTCACCACCGAACGGGGCAGACAGAATTGTTCCGGGAGTGGGTGCACTTATTGGCTCGCGTCGTATCTGCTAAGGAAGCGAGGACAATGGCATTGCTTTGTAACCTTGAACCACTAAGGCAGCCTCCAAAAGGGATATTTCATGCCTACAGGCGTGAAGCTTACGAACGGAGCAGAGCATCTAACGAGAGAAACCAATAAACCGAGCCACAAAAGCAAAGAAATTATTTTGAAAATGCCGCAGCGCGACACCGCTTGCGCAGGCGCAAAAACGATCAAATTACGTGCACAGGGTGACTGAGAGCGAGAGGTAAATCAGCAGTGAGAAATAATTAACTTTCTTTATTTCCACTTTTTTGTCCCAGTTCAATAATATGTGTGTGAGAAAAATGAAAGTGGTAGTAATCTATCGCCCAAGAAGTGGCCGCCAGGTATTCCCTGTCGGTCCCTACGTGGGAGACACCCGCTACGTTCTAGAGGCACGTCCTGCAGGACCTAAATAAAGTTTTTCCAGTCCAGTAGTAATATATCAAAAGCGATGATCCGAATTTTTGTTTTCCATGTCTCTTTTCGACAGAAGGCATAGCGATCAAAAACAAGACTAGCGAAGAGACTCCGCCCTCTGAGTCAAACATACGTACAGAGTACAGACCTATAAGCTTGAAAAAATACGGACTATAATATTTACACTGAATTACTCGTGCGATGATTGCAAGCTGTGATCAAAGAACTTGTGGGCCTCCTTGAGACATGCGGTAACAAGGGCAGGACAATGATTTGCGATGCACATATTCCAAGGCCCACACTAGAATATTGTGATAAAGAGGGCCGAGTCACTATGATGCAATTATATCGTGAAAAATCTTTTGCTAAAGTTGTCTATGTTGTCATATTCTATGCTTTTAGAGCGTTTTAACGCCTGTGCAGCGGTAACAGATGGATTAAGAATGGTGTGCGAAAATTGTCCAGCGAGGATAATAATTATTAGGAAATTAGGCGCCAGTAGAAAAGTGTATTCATCAGTAAAAACAAGGATGCTGTGGTTCCCTCTTTTGCTTGCCTTGTATTTAGAGCCGTTTTGTAAGCTTGTCCATTCGTGTATTTCACTATTCGGGAATTGAGACTATAGAGTTCTGGCTTATGTCGATGACTTGGTAATATTTTGCAGAGATACAGAGGGTGTCGATCAAACTATCAGAGAGGCTGTTTCTATTTACGCCGCTACTGGAAGTGCTGTGAGCAGGACTAAGTGCTTAGTCTTATGCTTCGGCAGCTGGTCACACACACCTAAGAATTTTAGTAAAATGAATGGGCGCGTTGTCCCTTGAAAATACCTTGGGGCGACAATGCAATGTTATCGCGACAGTGCAGAATATCGGATCGAAGAAACAAAAATAGTTAACGTTCAGACAGAAAAGTGGGGTGAGCATCATTTTTTGATGTTCTTAAGAGCTGGTATTTACATTTTGTTCTTCGTTACAAAATAGCTTTTTGTACTACAAGTGTTATGCATGGGAAGAATTTCTCAATAGAAACTTCATAGAGTGTATCCGGTATATTTATTTATTTATCAATTTATTTATTTATCAGTTTATTTATGTCATATCTACAGTGCCTCATCGGCAAAACAGTGGAGGGGGGGGTAACAGGTATGCGTAAAACTTGCAGGCACACCATAAAAAATTAAAATTCGTAGAACAATTCTCAGAGAATACACAACATCACGTACAAAAAAATCACGAGTTTGATATAGCAATTGCACTCGCTGAGCCAACAGCCCGAAAGATTACAAAATTACTATCTAATAAATTGAATAGCGCTTCACGTCACAAAAATATGAGTACAGCAACGTACACACACACTGAGAGAAAGTTAACCCCATTAATAGCAGTGAAGGTTTATTCGAACCAAAAACAAAATATGGACAAGCTCTGGGAATATAGCGTGGCTGCTCAAGCGTTTCTCTTTTTACTTTTATCGTTTTCCCTCCCTTTTATATCCAGACATGTCTACCGCCTGCAGTGATGAGTAGAATATAATCGGGCGCGAGGTAACAAGTGCCGCGGCCGGTAGTCGATCCCACTCGTGTATCGTCTTAGAGAAAGATATGTGTCACCATAAGCAGCAGTGTTACTTCTGTTCTCTCGATCTCGAATTTTCTGGCTATGATCCACCCGTAGAGATATGTAATGAATGTTCAACTAGCCGGCATAAAACTAGCCGGTGTAACTTATTTCATTCAGTGAAGAATTGGGAATTGGGACTAACACATTTCTTCTTGTCACAGATTGTTAAGTTCTTTTTTTATGGGATCAAAGGGACGTATTTTTGAGTACAAGCAAGATAAGGTTAATTCGTGCCTGAGTGGGTGGTTTCATCAAGAAATGAACAAACACCAACAGGAATTAGTTTTTTTAGGGAAATTGTTCTGTCATTATCTTTACTGAAATTATATTCACGAATTAATATCCTGTCTTCTGTAACGCGAAAGAAACTAGCATAATTGCGTTCGTCCATTTCGTTGCGGCGTCATAGGAGCCGCAACGGAGCGCCCAACGTTTTGGGCATAGGCCCATTCAAAGTTAGCACACGCGGGCCGCTGCTTTCCCTCTCTCTTTCCTCCGAGGGTGCCCTAAAGCATCGGGACCGTAAAACACTTTTTGCTGTCGGCCCCCAAGCAGACCTGCGGCTGACCTGTTTGGTCTGTTTGGGAAGAACGGCTCGAGCTTACCGGGGCATAGGGGGCACGGGGACGAGCTCTTGGACAGCGAATTGAACGGTGCGTAATGAATTCCGATTCTGCCGGTCGGCACTTTTGTTGGTCAGCCCCTCCGAGGGTCCTGGACCCGAGGTGGGCGCACACCTATTCGCTGCTCCTGTTCTCGAGGCTACGCCAAAGAGATGTGGTTCACTGCGCGGGGTCGCCCTCGGAGGCTGTATAGAGCTGAAGGAGCATTGCCTTTGTAGCACGGTAGTTGGGAGCCGTATAGTGGCGTGTTACAGCGTTTTATTGTGATAGCAATTATATGGACAATCCAAGCGCATTTCTGCCGTCGCCGCCATCGTCGTCGCCGTGAGGTCCCGTATAAAGTTCAACGGCTTTAAAATCGTCGCCGCACGCCTTATGTGCGAGTGAAATCGCGCGAGGGACGCGCGCTTTCAGGGAGAGTGAGCGCACGGCGGAGAGCAAACGCGACGTATTCCGTCCTGCGAAAGTCCGTGGGGGGATGGGAGGGAAGGAGGTGTGGCATAAATGCGTATCTTGCGACCGGGCGCAAGGGGAACTGTCGACTAAATCTGCCACGCGAAAGGAGGTACGCGGGAAAGCACCGCGCGAGGGAGGCGGCGTGGCTTCTACTCTGACAGCAACTGCGTACTTGCACTTTGCGCTGCTTAGGGCTGTCGCACGCACCGTAGCTTGAAAGCGATCTCCACACGGCTCTGACCTTTGTATGCGCTGTGCTTTTGCCGCTCTGTTTCCGTTCAAGCGATAGACTGCACGAACGTTTGGTCACTGCTGCAGTCCCGCTTGCTCACGCCAGCATTTTGACAATGCTAGTCGGCGGTCATCGAGTGTGTTTGCTTGTGCGCGCTGACACCATGATTCTTAATTCAGTTAGTAAGCGAATGTGTACAAGTTTATGCAGCCGATAAAACTGGTATCCTTACTCCGTATACCTCTCTACTTGTAAATTGCTCTCGCAATTGATGCTTCGCCTTTCAGGCGAAACTGTGACATTTCTCTGATACTGTTCTGCCACCCTTGAATTTAGAAAGCTCCGGCTCATACGTACCGCGCAGGTAGGGTGTAACAGTTAGTCAACGCCAATGTAGTCGTATAATAAACGCTTTCCTTGTACTCTGGGCATTCTCCTTGCGGAGCTCTGTCTCGGTGCCAGTGGAGACTGAACGAGCGCCCACCTCGTGCACACGAAACATATGCGGCTGAGCTGATCGTCCCCATAAGAACTCGGATCTTCAGACCCACGTGGTTGTCTGCAATATTCCCGGTGGAACACAGTGGGATAGAGACCACAAACTATATCGCAACCTTATTGATGTTTTTTTCTTTTTTGCCGCAGCCTGTATATCACACAAAGAATAGCTTAGAACCTGAACATAGTGTGCTGTTACATGTGGGGAAAAATCGTTTTGGATCTCGAGCGAGAACCTTTATTTTTGAATTGCATTTTGGCACTCTCCCTGTGAAGCATGGCTACAAAGCAAGGTCTTCCGTGTTCCGATGTATGTTAACTGCATGATATGCAATAAACCTGAAACTACTAAGCAAATATTTTTGGATTGCCATGATTCCGTGTTCCAGTGTCGGACGTTCGCAGACGAACTCTGGAAAAGAAGTGTCGACAAGCAATTTCGATATTTGTTTCTTGCCATGCGCAGACGCAAGCGAAGCGCCGGCTAACATGATAACGCTTTTTTGTATGAGCAGTGTGGGGAAATCACGCATGGATGTTAGGAATGCCCGCGTAGTGGCAAGGTCTGCGAAGCAGCACCTAAAAAGTTTACGTACACCCCAGGCCCGTAGCCAGGTGGAGTTGGGGGCTCATACTCCTGTGTACTCTGGGTGGTTGGCTCCGGGATCTGTAACGTGCCCTTGAACTACCCTTCGAACAGGCGAACAGGAAACGAACAGGCCCGGGTGGCCTTGTCACACGTAAAAGAGAAAGAGAGGCGCGCCATTGGCTGTGCCGTCAGTGACGTTGTTCTCTCCGTCGCAACCGAGCGCGCGGGCAGCAGTTTCTGTGAGACTTCAACGTGGGTAGGCCACGCATCATACGAACTCCCGAACAGCAGGTGACTTACGAAGAACAGCACCGACAGCAGCACTGTGAGAGAGCTTGTGTTCGCCGTGCCTATGCAGCCGTCCAGGCACGAGAACAGGCCCGGGTGGCCGAGCGCAAGCAACAATTGCGTACCGGGGATCCGGCAGCCTACCAAGCCGTCGTTTAATGAACCGTCGGGATTAACCTAGTGATAAACACCGGGGCCGCACTTTTCAGCTTCGCTGGTTAACCATCTGTACGTAGTGCTTGGGTTGATTTTTAATTAGTACAGTCTAGCCAAATGGTTTACTATTTTTTTAGCACCAGGTGACCTGCTTTGTACGTGTGTGCGTATTGTTGCTAAGGTAAAAAAATGCCGCCGAGCCAACGTGCTCTTTTGGAATCTATATGCAGCAAAGCTTTCCCTAAAAGAACAGGGAGTGCTGGAACATGTGTTTGGTTTTGCTTAATGTAAGTGCAAAGTGAAACCGAATGCTTTATTTGGGTACTTTATAGTGGAAATACAATGCTTTGTAAACAAAACACATATCTGCAATATAACGGTTAATCACATGTATTCGTGGTGGCCACTATAGTGTTTGGCGCTGAACCTTTCTGCCCCATTTGTTTGGAGTACCCGACCTCCCCTTGGAGGCACAGATGCGACCGGCCACGCGGCTGCCAAACGCCACCACGCATGCGCAACCTGAGGCCATCTCCTGTGGTGCCCACTCTCCAGTATCATCGCGGCTCTGGGCGTCCGCGTCTCAGCGGCCGACCCGCTTGCGCAGGCCCGCTTCCCTCCTCCACCCTCCATTGCTGCGAGCGAAGTAGTGTCACCGCTCCTAGATGTCTCCGCCATCCCGCAGCCGAGTTTGAGCTATTCGGCGAGAACGCACGAGCAGCAGCAGCAGAAGCACGTGGCAGCCACGCTCAGCAAGAGAGAGGCGCAGGGGGGTTCGCAAGAGAGCTTCGCTTTAACTAATAAATATAAGCTATGATGACCTAACGGTTAGAGCACCGGGCTGCGTTGTCGACTGCTATCGACGGCATAGGTTCGATTACAGCATTGGTCACACATTGTGTTCTATTTATTAAAACGAGGTGAGACAGGAACCTAGATACCTGCCTACCTATCTACAGCAAAGTGCCAATAATTAGTTAAATAATGCTAGTTGAAATAAAATACAAATAAATTTATTACCGGGCTGATGCTCTTGAAATTTTCTGGAACCATTTCGAAGAGTTGAGGAACACGGAACTGCAAATAACTTGAAACACGTTTTCGGTAATAAATTATGATTTTTCAAGACTGCCTGACCTTCGTCAACTACAAAATATCAGTCCTTCGGTTTCGTCTGAAAACTGAATTGCACGTGTAGAATCTTATAAATACCTTTTTATCAACATGGCAGGTCTTCTTTCAAACGAATGGTATCATTTAAATGCAGTTTTTTTATATCATTTCCTCAGACATCCATCTCCCACTTCCGGTTTCCTGTCGGTGCTTGAATGCATGAAGCTTTCGTAGTTCAGATGTCTCCCACTTCGTGCCAACTATGCCGTGGCGTGTGCACATCTGGAAAGCCTTGCTTGGAAAGCAATTACTTTCGTCCTTAAAATTAGTAGGTTTTGGGTGCGACGATTTTGTTGTTAGGATGGATAATTGGGCTTGTTGTTTGAGTATTATTTGAAGTGCAAAGGGCGCATACGACGACGGCCAAGGTCTGCGATTGTCTCTTTGTCGGTCGCTGTCTTCAGGTCGACGATTTTGACCTACGTTGGAGATAAAAATGCTGCAACCTCCGACCCTCATTTTTCTCCCTCGGTGCCCTATTTAGGCCATTGACGACTTGCCTTTCGTCGTGTCTGTGGTAGTGCCGCCACATCCTGTGTTTGCACTCTTCTCTTTTCACGATAGATACGTAGAGAGTATCTAATTAAATTTCTGTCAATGCAACAGCAACAATAGCAGCGCAACCTCGAGGGCTTGAATAGCTACGGTTTGCTAACATCCGTGATCCACGGCTTGCGTAAAATAAAATTCACTACAGACCCGTTGTTCCACGACAACGTCGTTTAAGACGGTAATACTTCATATGCTGCAGTCTTGTCCAAAAGCAAATTGATTCAACATCAGTGACACCCTTGAATACTTTCTTACCGAGGTTGCATTTCACGTAAGGGGAAAAATTCACGACAATAACAAATTGGGAGCATTCCAAACATTGACGACGTATTCCTTTACCATGTCGTGTGAGCCCCAGTCAACTTTCTTTTAATATTTATTCGGTCTGTGGTAACGGACTGGTGCGCGTGATGGTTTGAAATGACTCGGCTAAAGGTGCTTTACTACCAAGTCATCGTGAAAAGATAGTCGAAACCCGGAATGCATAAAAATTTATGAATATCACAATGTGGGATGTTCCCAGATCATACGCCAATAAGGATGCAACATCCGCGCACAGCGTCGTAGCGGAAACATTCACCAAATATTTACTTGATATTTTGCAGGACGCCATGCAGATTCAAACCAACTTTATGTTAAAAACGTTGGATGTCGTCAAGCTCGTAAAGCAATATAAATCTGCAGTCACATGCAAGCCAAAATTTTAAAGCACAGCGTTCTTTGCTGCTTCCCCCATTTCACGAGAGCTGGCCGCTGCAGCCTGGGTCCCTGGATGTGCGCAACTGGGTGTGCTCCAATGAGTATGTGGCCTCTCTTGGCCAATCCCACCGAACAGGTTTGTGCTGCCGTGACTCGAGGAATACAGAAGCTCTAAATGCATTCTGATATGTGTCGTACTGCGATGTGCACACGCTTCTTATCAATATCCTTCCCTCGAGAAACATCGTACATCGCCTTCGTGCCCGTGTCGCCGACAGCTAAAGGCGACGAGGCTGTTCTGGTGTCAACTGCTACTGCTGCTACCTTGTTAAGCCAAACTTCGAGTCATTTAGATTCCAAAATATTACTTTGGGTCTGCGTGTTTTTCCGTGCTCGGATAGAAACGTATTTCAAGACGTGCGCGAGGAATTGATTTTTGCAGGCCTCAACCTAAGCTCATTTACAGTAGCTACTCAGCCTATGTAGTTTTGCGGTTGAATAAAAGCAACGACCAGTACACAATATTGAGGAGGACAAACGCCGTGGGGAACGCGATCCTGGACACTCGGTCGACGAGCGTGGCAGCGTCGATTTCGACGCTGTCCTTTTTTGCAGGTGTATTTTCTTCTTCCGCACGACCCGGCCAGTGCGAAGCGGTGCTCCACATGGAGTGGCCGTCACCCGTCACAGGAGGTAGAACACGGCCGATGCGCCTTCTCTGATTGCGTCCCGGCATCCTTCCTCGTTCGCGGTGATCCGGCGAAGTGCACGCTGCCCATGCGACACGGAGAGAGACCGAGAGAGAAAGAAAATCAATGATATGAAAGACACAGTGAGGTCGGCCTGAAGTACGTGCATTCATCGAGACAGTTCACTGGGTGAAGTGGTAGACAGCATAACAGTGGATGAATATGCTTGGCGAGGACGACAGAAGGAAGATGCAAACCGCTGAATTCGATGGTGTACTCATAGCCTTAATTCCAGACCCGTGCTTTTTTAAAAAAAGAGATGGTGTTACCTCGTTGCCTTAAAACCGACAACTGCAATCACGCCACACACTAAGAAAAAAAAGAGTATCCCATACTCCTTTCGAAGAGTCTGGACTCGTCACATAACGACACACTTTGGGGGAGACACCCGAACTACCTTTTGGCAAAGAGTCCCAAGACTATCTGTGCTGTATAAAAGGTGGTCGAATAACTCTTTACACAATAGTCATGCCGACTACTGTTGTAATAGTCACCTGGACACTCTTATAAGGATCACAAGAACTCTTAACTAAAGGGTCACGTAACTACTGCTGAGGTAGTCAGATGACTTGTTGAGAGTGTCAAGTGACCTTTGAATGGAAGTCAAAATACTCTTGAGAACGGAATAAAGTAACTATTCTAAGTGGGTCAAGTGACACTAACTGGAATGTCAAGTGACCATTCAAAATGTGTCAGCTGACTCTTGACAACACTGTCAAGTGACTCCACAAAATGAGCCAGTTGACTCTTTGCAACATTGTCGAGCGACTCCTCAAAATGAGTCAGGTCAACATTGCTGACAATGGCCTAAACGCCCCCCCCCCCAAAAAAAAAAGATAACTCTATATATGTCTCTCGACGACCTGCAAGGGAATTTTCACTTGACGAGACCTGTAGATTACTGATATTAACTCATCGCATGACTAGAAGGAATAAATGCAAGCAGTGACCACAACGCATGCTAAAAATGAAAAATGCAGATCAAAACTATAAAGAAGCATATCACTGACAGTAAATTGTGAGAATTTTTCAGCTGTGGCAGCCGTTACTGCTGAACTGGAAACGAACCAAGCAAATATTCCAGGCACTTGTTTTATCAATAGGCACAAAGAAGATATGCCAAAGCTAGCAACGCTCTGCAAGGCCACCATACTCAGTGATGCACTATTTCCTTTATGAGTATTTTTTTGTGTGTGAAAGAACAGTCATCTCTTGAGCACAAGAACCACACGGCATTGCTTATTAGCACACAGCAGAAGAGCCGAAGCTACACGAGGCATAGGTTCAAGAAAATGCCAAACTTTCAAATGCTGACAAATTGCATATAGAAAACCTTACAAGGGCAGGAGTGTCCCCGAAGCATGCGCACAGCACTGAATTGGTGTAAAAGCCATGGCAATAAGAATGTACTGCAGGATAGTACTAAATGCAAAACATGATGGTCTGCAGTTTTCAACTGAGCTATAAATGTGGTTTTCATACTTTTTATTTGAACTTATGAGACACACACACAAAAATATTAGAGGAAACTTTATTAACGCACAAAAATATCACAGCATTGATCAAAACACATTTCTTTCAATGTCAGAATAGCAGAAATATCTTCAGTTCCAATGAAATTTTGATTGGACGATATATATAAAAAATAACTTTTTACTTAACAGGGCATATATACATGACTAGACGAGACACTTTCTCACTCAATAAGCATATAAATGTTTATGTATAATCCCTCTGCCCAAAAAATGGCTTTGAAAAAAGTTCTTGCTTAAAGCTCATGAGCATTGTCAGTAACTATTGTTTATAAGTATTGTGAACAGGAGAAAAGCCTTGAGAAATTGTGTTCAACTTTGCAAAGTGAGAATGACTAATGAAATAAATTACACATGTACTGCTAAGAAAATGTGGTTCAGTCAACTATTGCACCAAAATCACCTAAATCATATGCACTAACTTTGTGCAAGGTACGAGGTAAAAGGCACAGTGTAAAGAAAGACTGAAAGAATGAATTACACATGTACTGCTAAGAAAATGTGGTTCAGTCAACTATTGCACCAAAATCACTTAAATCATATGCACTAACTTTGTGCAAGGTACGAGGTAAAAGGCACAGTGTAAAAAAAGACTGCACTATATGCATGTATTAAAATTCAACATTGCAATATACTGCAGCAAACAACAAATGAAAAGTCACATGTTCTCCAATTGTAAAAAAGCACACTTGCAGAAGAAACAAGAAATAATGTGCACTTGAAGACTAAAAAGTACAAGCTTTGCACTGGCATGACTACTGCAATGTTGTGCCATACCAATAGCACCACGAGGCACGACAGACAGCATAGCCTATAATTAGCTGTAATACAGGGCAAGAAAATATGAGGTCCTCTATTTCAATATACACAGATAAACAAGCATATACACTAAACAACTAGCCTGGCGAGTACAAAATACAATATGCGGTTGCTCTGCCATTTGCGAGCAAAGTGTCAAGATCCAGCAAAAAGTGCACTTTGAACATCAGGCATGTAAACACCGTAATGTGATGTAGCTGCGAAACCCCAAGTGAGCGAAATGAAAGCTTTGTGGCAAGATGTAGATGTAAAGAGGCACACTAAGCACCTTGCTGGCAACACTATCTGGATGCAGTGCCACAGCAAACAAAAAAAAAGTTGCAAGCCACACAAGAGAAAGTGTGCCCAAGTGAATGAAACGAAAGCTTTGTGGCAAGATCTAGATGTACAGAGGCACACTAAGCACCTTGCTGGCAACACTATCTCGATGTAGTGCCACAGCAAATAAAAAAAAAGTGGCAAGCTACACAAGAGAAAGAGCACACATTGAGCATCATTTACAATAGTGCAGCAACGCTTTGCAGTTGCACTATTACATCAGCAACACAAAAGCTCGGTGGCAAGATGCAGATATAAAACAGGTGCTAAGCATCTTGCATGGCAACTACAGTTACAATAAGATGCATTGCTAGAGAAAAAAAAATGTTGAAAGTTGGACCAAAAAGAAAAAGTGCACTTCACACACCATTTATGCAAATGCAGTAATGGAATGTAGTTGCATCATCACATGTGCAACAAAAGCTCTGTAGTAAGTTGCAGATATAGAAAAGGGCACAATAAGCATCTGACATGCCAACTACAAAGTTACAATACATGAATGCACTACCACAGCAATAAAAAAAGTTCAAGTTACATAAAAATTTCACCTTGAGTAACTTTTATGCAAATGCACAGTAATGTCATCACATTACACGACACAAGTTCTCTGTGGTAAGATGCACACATAAAAGCAGTTCGTTTGGTGACTACCAAGTTTCAGTATGTTGATGCACAACAACATATGAGCAAAGAAGATAGAGAAAGTGGCAGGTGGAGCAATAAATAAAAAGTTCACATTGAGCATTAGTGAAGTGAACAGCTACACTATGCACAGCTCATTTCAATAGTACGACCCACAGCTCGTTTCAGTAGTACGACCACTTGATGACAAAAAAGCAATGAATTAGGAAGGTGGCTGACTGGGCTAGTTGTGATTTATAGTTGGTACGTGAACGGTGAAAAGGCGACTCGAGGTTGAGAACGAAACAAGGACAAGCACTTCTCTTGTTATGTCGCAACGAAATTAAGGTGGACTTCCATGTGTGGTAATTCATGGCCAAATGGGAGCTAAGAACAAGGGAAGTGAGAGGCTGTTTTAATCCTGCAGGTGCATCTTGATAAGAACATTCTGGCCTGCACATGACAACCCACACAGCAACAGAATCGTGCAAACCAGATCACCCTGGCAGGACGCATTCTAAAAGCAAAATATCATGTCCGGTGTTTCTATACTACCAAAAAACATAAAAGTCTGACTAAGACAAAAGAGATCCACAGCGCTTTGTGCCTCTCTTCATTATCGTCAGATTTCTGTGCTGTTTCCTGGTAATGATGAACAACCGAAAAGCCCAGCTGGAAATGCCCCTATTGCCATTCTTTTGCAAGTGAGAATTTTTTTTCCCAAAATTTAATAACGCCAAGACAATGCTGATCATAAATATATAAATATATCTGCGATATTCCTTTTCGCCGATAAACATGTTAACAATTTACCACTGTTTTTCCCATTCCCAGTATAATTAGAAAAGATTTGTCCCCTCATAACCATCATAAGCCAAAGAACAGCAATAGCGGGCAATAAAGGAACTTGTGTTACGAATAAAACATGGGTTTTAGTATGTGCTCCCAGCATGATTCAGCTTACATTACAGAATAAAAAAAAGCAGCACGAAAGATGCAATTCAAAGGGGAGAACAAGAGAACAGGTGCTGAACTCACTAGTTTTATTTTCTAGAAAGATGTGGCCCATATACATTTTTGTGGTAAACAGGGGAAGAGAAAGCACCCCATTCACTCTGCATTGAACATAATTGTGCTCATGCTTTACATTGCACTTAGAGGTTCAAGACGTACAACTGTGAAAGAGCCCTCTATCAATGGCTGGGTATATTCTAAATTTCCTCTGGCAGATAAGGTGACCTGCACGCCATATCTGCCACCTATGTTCTTTACCACATGTGGCAGTTCGCAAATATAGGGCAGAACAATGTTAAAACAGTACAGCCTGCTTTTCTTCTGCCAGCTTTTTTTGCCTTAGTTTTCAACGATTTTACTAGCTTTCCACAAGCTCATCTTTAACATTACTGAATATCAAGATTCTACCAGGTGTTGCTCATACACTTCCCTTATTAAATGTGTGCAGAACTTCGTCAATGCTGAACGAAAGCCAGTTTAACCAACTGAAATCTTCACTTTTTAATGGTCTGATGTGAAATTTAGGACACTTAACAGAGCAGTACGAGTACTGCCAACAAACATGGTGCTTACAAAATTAAAGGCCGAGATCCAAAAACTTCAACTTGTTTTTTGGCATATCACAGGTAAACAGGAGTTTGTTCATTCAGTTGTCAACGTACTGCAAAATGAAAAAAAAATTTTTACATAATTACATGGTCTTTAGATGTCAACGTCTGCTTCTGTGACCATTTGTGTGGCAATACTGACCCCACTCTGTGAATTCTCCCCTAATTTTCACATCAGACCGCTTAAAAGTTCTGAACAGAATTGGCCAAGATCTTGCCTTCATGCCGCATTGAATAAGTCTTGCGCACATCTAATGTGGGAAGTGTCTGAGCAACAGGTGCAGCAGCTGGTAGATTCTGGATATCCAGTAATATCATAGCTTGAACTTCTGAAGTCTAGTCAAATAAGTGAAAACTATGCGAAAAAAACTAACACAGGGTCAGAAGAAATACAGAAGCCTCGTACTGTCCTATATTCATAAAATGTCACAACGGCTAAAGAACATAGGTCACAAATATGGTGTGCAGGCCATTTTCATCTGATAGAGGGATTAGGATATGCCCAGAAGTTGATAGAAGGCTCGGTCACAGTTAAATGTCTTGAACTTACAAATGCAGAGTAAAACACATGAACAATTATGTTTGATGCAGGGTGAACGTGGTGTACTCCCCTCTACTGTCCTGCAAGAGTGCATATATTCCAAACGGACTGCGGCGTTATGCTAGGTTGCGAGAGCACGCTTTTCCACTAGAATGTCTTGGTTACACCTGTTTACACAATGTGACACGTGTGTGCACATCAAAATTTACAGATACGACTGTGTGTGAAAAAAAAGAAATCATAGAAGCCATGTTGATCGCACAAAATGGTGATGTGTGCTAGCGAGAGTGCTCTGTCTTGAAAGGAGATATATTATTAATTATATTAGATGATGTTTACAATCTTGAATATTTTGCACTTGTCTGCCCATGCACGAGTTAGTTCGCTTGGTGTGTTTTCTTGCTTCTATTATTTTTGTCAAAGTACAATGAGATATGTGTGAAATAAAACTTAGTTGCGAGTTCAGCACCTGTCCTGTTGTCCTTTTCACTTTGGTGTTGTCTTTGTCATGCTGCCTTTGTTTTTTCCCGATGCAAGTGCACCAAATACCTAGTTATCCATACTTCTGCGGTAGGTTACATGATTGCAAACCTAAGAAGGTCAGGCTCGCATTAGTCTTGATCACTACACTTAGTTTTGACGGTATTGCTTCTGATAGTCTTTGCTCTACTTAAATTTCTTGCTGTGAATAAAAAGAATGCAAGAACAGTGTATGTCTGTTCACTTCACTACTTGGACCTCATGCTGTCACCCTACCGAAAGTAGCAACTGTGCACTTTCTTTCCTTCTGCAAGTGCCCAATAATTTCAAGTGAAAAAAACAAACTGTGCGCTAAAATGCAGAAACAATTTTAGAAGAGCATTTAACCACCTTGATAGCCCTTCACTGCTGTCTTTCAGCTGCGCATGCATTAAGCTTGGTGAGCACTTTAATAGCCCTAGTTGAAAGCTTGGTCCTTTTTATACCCATCAGGTGCTCAAGCAATGCGAAGGTTTGTTTAGCAGATTGTACATACTCAATGTTATAAGCCCAATACATGGAAAACAACAGAGACATACCAGCCGTCACATCAAGCACATCAATTTGCACATTTTCGAACGTGACACTCAGTCCTTCCGAGAACATGACGTTATCGCCAGTGAAGATCAATGTTGGGTACGGGCGTGTCCTTCCGTCAACCTTAAAAAAAAGCATGCATTATGGCAACCACATACATATAGAAATATGGGCCTATATAATCCCTGCACAATGAGAACAGCCTTTGAGTGAAAATAATTGACATTATGGTGAAGATAAAAAGTCAGACATATAAACGGAGCCTACTGCTGCATATGCTACTGCAGCGTGCCTGTCTACGAAGTGCCTTTAATCAAGTGCGTGAATTTGGAAACAATGTCATGAAAGCAATGTTGGGAGTACGTTGTTTTTTAGCCTGTGGAAAGCTTCAAATTCAATGCCTAAAGTTCTGACTGGTTGCATTCATATGCAGTTTCTAGACCGTGTAATGTCCTCTATGTTCGCTGTAGCAGACAAATCAAGTTGGACACCGTTGACAAAATTAAAAATATTGAGAAGCATGGCTCAGTACAGTTCAAACAAAACAATCAAGGTAGCATAATTTCGTGGTTCCTTTCTTTTGGTCATTCTTCCAACCTGATATCTTGCATACATAGAAAGAGCAGCATGAACATCAAGATTGAGAAAAAAAATCAAATATTAGGCAACAAAATAATAAAGATGTTAAAGGAAAGCTTTAATTATTTAATGAATAATTGCTCAGTGAAGCTCCTTGTTGAAAACATACTATTTTAAAATCTGGATCCCACATTAAGAGAAAGAACATTTTGTGGTGTCCTCCTAATACAAGTCCACATATCTAAATATAGCTTTAAAGCAAAACGCATAAATGTAAAACTAAGTTGACATTAATTCTACAGCTGAATGCTCATATGATAAATAACTTCTGCAGTTGACACGGACGGCAGATGGAAACGTATATGATAAAGACTGTATGAACAGTATGAACCAGGACAAGGTGCTTTAGATGTTTAAAAACTGCACAGCATCATTATTTCATGATCTGCAAGAATAAGAAAATTCTGCTCTTTAGGTAGCTAGTGGCCTGTGTGAATATGGTCTCGGAAATCAGAAGTCTCTGAAAGAGTGAAAGCCAAGACATGTCATGTGGATAAACGTTTTGAACATGTTTATTAGTTGCAGTCATCAAAAATGCTGAGCTTGATATGCTTATGCTCTATTAAACTAAATCTAACCCATTTGAGTAGATGGATCTGAAAGCAATTTCTTGTATCAATCAACTTAATTTGGGTCTTAGTCAGCTGGTCATTCAAAATAAAAATTCTTGGTGAGTTCATTAGCTGTATGGAATATTAAAGATTTCAGTCTATTACTAGTAGTAACTGCCATGAAAAAAAAAAGGTTATGCTGCAAGCTAGTAGCCAACACAATAACCTTTTCGGTGAGTTGATGCTTGGTCTATGCATCTTTGTAGCACAAATAATTGTGAAAGAAAAACTAGCAACACAAAAGAGCAGATAGGCAGGCTCTACACTTATGAGACTTAATTTAGAAACAAGGTTTGTTGCATATACATGGTGCCCGATAGCAAGGGAGAATGAAAAGAAGTCAACATAAAGCTTGGCAATTCAATTTCTGCATCATATAAGGAAATTGAGGTTTGGCTAACACAGACTTCACCATTTAATTTAATATGATGTGCTTCTGACACTTGGCATACAGTTTTGCCTTTACTTCCGCCCAGGATCCCTATGTAAAAAAATGTAGTTCACAGAGGCAATATCTGCAATGCGCAGAAAGATAACCTGTCTGCTATTTCTTTTCGCTGATTTTCCTTCAGACTTTTTTGCTCTATAAAGATAATCTTCTATTGTAGATGACGAGGATAGAACCATAATGCACCAGTGCCATACTAGAAACAGTCACCAAATAAACCATAAAGAACGATTTAGCTTCCAATGAAAGCCCAATGCTTGCAGCAAGTCTACTGAGGAAAAAAAAAAAAAGAATTTCAGCAGGAAATAATCTCTGACTCCTAGCATTGTATGCTTTACACACAGGCGTGTCTTCTTCACACCTCAAACACATAGCTTAACATGGCAAGAACAATTATAACAGTAGCTGGGCTAGATCTAACCTATCTCTTTCATAAACTACAAAGTGACCGAGCTTCAACAAAGAAAACTTCAGTTTAAATTCAGCTTGCATCAGTCGCAACAACGGCTGTACTGCTGATTCATCAGAGCCCTACAGACTTTTTTCGACAACCTAAAAAATAAAAGTTATTTTCTAAATCTTTTCAAAAGACCAACAAATAGGATACCATCTTCACTGTTCTTTTTGTGTTTGTCTGAAAGCATGCTTACAGCATATGAGGTCTTACCAATGGTGCAAAGATGTCATCCCCACGTTCATTCAAGAGGAATGGCAACAGAATGAGAGCACCAACTCCTCTTGCACCTAAAATATGGAAACAAGCAAGGCTTAGGCAGAACTCCTTTGCAAAAGGAGCCATCTCATAGCTTAGCTGTACTATGTGTAGTCCATAAACATTTAGGTTACTGATACAATGAGCCATATATGAATGCAAAAAACTGTGCAGATCCAACGCACATGTCCAACAACATGGAAACTATGTGAAGTGAAGCAACACTTTATACAACCAGTGTTAATTAAATCTTAAGCAACTAACGTCAATGCACACAATTTTTTTTACTTTCATCCTATGCAACCGCAAACAATATCTGTTTATCTACCATACAAGTCACAAGTCATGCAATTTTTACATTCATGCATTACAATGCTTACAGGCTCTTCTAAAATGCACACACCAAATCAGGCGGGTGCATAGTGTGAGCATTGCACATAGCATTATCAAAACGGTGAAGGCGATTTATCAAGCTTGTAGAGGCAATGGTGATAACAGGTGCATGTACGTACAGTTAAATGCTACACGTATCTAGCTTCATTTAAGGATTCTGTACTTCCCGTGTCACATTTGAGCATACACATTCTGTAGTAATGACAAAATATGGGCACACTCCTAGTGGCACATACCAAATGGATATACAGAAGAAAATGAGTCAAACACTTCTAAATCTTGCATTAGCCAATGTAGGCTATTAGTAATGATAGATTGTACCTATTTTTTACAATTTGCCAATCAAAATTTATTGTGCTTAAAAGATAACATGCTATACCACAAAAAGGTTAGTGTGCTTTAGAGATACTTATGAGAATGCAGTAAATATACGAGTTTTGTGTATGATGAGCAAAACGTGAACAAGACGAAAGCAGGAGCCAACGTTTCGACAAGTGGACTTGTGTTTACAAATCGTTGCTTCATGTGTCTTGAAAGATTAATGGATTATTTCCACGAAATTCAAGGGTCTGAAGAGCTCATTTAAAGTCTAGCTTTAAATGAACATGAGCAAACCACACTGAAGGCACACCTCTCCTGATTCAAGTGTAAAATTTTGTTATTCCAAAACGTACAGCTCTTGGAGATCCCTTGTGCCCTTTCTATTGCTGTTGTCACCAAGGTGTAGGTAGGCAATGCGGGTTGTTTATATTGCACTACTTGAAGAATTCCATCGGCATGCTGCTGAAGGGCTTGTAGAAGGGACTCGTCTGGTGAAATGGACGTCAGACGGCAGCATTTATTCAAGATCTAGAACACAAGCATACACCTTTAGTGTTTTACAAGACAAACTTTGCTGCTTTCTCTTCCTTTCAGGCATATTATCAGTTCCCGAACAAAAATATGTGCCATATCAACTCAAATCCCTAGCAGGTACAGTACACAGAGAGTAAAATTATGCTGGTAACATAACTGCGAGAAACTTGTGCCGCTGATGACTTAGGAAATGATGCAGACTATGGAATGACACAATTATTCTTATAATCCATGCAAAGAGTTTAGCTTGGTTTGGATGCAAGTGCCCTGTGACACTTGTAGTTCTAGGAAACTGTCAGTGCTACTGGTTTATCTGGTAAATCATTTCAGGATAGAAAAAATGAATGCAATCTGCATGCCCTACAAAAAAATTAAATTAGTTCTTGTGGTTTCCCGTCCGCCGCAACCAAATCTGATTATGATACACGCCATAGGAGAGGGTGCAGATTTTGCCCACCTGGCGTTTTTAACGTGCACCCCAAGCACAGTACACAAACGTTTCTGCATTCTGCCCCCATTAATGTGGCCAGGATTGAGTTCCAACCTTGAGGTCATCACTGCAACAGTATAGCCGCTGGGCTACCATGCCGAGCCCTTTCAAATCATTTTGTCTACAAGCAACAAAAGTAGCCAATTGATTGCTCAGTGCATGCTGCCTACGAGATAAATGTAAAAAAATATAGGATAAAAGTTTATTGGACAATTTTTTAACGTCAGAAATACAGGAATGGGCTAGTACACATAGCTCTGTGAGTAAGTAGGCCATACCACATTTTTACCTGTCAGAAATTCAATTGTGGCAAAGCAGCTTCGCATACACATATGCATTTTGAATGTATAAAACATAGGTAGGTTGGCAGAGCAAGCCGACACTCATGCTCACTCATTGACATTTTTGCAGGCTATGTACTCGCACTCGTCAACACTCAGTCATATTCTACTAGTACCCAGTCGCATCACACCTAGTACTCGCGTCATACTTCCTTCACACATACTGGCATACACGCATGCTCATACACCCGCCTACTTCCATTGACAAGCATTCACTCATAAACATACATCCACTCGGACTCGCTTAGTTACATCCGCTCAACTCGCCATCCTTGACACTCGTTTGTACTCACATTTACTGGCACTAACGAATCCATATTCATGTCCACTCAACTTTTTGGCACTCACTAAAGCTCTCACACCTGTTAAATGACTGAAGTATGAGTCAGTGTACTAGTGACTGAGTTGCCAACATACCAGAACATAATGGAAAGGCATCCTTGAACCAGACTTTCGAGGCATGCAACTTCATGCAAACTTGGACAAAAATTTAAGTTTACTGGAGAATGCACTTCGCAGGCAACACTGCATAAATAGTACTGTGCATATGGTATTACACGTGATACTTGAATTAACTAGAGGCTGCTTCCATGCCATTGCTACACAAAACTATGTTGTGTTAAATGCTACGCAACAACTGGTACACTCACTCTTTTTCAACCATCAGTGCTGGATACAACTTCAAGAAGTCCTGTATACTCATCGAATCCACTTCTAGACACTTTCTCCTAGCCTGCGTTGTTCGATCCATGGCATCTTTGACCTTTTCCATGCTTGGGTTCGAACTTCACAACTCTTCATGAAATTTATTGTCTCTGTCACAAACACTGAATCAATCTCAAGAAGTGGAAACAGCAGTCTGAAAATGGAAGAAATAAAAAACATTCCCAGTTGGCACTTAGGAACAATTTATAACCTTTATTTTTATCATTCTCTTTAAACTGTTAGCCACTGCAACAAACTTATTTCAGGGCTGGCCTGTGCTCCCTAAGTGCAGGCAAGATGAAAGCATTTAGCACCATTTCAGTTTTTCTCATTCTTTTTTTGTTTTATCACAATCATTATTGATCTACTATTTCTGTAACTAAAGTGCAAACTACCTACAATTTACTGTGACTTTGTTTAGGGCAAGCGATTTTATGTACACCAAACCCATGCCTTCCAGAAGACAGTGCTCCATTGTTCAGACAATAAGGAAAGGGTATGTTACAAGATAGAAAGCAACACAGATTTAGGAGCTAAGACCTGTGATGTGACACTAAAACGTCACTCCACAACTGCTGACTGCTGACAAGTAAAACCGTCAGATACACATGAGAAGGCAGAATGCATAATGTCATACTAATTATGACATATATAGGTTTTCCGACTTGATTTGGATTTTAGAGGCTCTTACTAAATAAGAAACATTTTCAAAATATTTGCCAAGATATGTACAAATAAGCAAACGAATTCTACAAACTGGCTAAACGACAGTGAAGTAGGAGTGTGAGCTTTACTTGCAAAAAGTAGATAGAAAGCATTAGAGAATTGAGCAATTAAATGACACATTAGGGTAATGGCACAATAAGGAATTTTTTTTAATCTTGTGCAGCAGCTAATGGCTGCTTGTGGACAAGTGCTTACTAACGTAGCACATGAAAATACATAAGTGTTACCTCACGGCGGAATGGTACTTTGTTTTGTTGATCAACAGCCGTCACCCAGCTTCCGCACTCTCACTTTCTCCTTTTGTGCATCTACTTCGGGACACCCAGGTGGCATCCGTTTCCGAACGTTCTTAAATTTGTTTTTCAAAGATAGCATCCATGAAAACTGCAACAAAAGATGGCAAATGCTCACGTATGTAACAGGAGCTGAACAAAGTACTTTAGACGTCATCATTAGAACAATTAGTTCTTAAGTCTTTGATACATGAAAAGAATTGGTACAGTGGGTGTTGAGGACATTTACGCCATCTTTCCCAAAATGTCTGAAAAATGATGGATGTCACAAAGGCATGACACATTTACATTCGACTACATCCAGCAAAGGATGTAGACAACATGTACAGAGTGTCCCAGCTAACTTTAGCCAGAGTTTAAAAATATGTTCATGCACTCTAAGACAGTGCAACCAAATGCATGTTGCTGACTATTGTATGAAATAAGTCACAATTTTTCGTATTCAACTTACATGAATACTTAGTCAAGATTAATTAACCAACTTCTGAAGCAACGAAGCTAAGCAAAAAGTTTGAATTAAAAAGTTGTAGAGCGGTTTGCCAAACGTTTGATTAAACAGTTTCCATCTTCCTATCTATTAAGTATTAGTTTTTTTCCACTTAGTGCAGCTGCCCACAAAATAGTTTTAAAATACCACGTCACATGCCCCCTTGGGCACCGTGATTGCAGTGCTCCCAAACGTTCCGTGGACAATTGAGCATAGCATTTAGCAGAGCGAGCTGCAGCTTAAAAGGCCACATGGCAGCGTTGCAAGCACTGGCTGTGCAATTTACGCCAGCAACTCTTATCACTTGCACTGCAATAACGGTTGACAACAGTTCATGAACCGCCATGCACAATGATGCATGTATTCACAGTTTATTCCTTTGTCTTGTGTTTATTTCTGTAGAGCCAATAGGCGTGAAATCAATCCATACCAGTTAGCCCAGTTTTCTGTAGCTCCGAGATTGAACGATACCTGCATAGTTTAGATAAATCGCCATCTTCAAAGAAAGCCTTGAGGGATATTCTAATTAACCGTTGCCTTAAGGTCTTGTAATTGGCGAGCTAAATCACTCCCATATTAAAGTAACATTGATATGAAAATACACAGCACATGTGCCACTATTCATTGCCTGGATTCATGCAACTTTTGGGTTTCAAGCAGCAAAATTGCGTACATAGCCACAGTCAGAGCTGTCCTTCAACTGCGGGTACGAAGCCACCAGGGACCTTGCTGCGGCAGTGTGACTCCTTTTTGGGTACCTAGGAATAACAGCTAGCAACATTTAATGAAGTAAACACAGCAAAGTTAGATGAGTGCTGAATTGATAAATTAAAGTTAGCTAAACATTTATTTAGCATTTCTAGTTCTTGTGCAAGTAATGCGGGCCTCTTGAAGCAATTGACATTGGGTGTTGAAATTATGCTCTCCGCCACAGGGGATTTCAAAAATTTATCATTTTTAAACATATATATATATATATATATATATATATATATATATATATATATATATATATATATATATATGAAGTTATTTTTAAATGTGGCCATACCATGATCTGCATACTAAAAAGAAATCTTCAGGACAAGAAAACACTCCGCAATAACTTACTCAAAGGCACCTCGGTTAACTTATGAACTGAATGGAGAAAATAGGTGCACAGGTTCTTTTCCCTGTACATGTGCTCACTTATACACGTACTGTGTCACTGAGACTGAAGTGGTTAATGAGGTTTAATAAACACATTTGCAGCTGGCTTCCCATTGGCTGCTTTGTGAACAGGTAAATTGCACCATATTGCACTTGTCAGCAAAATGAATGCAATGAAAGTTACACCACTGAATTATGAGGTGCATGGTATGAAATACTGTCACACATAAAAGCAGATTTTTGCACAATAATCGTATTTGCTTACATTCCATGCGATGATAAATCGTAGAAAATCCAGTCTACAATCCTCCTCCTCAACTGGTCTGGAACATCGCCTTTTCTCACTGTCTTTAGCTCCACTGCAATGTCAACTGGCACTTGAGGCAACACATACTCGTCCACCTCTTTTGATGAACCCTGTGGGCTGACCACCTGGTGTAGGTCCCGAAGCCCTGTGTTTGGCTGTCTAGAACAGAGTAGCAAAAATTAAAAATCTGCTGAAGCTGAGTGCAAGAAAGAACCTGAGCTCTGTGCAGTAAAAAGTAAGCACTCTGAAATCAATCGATATAGGCATCTCTGTGCAGAAGCTGCAGTCACTGATGAACCAGTCTCTGCACTTCCCAAAAATGCGGATGATATTTTGCCACATGGTGCTTCAATAGCCGCACAATTCAATGCAGTGCAGGAAGTCTCTCTGCAACAAAATCTAATTACGGTGCGTACTAACCAGTGGGCATATGATAAGTCACTATGACTTTGCGACTTGACTGGTGTTTAACCTTATGAACCTTAGACTTTATGAAAATTGAGTCAAGGATTTTTCGCAACAGCATTTTAACTGTTAGCATGCTTTAATTAATTGACGCGTGTTAAGAAGGTTTTACATATAAGCATGTACTAAGAAGGTACGTCTGAAAGGCCTTCTGGAGAGCTTTCATGAAAGTACAGAATAAAATTTTATCGGCATGAAACACAATGCAACAAACAAATCTGACATTACCGGTTAAAAAGTGGCTCCTGCAGTGGCTTCAGTTGTGTACTGGTGAGCATTAAGTACATCTGCTATGTGCAGATGTACCTCAAAGAACAATTATTTAGGCATTTACTGAGTAAATAATTCTTACTTTTCTGCTAGTGGTTGCTCAGTGTCTTCGCAGATGAGCAAATTGATTTTTGCTCCATCCTCAATTTCTGTATCATCGTCCAGGTCCACGAAACACTGGAAACGTTCATTGTATATCTGAAAATGTACAATTTCGTTAGGACAGCCTGCTGGCATAGTGATGTGCGTGTCGATGTCTTAGAAAACAAAATGGATTTATTAAGTGTTTAGTGGTGCACCGTAGCTTTTGACACTTTCGTACATTAAAGAAAAATGATTCCTTCCTGGATTTGAAGTTCACTTAGATTGCAAAACCTAAGAAATATTAAGGCATATAGCATGCTCAAATTTACAAGCATGTTACAGCCACTAGCACGGTACAAAATATTGACTTCATTATGAAGCGCATGAACTATTATTATTATAAAAATATTGGAAATACATTGTTGCACCTAATGCTCAGCTGCTGACATAGTGCGGCCATGAATGCGGAGAATGTTGGCAATGGATAATAAGATTGGCACTTTCCTGTATATGAGAAATTCTACGTTTTTGAGCACTTCCTTAAGAATTCTTTAGCATGGCAGTACTTCACCAACACACTCAACTTCCCATGCACATCAGCCTCAATCTTTGAACCAATTAACGTGGTGTTAGGTTCCCAACACCTGTCAGCGTTGGGAACCGCAAACCGCCAGGTGTACAAAAAAAATGAGCAAAAAAGAATGGAAAGGGCCCATAAGTTTAGCCATAATTACACTTGAAAGGGCACACATTTTCGCAAATGTAAATTCGACGTTGTTATCTTGGAACAATGCGAAACATAGCGAATAACTGTCATAACGGTTCAAAGGCATTGGAACGCATTGCGGCACGTTGAGTTTTCTCAGGACATTAGGCAAATGCGGTTCGCAAAATACGATTGTAAAGCCCATGCGTGCTTGTATACATTGCATGAAAAAATTATTGAAACGCGATGCACGGAGCGCGTGGCTGCCGGCACTTCTCGCGCAACTGGTGTACGCTGGGGCCACCGAGCTGATAATTTTTGTATCACATAAAAGCGAGAGCCCTTGTGGTGCATTGTGACGGCATTATTCCGCCCCTCAGCGATTCCCAGCGCTCACCGGTCGCGCAAAAAGCGTCGGCTGCCGGGCGAGTCCGAGTATTGCGATTCGACACGTATAACAAATAACGTTACGTGCACTCCATTCAGTCCAAATATAGAATTGCTCCCAGCTTTGGTTCACCTAGGGCGGCATGAAAACTTGTATATATTTAATAAAGTGCTCCTAAACCGGTAGAAAACGAGGTATCAGCAATTTTATTTGGACCCTTAATCAACCCACGTAGTTTCTGATTCGCCTACTCGCGCATCACCCACCCTCGACGTTTCCCACAGTTTTTTGAAGTAAAAATTCGATAGGACACCGTCAACACACGCATATAATGTTTCCGAGTACTTCTACTGTCATTACAGCTTCGCTGTAGCAACATACGGAGATACAAAATAATCCTCCGCACACTCACCTGAATGAGAAAGCATTTGCCAGACAAGAGCGCAGAGTGATTTCCAAGCAGGCTTGCACGCAGATCAGCTTGCTTCCGGGCACCTGTTAGTCGAACAATCTTCTTCGACTGGCCGTAAGAAACTAAACAAACAGCTTGCGCGGTTGTGTCAAGCGCGCTGCTGTTCGCCACTTCCTCACAAAGATCGTGCGAATTCGTCGCCATCATCTCACGCCGCCCGTACGTCAAGCGGGTATTCACGGTCGTCCCGCCATCCAAGAGTCAAATCCATAGCGAAAGGCGAAAGCCGTCTAAGCTGGTCACTTTCCGTGAAAATAATGCTGATATGGAGTTTACGTTTCCTTTTTAGCATTATTAAAAGCAATTTTAGGAACTAAAGCACGTTTAAATGCTATTTTTTAAATGCCGTCACGGTATGTTTTATTTCTGAAGAACATTTGGCATTTGAAATTTGCAACAGCATAGCCTTCGAGATCTGCATTTGCCAGCATAGCCTTTGAGATCTGCATAGCCTTCGAGATTAGCATTCGAGATCTCATCGGCATGCCCACTTTCACATTGCGATTGCGTGTTAGTTGCGGAGTAGAGGTTTAACTGGCGCGCAAGCTGCGCTCTTGGAGATTTGTTCGAAGATAACAAGCGGAAGCGCATGAGGCGCGTAAGATGCGATGGGTGATCGCAACGCCAAGCGAGGGGTGTCAGCGATATCTTGCAGACGATCACTTGCGGCACGGAGTTGTTGATCGCTGCTGCTACTTTCGTTTTCTGCTAGCGTACTGTTGGCGGTGTGTTGTCTACACGCTCAACGATAAACGTGCCTGTGTTTGTGCAGCTTTCGTCCGTGGGGCAGCTGCGCTCTTCGTGTCATGCGCTACCTGTTTGTGTATGTTGCGCGCTGACTGACGACATACTCAAGGTACCTGCGATTTCAATGTATAGCCACGAGTTCTGTTCCCCGCTTTCAGTGTCCGCGATGTCATTTTTTTGCGACTACGTTTATGCGCGTGATTTGGCATCTTGAAGATGTCCACTCCGCGGAGTCACATTTAGAAGTTACGTGTGGCGTTGAAGGCTGTGAGAAGCGATACACAATTGTGTCGAGCCTCCGAAGCCATCTCTATCGCAAGCACCAGCAGTGGCTTTCGCGTGTTGGCGGAGAAACGCGGAGAGAGTCGGACGAAAATCGTGATGCTTATGACACAGACGCAACAGAAGATCCTGGTGCAGGTGGTAGCGGCCAGCTCGCCGCTCATCATTCGCAGCATGAACCAACTTCGTCACGGGGTACAAGGTTTCAGGAAGTGCCAGAGCCTCCATCACTAGAACCGTTCAACGCAGCAGCAGACCCTGGCGCTACGGGTGCTACTGGCCAGCTCGCCGCTCGTCATTCGCAGCATGAACCAACTGCTTCACTTGATACAAGGTTCCAGGAAATGCCGGAGCCCCAAATACTAGAACACTTTGCCATAGGATTGAAAAAATCACTTGGAAACCTGTTCTTTCGTGTTGCTGAAGCACGAAAGGTGCCCAATTCCACCTGCGAAACTTTGTTCCAAGAAGTTGAGGCTATAATTACATGGACCATGCAACAGTTTGCAGAGCGAGTAACGTGTGCGTTGAATTCCTCTTTTTCTACTGTGCCTGAATCTCTTACTAACTTGTTGAACTGCAACTTCCTTGAAGGCGTTTTTGATGATATTCGCTCGCAGTACCAAAGAGTTCAGTATGCTAAATCCAAGTTCCCTTTCACCGAGGCCCAGAAGTGCATATATACTGACAGTGACCCAGCTTCTTTCTACTACGTGCCTGTAGGCAGTGTGTTGAGCAACTTTATGCAATGCAAAGGTATCTCTGAACAGATAATGAAACTCTGCTGATGATAATGAGACTCTGCCGAAGCAACTGTATTACGAAGCTATCGTGAAGGCAGGATTTATAAGAAGCATGTGACTGACATGCTTACGAACTCTAATGAGAAGCTGCTTCACCTTTTATTCTATACAGACGAACTTGAAATTGCAAACCCAATTGGAGCAGCCAGAGGCGTGCACAAGCTTTTGGCAGTGTATTACAGCGTACTCAATGTACCTCCTGCATATCGTTCACAATTGAAAATGCTGCATCTCGCAATCATGGCAAAGTATGTAGATGTACAAAAAGCATGGCATGGAGGTTGTGCTCAGACCATTGCTTGCAGAGTTAAAAGCATTGCAGGATAGGGGCCTTAATGTCATGTTGGATGGAGAGGAAGTGTGTGTAAAGGTGGTAGTTTTAGCGTTCTGTGGAGACAACTTGTCGATGCATCGCTTGGGTGGTTCCTCCTGCAACTTTGCTCATGGATCTGTTTGCCGGTTTTGCATGGCACAAATCAAGAACATTTCCTCACTAACAAGAGAAGATTTATGTCAAATAAGAACTAAAGAGCTACATGAAAACCACCTGGAAGCCATTCAGATAAACCCAGTATTGTATAAGCGGCTGTATGGCCTGAATGGCGAGTCAGTAATGTCTTCTCTTGACTTTGATGTTACATCACAGCTACCACCGGATATCATGCATGACATGTTTGAAGGAGTATTGCCATTTGTAATACAGCATGTGCTAAAAGGGTTGCTTGATGAACATATTTTGTGCTCATCAGACCTTGAAAAAGTAAGCAAGTTTCACTATGGTCGAAATGACATGACAAACAAACCGCTGCCACCAAGCGAAGCCTTTGTACAAGGCAAAAGTGCTCTGAAGGGCACTGCATCACAAAAATGGTGTCTTTTTCGACTCTTGCCCCAAATATTTGGGTCCAGTGTTCCAGAGGGAAATGAGGACTGGGAAGTATACCTCCTCCTAAGAGAAATATTAGACATGTTTCTATCAGACAACCTTCCATTGCAGTCCCTTTCATACCTGGAAATTAAAGTTCAAGAGTTCCTTCGTTCCTTCGTCAGTCGCTACCCATCTGTCCGTCTCATTCCAAAAATGCACTATCTGATACACTACCCCCGCATATCTCTTTTTGGGCCACTGAAGCAGGTGTGGTGCATGAGGTTCGAGGCGAAGCACCAATATTTTAAGAGCCTTGCAATGCGTGTCAAGAATTTCAGGAATATCTGCAAGACCCTTGCAGAGTCACCAGCTGCTCCAAAGTTTTGAGTTCAGTGAATTAGCTTTGGACGGTGTGCTGTCTACGAACAGTGCAAAACCTGTGGAGAGGGCCGAGCTTCACCCATGCATTCAAGAGGTGCTGCCAGTTGGCATTACATGGCAGGAAAAGTCAGTGACATTACGCCAGGTAACCTACAAAGCGGAAGATGTGCTCGTAATGCGCAAAGGGGATGACCCAGAGTTTTGCCAGATTATTGGCATCTTCATCGTGAGCAATGAAGTTGCTTGTTTAGTTGAAAGACTTGAGGTACTGGAATTCAGAAGGCACCGATATTCCTTTCGGGTCGCAAAGTGTGGTACAATGTCTGCTGCGAAACCTGGAGATGAAGCACTTCCAGAATCTCTTGACCTCTATTTTGGAGGAGAAGTTGTCACAAGATGTGAAGTTGTGTTGTTTGATTAATGTTGTTATTGACATTGTTACTGAGTTGTCCTTGAGGTTAGATATTTTGTTATGTATCTGATAATTCATGTTATCATTGTCTTGTCTACAACACTATAGTTTAGTGTCGTTTACCGCTATTGCTATTATGTAAATCGAAGCATTTTTGTCGTTAAATTAAGCAAATAAGCGCCATTGTTAAATCCTTATTTTCGTCGTGCACTATAACTAGATCAGATGAACATATCACAGTTTTTGTGTAGATATACAAAGACAGAATTCACATTGTATACATAGTGTGCTTATAAATGGTATCACAGAAACACAAAGGTTTAATATAGGAAGTTTCTATGCAATAAATCACTTTCTTGATGTATATTGATGGTTCTTTAATTATTTGTAACATATCGTATTTGAACCGTTTATTATCCGTACCACATTGCCCTGTATTCACTATCAGGAATAATGTTTTTAAGTGCTTTTATATGGTGTCTATCTCCTATTGATTCAATAATAAACGTATGTAGAACTGCGTAGCAACTGCATTACGGTGTTTTGACTAACGGTTGAACTAAGAAACTTGTATTTGAGAATGTGTTTACACAAAAACTGAGAAACTATTTGAAAAGCAATTGTCGAGCTTTTCTTCTCCTTAAGTTTTAGCTTTCCCTCGCCAAAACTCCTCTCCAGTCGCACAGGAGTCGCGCTCTTCCACGACGACTCTTCGCGTGCCATTGAGAGTCAAAGGACCCATGCAGAAATCTTGACTCTTAGTTTGTGACTCTACTCACGCAAAAATGGATCTTCGGAAGAGAAAAGAGAGTCAGGTTGCCGTGACTCACTTTTTACTCTCTTTTGTCTTAGAGTGTAGGTGGCGTCGTGTATCTTCATACGTGGTGATTAGCATATCGTAAACAATCAGCGTAGTGCTTGTCGTGTTGGAGCGACTCAAAGCAAACGAAAGTGTCTCCGCCGAACACAAAGAAGCTTCTTAAGGTGGTGGTCCCACTCCGGCGGCACGAGTCCCCCGTTTTCAGTACTTTTGGACTAACCGTGGTGGCTCTTCTACTTAGGATATAAAGTTGTGGTATATACCATAAAAAGCGTAATTCTTGTAGATTCTAACTATATATAATATAAGGAAATTGATTGATGTGATTTAGTAATAAATGTTCAAGAACAAGCATAAGATACATGGTTTTTGCGAACTGTGCCTCACTGTGCCTCAGTTGTGACCATATTTAGAGGAAACTACCGCACTTACTGCATTGCGGCTTGCTCTGTAGCTTTAGGACATATTTATCTAGTTCCTAGACGTAGCAAAGTAATTTTGAATTTTTACTTTTTCGATAATTTGCTTTTGAAAGTTGCCAAATATCGCAATTTCCTGTTGTAAACAGCCCGGCAACTACATGCTCAAGGAAGCTAAATTTAGGATAAAGTAGAGCTCAAGGCATGTCCATTTAGGACACAAAATTTCATTTATGTACCTTTATTACTTTTAAACCGCAGCTTCGTAGCTTTAGTACCTTCCCGCAAAAATGGGCAAAAATAAAACCAGAATTCAAAATATTGCTTAATTTCGGCCGCATTAGGAAAACTAATAAAGTTACATGAATGAAATTTTGCGTCCTAAATGGAAACTCCTTGAACTCTACTTTATCCAAAATGTAGCTTCCTTGATCATGTAGTTGTCGGGCTGTTTACAAAAGAAGATTGCGATATTTGGCAGTTTTCAAAAGCAAATTATCGAAAAAGTAAAAATTCAAAATTATTTTGCTACGTCTAGGAACTAGATAAATATGTCCTAAAGCTACAGAGCAAGTCGCAATGCAGTAAGTGCGGTAGCTTCTTCTAAATATGGTCACAATGGAGACACAGTTCGCAAAAACCATGTATGTCATGTTGGTTCTTGAACATTTATGTCTTAATCATTTCAATAAATTTTCTTGTATTATATATAGTTGGAATCTACAAGAATCAATCTTTGTTATGCTATATACGACAACTTTATATCCTAAGTAGAAGAGCCACCACAGTCGCTCCAAAAGTGCTGAAAACGGGGGGGGGGGGGGGGGGGGGCTGGTGCCGCCGGAGTGGGACCGCCACCTTAAAGAACTCAAGGTGTCCCAACAAAACTCTAAAGACGAACCCGTGCTTACACATCTGTAACGAATCTGCAAGAGATCATCCCAATTTTTATTATCAGAAACAATACAGACTTAAACCTCCGTATCCTATAAGTTCGGAGAAACCGATACCTGGCTTCGTTACAGGTGTTGCACCATCCGTATAAGAGGCGGGTTAATCGTTATCAGAAACGGTGCATTTCGGTATATCATCATCATCATCACCAGAAGTTGACCCCCCCCCTCATCAAAAACCTGGATCCGCCCCTGAGTCCCCCAAAGGTAATGGAATATAATTTCTTGTCGTTTCATTGTGATGGAATACCGGCTCGTGTTTTCAGTTCGCAAACACAGCACGTATTTTGCATAGTGGCATTGGTACAAAGGCTCCCCGCAGGGGCGTCTGCGCAAGTAGGCGTTTGGTGAGTTGCGACACCACGTACCCGAGCACACGAGGATTGGACCCTCCCGCGTCTAACCGTGCGCAACTTAGCCGTGTCCGGGGAAAAGTGGATCCTGGGTGTTGAGCCAACGCTGTCTTTGGACCTTTAAGGCCCCTCGGTGGAGGCAACACACCAGGGGCGTAGCCAGAATTTTTTTTCGGGGGGGGGGGGTTCACCGGCCCGACCGGGGGGGGGGGGGGGCAAGCTTGTGCTGTCCTCAACGTCACGTGATCGATAATAAATATCGGTAGTTTAACCAAACGCTATACATGTATATCAAAGACATGGGACCCCCCCCCCCTTCACTTGTGTGTGTGCTTGTGAAGAAATTAAGTAAAAAAAAGTAAAGTAAGCTCAGTAAATACAGTAAGGACAACAGGTACAGTGGGCGTTTGGAGCAACGGTCTCTCATCGCGCAACTGAATGGACCAGTCTTCGAAAATGCATCATTGAGACGACCCGTGCGATCGGAGAAGACATCATTAATTGTTAATTTCTGTTAAGCATAGATGGCGTCGTCCTCGTCGGGGCGAAGTGCATTTCACAAGTCAAGGACGGCTATACGCGTGAAAATGCACGTGTGACCAGGCTATACCTACTCCCATAGCAATAGCTTGTTCGCTGCGTCTTTGCGCTAGAAAACTTAAATACGCGCAAAAACGCGTAAGGATTTTTTTTCGAAGCTTTCGTCGCCCTGCTCCCTCATACGAGAGGGTTGCATTTCCTGCGGCAAGTGCATGGGCCGCTGTGTCTTCCGCTTTGTGCGAGAGTGCAGCCGTCATTGCCTTTACGTCAACAGATTCAGAATTGTACAGAATATTTCACCGCACATCATAGATATGGCATGTGTACGCATTTTAAGTAGTGCGTGCAACTCATTTCTGCTTCACTTACGCCGGTGCAAACAGGAAGCGGCCTTGTACCTCACAGAATCTCGACTGATTGGTGTACTAGTGATGCAGGAATGAACTCCGGTCTTGTTCAGTGCATAGTGCACATAATCAATTTCTCAGGACGCGTGAACTCCGACGAGAACTGTCAGCGCCTGCAACAAGAATTCACTCACGCTGTACTGCGCACAGCAGTAATTCATGCTTGTGGGCTGTCTGTTTCGTGCATTCTGTTGCGAATCGGTGGAACTTCACTGCTGTCATCAACCACTTCGTGTGTACATTGCTGGTATGGGATTCCACAACAAAACAGCAACTACCAGCTTTCCGTATAATAGCTGGTTCGGGATTCAACAACACAACAGTAATTACCAGCCTTCCGTACGGGGCGCAATCGCAAACAAGAGACGTTTCTCGCGCGAGACTATGCTACGTTCACACTTGGGAAGCGGCAAGCGGGTGGAAAGGCCAAAGCGGCCGGAAAATCTTTTCCGCTGCATGTCCAGTGTTCACATTTGTTTTGCTACCAGCCGCGGCCGCGCTGCCGCTTTCGTCCAGATCCATCTAGTCTGCGTACGTTTGTCGGCGTGGTGGCGCTCATTATCGCATTATTTCGAGCGGTATGTTCATTCATTCACCCAGTACCGTCATCAAAAGTGATCATCTTTACGCAACTTCGCGTGTTATCTGCGACCTTCGGTAAGTTCCTCGTTGGCGTTCCGTAATTCTCCTCACACGGGCGCGGTAGCGCTGAGGTTGGTGCCTAGGCGTGATAATATTTCTTTAATAGCTTTTATTTACAAGTTGTAATAACATTCATCATTTCGTATTGTCGGCGCCTCCAGGACACCAAAGGGGCAACGGGAACACCACAGCTAAAACCCGGGCTGGCCCTTGTGTTGGGGCTCGCCAAAGCCTGCGCGTCCTACGTGAGACCTTGGAGTCTACGTAGGACGTGAGACCTTGGAGTCCTACGTAGGACGTGAGACCTTACTCGCGGGGTGCTTTTCTCGTCGCGACGATAGATTGAGAGCCTATACGCTCTCAATCTATTGTCGCGACGAGAAAAGCACCCCGCGACTGCTGCAACATACCGTACACGTGCGAGGAGAACTATGGAGCGCCAACGAGGAATCTGCCTAACTATTGTCTGTCATGGAAGTGAAAGAAGAAATGGCTTTTATACTTCTACCTACTTGTTTTCTAGAAATTGACAATGAATAAACGGAAGACGCGGACACCTCGGAAACGGCGGTGGTGGGTTCGCCTGGCTTTGCAAAAGCGCGAGAAGTTGGGTCACGCCAAGGCTTCGTTGCGGCACCTCCAGTGGCGCGACGTTGAATACTATCGCGAGTATTGCTGACAGTACGTTTTAGTGCTACTCTTGTCGTAGAGCAAGGGCTGGTACTTGATCGCGTCGATTAGTATTACAGCCTACACTTTTGGTGCCATGTTCAATTTTACGACTGGTTGTTTACATGCTAGTGTAGCTTGCAGTGAAGCAGAACGACTTTCCGCCGCGTTTCCGCTTCGCCTTGGCGAAAAAATCGGCCCGAGCCAATTTGGCTCGCAGCCTGTTTTTCTGCCTGTTTTGCCACCTAGGCGGGCGGATTTTTGCAAGATTTTGCCGCTTCCAACAGCTTCGAGACCAAGTGTGAACGTAGCCTAAGATCCTGCGCGAGCGCGGCCTAACCGGCACCTGAAGGGAAGCGGCGGAAATGTATACCGGAGATTTTGATCACCTGGGGTCTTTAACGTGCACCTAAATCTAAGTAAACGGGCCTCGAGCGTTCTCGCCATCATCTAAAATGCGGCTGTCGCATTTGTTGCTTCATTTGTTGCGCGTTTGTTGCTTCAGAATGCGGCCGCCACATTCTCGCTCACAACTTCACAGAGTGTCAAAGCCTTAACAAACACTGTGACAGTTTTTTCCATATTCAGACATGATTTTCTGCAAATTACCAACCCAAACGGAAGCGCCCAGGAATGAAATTGTGATAGTAGCACCGGTTTCATGAAATATGTCAGCGCGAAGCGACGAGAAAAAAGGGTGAGTAAGTGGGGGGGGGGTGCGGAAAAAATTTCGGGGGGGGGGGGGTTCGAACACCCCCCCCCCCTGGCTACGCCCCTGCAACATGCCCCTTTGGCCTCGGCTTCACGTAGACGGCACCCCCGGACTGACCTACCCGGGGGAAATCGTTAGTTGCCTTTTCCTGTGTCTCCCTCCAATCTTCGTCTTTCTCTCGCCTTTTCATCTTACCTGTCTTCTACTCTCTTCTATATTACTTCCGATCTTCTTGGCAGCGAGGGTTAACCTTGTGTGAGTAGCCAACCTAGGTTATTTCATATTAGGTTATAGTGGTGACGTACGGCTGGCGTCTGTAGGACCTGTGTTTACAGGCCCTGCTGCGTCCCCTTGTTGGGCTCCGTGGTGGGTGGCTGGCGTTGCTGCCGAAAAATCCATATATCCTTATGGCTAGTTCCTTCCCATCACTCCCTGATCGCCGTCTGAAACGAGGGCGCACCGAAGACGTGTCCCAGTTCTTTGGACAACAAAGACAAAACTTCCCACGATTCCATGTAATTCACTGCGAAAAAGCAGGAAAACAAGTACGATCAATCTCTCCTTTTCTAGTCTCTAAATCCCTAACTAAGCCTCTTGGGCCAGGTTATAAGGCATCGAGGATGGCCAGTGGTGATCTCCTCTTGGAGCTCCATGATCAGAAACAATACGAAGAGCCGCCTAATCTAGTGTACTTTGGGGACATCCAAGTAACTGCAACCCCACACCGCACCATGAACACCACCCGCGGCGTTGTCTCAGACGACGATTTGTTGGAACTGACCGAAGCTGAACTCTTGGAGGGCTTCAGTGAGCAGAATCTCATCAACGTTAAACGAATTAAAATGAGGCCTGACGTTAAAGAAATCCAGACTAAGTACCTGATAGTTTCAATTCAAGTGAAGCCCGAGTCCATCGAGGCCGGGTACATCAAACTTCGTGTTAGGCCATATGTGCCAAATCCTCTGAGATGTTTTTTATGTGCCAGCGATTTGGGCACAGCTCACAGAACTGCCGAGGTAGGCAAACTTGTGCGCAATGCAGTGCACGCGAACACACTTCTGAATCTTGTGAAAACTCCCTCCACTGTGTAAACGGTGATGGGGAACACGCCGCACAGTCGCGGTCCTGCCCATCCTGGAAATAGGAAAAGGAAATTGTTACAATTAAAGTAAAACAAAACATTTCGTTCAAAGAGGCACGTCGGCAGGTGTCCTACCTGCCAAAAACCAGCTTTGCCGAAGTGGTGCGTCAGGGGGCTGCGCCACAACGGCTTTCGGCAGCTGTCTGGCAGACGCGTAGAGAGCCAGCGGTGACGCCATCCGCCCCCTCGGCGACTGCAGCTAGTGCTGCTCCGCCATCTCAGAAGAAGGGGCCATCGACCTCCGGGCTGGTGGCCTCAAGGGTCTCGTCTCTTGAGACAAGGCCTTCAACGCGAACAAACCGCTCTCAAGAGCGGGTGTCCAGCGCACCGCAAGAGCCGATCGACACATCTAGCCAGACGGCG
This sequence comes from Dermacentor silvarum, assembly GCF_013339745.2. Lineage (NCBI taxonomy): Eukaryota > Metazoa > Arthropoda > Arachnida > Ixodida > Ixodidae > Dermacentor > Dermacentor silvarum. The sequence continues at coordinate 73,426,088 of NC_051155.1, forward strand.
CAGCCAACGCCTAAGGAACGCCTAAAAAGAGAAACCCCGCATTACAGGGCCTCTAAACGGTTTTGTAAGTTGAATTTCTTTTCTTAAACACACAGCACAAAACTCTTTTTAATAAGGGCACTCAAATAATTCATTGGAACATACATCAGAGGTCTTCAAAATCTTGACGACGTTAAAGAACTCCTCCGCAAGTTTAGTCCCCGGGTGCTGTGTGTTCAAGAAACACACCTCAAACATACACAAACAAATTTCCTCAGACAATATGCTATTGTTCGCAAAGACCGCGAGGACACTGTGGTGTCATCCGGTGGTGTAGCTATCATAGTTGACAGAGTTATTGCCTGCCGGGAAATAAAACTTCGTACACCCCTAGAGGCAGTTGCTGTCCGAGCGGTGTTGTTTGACAAGCTAGTCACTATGAGCTGTATATACATCCCTCCCAGTTATCACCTTAATACAACCGAATTTTAAAACTACATAGATGAACTTCCGGCTCCATACATAAGTTGTCGGAGATTTGAACGCACACAACACATTGTGGGGAGACTCGTTGCGATGCGAGAGGTCGCCTAATCGAAAACTTTCTATTTTCCTCAGGAGCATGTATACTCGAAAGAGCCCACGTACTACAGCGTGGCGCATAATACATACTCCTCTATAGATTTAAGTATCACGTCGAGTACACTAATGCCGTACCTTGAGTGGTCCGTTATCAAGAACCCTTTTGGGAGCGACCACTTCCCAATTATATTAAACTTAACAAAACAAGATGGATGCTCGCCACACATTCCCCGATGGAAGGTGGACACAGCTAACTGGGAACGTTTCCGAGAACTTACATATTTAAGCACGGACGATATTCCTCCTTCAATATATAAGACGCTGTGGCGTATATAACAGGCTTTATAATTGACGCTGCCGTAAAATGCATCCGTCAAACTAACGGACTTACGAATAAACGTCGCATCCCGTGGTGGAATAAAGAATGTAAACAAGCACGGAAAAATCAAAACAAAGCTTGGGGACGACTTCGGGACTCTCCAACTGCCGAAACCATGATTAATTTCAAGCAAATAAAATCCCAGGGTAGAAGGACACGCCGACGTGCTAAAAAGAGAGAGTTGGGAGAAGTACATCTCCGGTATAAATTCTTACACGGATGAGACAAAAGTGTGGAATCGAGTTAATAAATTAAAAGGCCGCGAGGTACACCCATTACCCTTAGTCAGTCAGTACCCATGGTGGGAGCCTGGAAGACCAAGCAGGTTGTCTGGGCGAACACTTTGAACATGTATCCAGTGCGTAACATTACGCACAAACATTTCTCAGGTTCAAAGAACACGCAGAGCGAAAGCCCCTTGATCGAAAATGTTCACAAAATGAAGATTACAACTGCCCATTCAGCCTAGTTGAACTTGAAGCTTCTCTTACTTGCTGCAACCACTCGGCGCCAGGCGGCGATCGTGTCATGTATGAAATGATTAAGTACCTACATCCTCAAACTCTGAAAACACTCCTGTCTCTGTTCAATGCCATGTGGTCGGCTGGGTATATCCCGTCCTCGTGGAAGGAGGCTATAGTCATCCCCGTGCTTAAACAAGGCAAAGACCCGTCCCTAGCCAGCAGCTACAGGCCAATAGCGCTAACAAGCTGTCTGTGCAAACTGTTTGAAAAAATGATCAACAGGCGCTTAATTTGTTTCCTTGAAAATAACAAATTACTAGACCCCTTCCAATGTGGTTTCAGGGAAGGTATGTCCACAACAGACCACCTTGTTCGCATTGAATCTTATATTAGAAACGCTTTTATACAAAAGCAGTTCTGTTTCTCTGTATTTTTAGACCTAGAGAAAGCTTACGACACTGCATGCCGCTTTGGAATTCTCCGAGATCTTTCGGCGATGGGTGTTCGTGGCAATATGCTAAACACAATCGAAACTTACCTCACTAATCGCACATTTCGCGTAAGGGTGGGCAGAGCTTTGACTAGGTCATTCACACAAGAAACTGGTGTGCCACAGGGAGGCGTGCTTAGCTGCACACGATTTATTGTAAAAATGAATTCGCCGCACACAGTCATTCCACGCACAATGTTTTATTCCGTTACGTCGACGATGTGCAAATAGCCTTCAAGTCATGCAATATTTCCATCTGCAAACGACAAGTGCAGCTGGGAATAAACAGATTGTCCAAATGGGCAGATGAGAACGGTTTTAAAGTAAACGCCCAGAAGAGCACTTGCGTACTCTTTACAAACAAGAGAGGCATAACGCCTGTCCCCAGTGTACAAATCAAAGGAGATGCGCTCTCTGTGAGCAGCGAGCATAAGTTTCTAGCCATTATTTTAGATTCCAAGATTACATTTATTCCTCATATTAAGTATCTGAGGGGAAAATGCCTGAAGACAATGAACCTTTTAAAGATTCTGTCGCGTACGACTTGGGGTAGTGATCGAAAGTGTGTCTGCTTAACCTCTATAAAAGTCTTGTCCGCTCACGCCTCGATTAAGGAGCTATAGTGTATAATTCCGCAACGCCAAGTGCATTAAAAATACTAGACCCCGTTCACCATCTGGGTATCCGCCACCGACCGGTGCTTTCCGAACAAGTCCTATCCAGAGCTTCTATGTAGAGTCAAATCGGTGATGACTCCATCTGCAGCGTTCATATAGCAGTTTCGCGTATTTTCTGAGCATACGCGCGAACACTGAACATCCTTCTTATTCAACTATAAATGAGGTGACCGCTACCACACTCTTCCATAATCGACTGGCAGCGAGAAAACCATTGTCTTTGCGCGTGAGGAACCTCAGTGAGGAAATGGGTGTTCCAGTTCTTGAACATCGTCTTATGGCTCCAGCGAAACTGTTACCACCGTGGCAGTGGCAACTCATAGATTGCGATACATCATTTGCAGAGGTCACGAAAAACGCACCAGAGGCACACATTAAAATGCACTTTCTAGAGCTTCAATCCAAGTACTCATGCTCAGTTTTACACAGACGCTTCTAGGTCACATACCGGCGTGTCGTCGGCCCATCCTTCTCGGAATCTGGTGTGCTGAACCCGGAAACGAGTATCTTTACGGCTGAGGCCCATGCACTGTTGTCGGCCGTGAACCATATAAGGAAATCAAAACTTCAAAAAGCAATTATATTTACAGACTCCCTAAGCGTCGTGAAAGCTCTGATGTCACTCTGCAAACACAAAAATCCTCTACTAACTGAGCTCTATTCCATCCTATGCAGAGCGTATATATCTAACCAGCATGTGATTATATGCTAGGTGCCTGGCCATAAAGGCATTGAGGGTAATGTGCTTGCAGACCAGTTGGCCACATCAACTACATCGCAAGCTATTAATCCTGCCGCTGCTATTCCTTCCACAGATCTGAAGCCTTTTTGCGAAGGAAACTGCGAGACCACTGGCAGCGCTTGTGGGACGCTGAAACAAATAATAAGCTTCACTTGATTAAACCACAGTTAGGTTTTGGCCCCCTGTAACGAAAACACGACGAACTGATGTCCTGTTCTGTCGTCTAAAAATAGGACATACATATGGCACCCACAATTGTTTGCTTACTGGTGATGAACCACCACCTGTGGTAGATGTGGTGAGAGGCTGACCGTCCTCCATGTCCTCGTGGAGTGCCGGGAAGCCGAAACAGAAAGAAAGAAATATTTTCCACAAGCGTACCAATATCATGTCCCGCTTCACCCCATTATGTTTTTGGTGAAGAACCGCTTTTTAACGCCGCAGCAGTCGTCAAATTTCTGAACGATGTGGTCCTGCATGTTATTAGCCCAACTATTTCGTAGCGCATCCTCTCTCCAGAGGATGCCGCTGTGATAGTAGTTTTTTATAGCACATGCCTCCAGGCCCTTGTGGTTCAAGGGCTTTGTTTAGGCAGTAGCGCTTCTTGCCAATTACTGCATATTAAATATTTTAAATATAGTATTCTTCTTTCTCAATGCATTCTTCATTTCATAGTACACCTCATTAGTCATTGCCATGATTTTAGTGCATGTATATTTTACGCACTATGCAGCGATTATTTTTAGGCCCCTTTACAGCCACGCCTCATATACTTCTCAGAATTCATGGCTCCACTGAAAACTCACAAACACTGGCATGGCGCGCTTTGGCCATACTTGGCCCTTGCGCCATTAAACACCATACATCATCATTGGTACAAAGACTGTTGGCCCACTCATCTCGGCCAATGCACTTTAAGTAAACCATCACATTTCTTCTTAGTTACCTTGTTTGAGCTTGTTAAGAGCCTCGATTATGCAGCAAATTCTCCTGTATATTCTACGCTGCTTACATTACATGCGCTCAATACACCTCCGCGTTACGGACAACCCAAGTGGCGACATAGAGGCAAACCGCTCAGCCACTGCTTGGTACTCATTCTTCCGGAGCGCTGCTGCTTATTTTTATCGAAGTGTCCTCAAAAAAAAATTGTCACGAACTTCTAACGGAAACGTACTTTCGTCATGACAGTTTCAAAAGGAAAAAATTCTCATATAACGCGTCAAAGGGACGAATAAACAAGCTCGCGCATTGATTCTAATGCGGCTGCAGAGAGCCACTAGAGGGTGCAGCGTGTCGTGCGCACCGCGCCCGACAGGGGAGGCGAGAAATCAGAGAATTGAGGAGGAAAGTGCGCTCGCGGGGGAGAGTGTCGCTACTTTCAAGATCAAGGGGCTTTACAAACCAGTACTGGTCGATAGGGTCATGACGAATGCAAGTAACTTGAGGACTGGAAATTTTCCATCCGCCGCGAAGTGCATCGAGTGGCGCTGCGATCCTGACGTGATCGTTCCTATGCGACAGGCAGGCATGGAGGAAAGAAAGTACAGGAGGGAGCGTCACGTGACAATCTTGAAGCCTATATAGTCATAAAAAATATAACGAAGTCACCAAAAAGAATAGCTGCCTCTCCCGCAATTGAGACTAGATGTAAGCATTAAATGGCTACCGACAAAGCAGACTGGTTGGAGATGATACTAGCCACAATCTTAAAATAGGTGTAGTGGAACACCACCCCGCGCCACACCTCCTTCGAAAAATTCAGAAGAAGCTGTCACGCGACCCACCCGATAATATGACGGCACAAGGCAGTTTACGGCGGGAAACCAAACCCCGAACTTGACCAACCCTTTACGGAGGCTGAACTCTCTGCAGCACTATCGACGGTAACAAGAAGCACCAGCCCGGGCAAAGATCGTATCATCAACAAGCAATCTCCGGAACCTTCCGCAGCAGGTCACCGCAGCCTTACTAGTACTTCAATGCATGTTGGGAGAAAGGAGAGCTACCGGCTGCTTGGAAGCACTCGGAGATCACCATGATCCCCAAACAAACAAACACCTTAGCATTGAGAACTAACGCCCAATTTACCTTACCTCGTGCGTAGGGAAACTTTTCGAGCACATGATACACAACCCGCTACCCCATACCTCGAAGACAATGGATATTTCCGAATACTATGTGCGGATTCAGGCAGAACCTTTCAACTCAAGACGTCTTCCTTCTGCTCAAGGAAGACCTAATCGACCATCTGAGCACCCCGAAGCAAACTCCTCGATCCTAGCCATCGGGGTAAAGGGAGCTTTTGACAACTTCAGTCACGAAGCTATCCTCTGCAACCTTGCAGACCTGGGCTGCGGGTCGCGGACATACCACTATGTCAGGAATTTCCTCATGGACCGCACGGCCACAGTGGTAATAAACAACCTCGGCAGCAACAGCTTCCAACTATCGAACAAAGGCACGCCGCAAGGGGGACAGTCATATCGCCGTTGCTCTTCAACGTCGCCATGATCAAACTACCCAGCCTCCTCGACGCCATACAACCTACGACACGCTTTTATGCAGATGATATAACGTTATAGACAAGGCCCTTGAACCCGGAACGTAAGATACACGCTTACAGGAAGTAGAAAATATACTATCGAGAGCTACTTGCAAAAATGCGGTCTCCTATGTGATCCCGAAAAGTCGGAACACCTCGTCCTAAAGTCAAGAACGAGAAGCACACCACCCAGCTCCGAAGAACCTGATCCCACGTCACCCTCAATGGAACGCCCATCCCAAAAGTGGAACCCTACGAGTTCTAGGGCTGCACATTCACAAAGACGGTTCCGGGCGGCCACCCTCCCGCGACTACAGCGAACGATGCCACAGCTCACGCATCTCGTCAGGAGAGTAGCAAGCCGTAGAAGCGGCCTTAAAGAACAAGACACTCTACGCGTGATGCAAGTACTCCTCACCAGTCGAATACCCTACGGCACGCCCTACCTCGCGCTGAGGAATTCAGAGGTAGAAAAACTTGGCATTATAATACGCATAGCTATTAAATCGCCCTGGGGCTCCCATCCACGGCTTCGACCACAAGACTTCCCGATGGCGTACACAATACCCGGAAAGAATAGCTGACGCTCACAAAGCCAGTCAATAAAACGACTAAAGCTCACGCTCACCGGAAGATCAGTGCTCCAACGGCTAAGCTACGGTGACACCTTCTAGCCGCCACAGACCGAAAAGAAAGAATTCCGCCGAACATCCGTGAATCCCTGTGCATAGCACCAATCCCACGCACCATGCACACCACGTACCATAAGGAAAGAAGACAAGCCGGTGCACACCCCTACCGCGAAGACACAGGCAAGATCCGCACGCCAGATACCCGCAAAGAAATGCTTACACCCTGAGCGTAATGTGTTCCCAGGGCAGAGATCTGCGTCTGGCCACGAGTCCCGGCACAAAACATGAGACCGCGA
>NC_051155.1:73432973-73642585 GCF_013339745.2 Dermacentor silvarum
TCGAATTCTTCGAAAACAGAAGCGTACAGAATACAACAGCAGGCCAATCTGGCAGACAGCACCTATCGGAACGAAAAATTTTCTGAATTCGTACGGTATTTTTAATTTTCTTTCACATTTACAACGACATGACCGAATTCTGTAACGACCATAACTTAGTCACATAATTAGCACAATTTGAGACTTATATCTGCTGAAGGTCAAGCCCAAATACTAGAATTTTGCAGAAAGTGTCAGATTCAAAATAGTGTCGACAGATATGGACCCGCGTTTGCAAGAAAGTCTTCACGGTAAAATGTTTGTAAGAGCATATGACGCCCAACCGAGAACGTATTATTGGCCAACGTAGCTGATCATTGCCAAACAGCCCTTACGAACAAATATACCTTGCGGATTTGGTGCCTGTTTCGCAGATGCTGACCCTTTCACGTAGCAATTTCCTAGAACGTTTTACTTCACACTCAGGGATAAAGCGTAAAGCAAGTGCATTTCAATTCTCAGGGATGGATGTAAGAACTGAAACTTGACACTTGTCCTCGAGACTCTGCTGTAATATGTGCTGCCAATCTGTATTCGCAAGAACATTACTACGCTAGAGCTGTTCTTGAAGGAGGCCGAAAACCAGCCGTGATGCCGAACATATAGTTAGCGAAGGTGACCAGCCAATCGCGAGGATCACTTACGAAAGAAAAACCTTCGTTAGTTTGGTGCTCAATATCGAGAGATGATGTCCAAAGCGAAGTGTGGTGGTCTACTCAATAGATCGAACAAAAAATGTGTCTCTCCTTGGTAGGGAATGGACTCTAAGTAGGTGGAAAACATAGAATTTAGCGAGAATTCATAATGATTGTTTATTGCTCGAATCAGGATGTGATTTCAGGAAGCAAGATTTTTTACAGCGAAGCTGTATATGACTAGGTCTGGTGGATCGCGTCCGAGGACAAAACGACGCGTAGAACAACCAATTTCTGGCGTCGGAAACTAGCCTCTCGTTCGCTTTGTATATACAAAATTTGTCATGGAAGGTTACGAATTTATACCTAACATGACTAAAAGGTCATTACATCAATAGCATCACATGCTTGTGAGTTACGTCACGATTAACGATAATAAAACCACGTGTTGTGCATACCCGCATTGGATATGCGGGTATGAGCCAGGGGTATTCGGGTGTGAGCCAAGGACCCGAAAGAAACAGTCGACCAACCAATAGCTATGTTTCATTCTCTTTTGACATACCCATTTTCCTAGCGATGGTCGTCAGACCCACCGTGATTGCTCAGTGGCGGTTGTGTTGGGCTGAGGCACGAGGTCGCGGGATCAAATCCCGGTCACGGCGGCCGCATTTAGATGGGGGCTAAATGCGAAAACACCCGTGTACTTCGATTTAGGTGCACGTTGAAGAACCCCAGGTGGTCCAAATTTCCGGAGTTCCCCACTACGGCGTGCCTCATAATCAGATCGTGGTTTTGGCACGTAAAACGCCATAACTAATTAGCGGCGTCATCAGTTGCCCTTGGACTCAGTAGGTAAGACCCGCGTCGCTCGCTCCGAATAGGAAGAGCGCGCCTTCAAGGAATGCTGGCGCGCTAAACAGCGCGAATCGGTGCGAAAGCGACGAAAAGCCGTACGCGCGTGGGCCCAACATGCTGCAGCCAATGATGCAAGGTGGTGTGAAACTAGTCGCCTAAACTCGCTTTCACTCGCACATGCAGCATACGGCGCACGGCGCCGCAACGAAGTTATGCATTCTGTCTTTTCAACCATTCACACTTACCAGCACATAAATAATGTAATATAATTAAACCAAACCAATAGCTTCGCTGGCCTTCCATCTTCACCTAGTGGAAGGGCTCTGATTTTTTTTTTTTTTGTGTCTGAGCCGTTATCGTCTTCCGAACTTAACAAAATTAAGTAAAAAAGAGAGAAACTTCCAATGATGTTTTTCTCACTAGTCTGAAATTTGTAGGGATTATGTACATCCCTTCGTCCACACGTTTTTTTTTTTGTCGAAGAAAGAAGCGTGTTTTTAAAGGTGCTCTGTATTGCAAGAACACGCGTGTGGATTCCGTTTCAATGAACATATCAGACCCGAGAGGGCGTAAAGTGAACGTAGAGCTATTCAATATGGCGTCAGTGCTTTCTTTTGATTATTTATTAGGACTGAGCTACTGTAACTCAGCTTCGCGCACCATTCGAAGCCAGCGTATACACGTTTCGAGTAATGCCGATAGCCCTGTTCGCAAACAGGTTTCCCGTCATCATCGTGAAAGATAGACTTAGGGCCTAGTGCAGGACGCATGTAGGAAGTGTGTGAGCTGGGGCATTGTAGGATGCAGATTTCAGTGATCCTGCTGTGGGATTCTTCTATAAGCATAGCGGGTTCGCTCCATAGCATGGCCGTGCAAGCTGAAGCTTGGTTCCGCGCAATGGGATTGACTTTTACGTCATAACGAATTCCATCAGAACAAACAACAAAGTTCTGGCTGAACCAACCTTGGGGTGACATATCCTAATTACGACAGCAGACGTTCTGCAGATTTTAGTGAGGAACGTGCCACTGAGCCACCATATGGAGCTTTGGTGAGAAAGCGGTACATTTATACAGCATTAAATCAAGTTCAATCACAAGACACAACATGCTCGACCTTGTAGGAATACGCCCGGGCCACAATACAATGAGAGACGCGCAGTAAATTTCTGTGGTATGAGCGCGTCCCGTGAATTCTTTATTGCATTGTGAGCTAGAAGATGAACTCGCTCACTTTCACAGCGAAGATGCTTATGGCTAGGGTTCCGTGCATTTTGTTCAGCGCGCAGAAACTCGGGTCTCACGCGAACACGCTCATGCCACAACTCGTGCATTCGTCGTCGTCTTCCACAGCTGGTCGTCGTCGTCCCTCGGATGTGCATTTTGAGTATAGTAGTTACCAAAAGGCACCATTTTCAGCGTCAGTAGACTCCCAGGTAGATAACAAAGGTCTCCTAAAGATTTGTCGCTGTGTGGCCTGCGCCGCAGCCATGTCTACGTTCGCACCGTCCTCTATTTGCCGGCATCCCAAGCGCTTGCGTATCTAGTTTCCTTTCCTTCCGCTACCCGTGGTGGCGTCGAAACGTCACGCGTGTCTAGTTTCCTACGGCTTCTCGGGGTGGCGGTCCTGTCGTCCACGCGAATTTATATAAAAAACCAGGAAGTTGCCGGTCTCCATTTTGAATTTCACTTCTCTGCTGTCGTAATGGGGAGGGCGCGTATAGTCAGGACTGCCGAGGAGCAGTGCGCCTACGTGCTACACAGCATCGCTGATCATGCACCTTCATATAGTTGAATGGCTCATTCTTTTTTATAAGTAAATTGTTGGTATGTGACGAACCTAGCGCGCCAAGCGTCTTATTTAACTTATTTCTAGTAAGAACAAGTGACATTTAGTTTTTTTATTTTGACAAGAAACCGCAAAAAGTTCACAAACGGCCAAATGATGAGACGCGCCAAAGAAAGCTATTGCTTTGCATGAAAGATGGAAACCAAGAAACGCAGCATGCGGCAATCTCGGTGTCATCTAGCACAGCTGAAGTTTGAGCTCACTAACGTTATATTCGGCCATACGATCAGGTCGCTTGTTGGTAGCCACCGTTGCATGGCTGCATCCTTGACAAGAAACATTGACACACGTCATTCACGGCAAGCATGCTGCTCTATAAATCGGTATGTCGAATGTCAGTTGAGGAAGGCTGGAGAAATAGTATGAAACACACAACACCGTAGTTGGGCTGGCAACCGGCTCCTTGACCTTGGCAGCGTCTATCCTTAACAGGGCCGGTCGAAAACCATGGAGTGTCGCCTTATTGTGGAACAGGGTTTCGGCTTTATGCAAGACGTCGATGGCTGCACTGTTAAAGTGTTCTACAGAAAAAGAAAATGAGAAGGCATGTCAATTTCCGAAGCACATTTTTTTCTTTTCTGTTTTTTGTGAGCATGTATTTCTGTGATTTCAGCAGAACAATATGTTTATTGTTTTTCGGTTATTTTAGAGAAAAAATCTTTGGTTGTTTATTCCATTAGGGAGTAACTAAGTCCCCTTGGATTGCAGCATTCATTTAGTACTAAACGTGCAGTTCTAGCATGCGGTTACAAGATCGTACATGTTCAGATGAGCGCACTTCGTAGAACATATGAGATGCGTCACATGATGTGAGATGCACTTGAATTAGCCTCCTTTTTACGACGCCCTTTGAGTACAACGATGGTATGCAACAGTAAGTGCATATATATTATTAGAATACGAGGAGGAGGAGGTGCGGACAAAAAGTGTAAGAGCTTATATGGTTCGCGTTAAGAAATTTCAACGCGGGAAAAATAGGAGCAGCAGAGAGTACACAAGGACAGCGTTGATTCACACCTGTATATTGCACAAAGCGTGACCGTCGAAACGCCCATGCAGAACAGCAAGCACTAAAAGTATACGCGACACGAGTAAACAGATATTGCACCCAACCACAAGCACCAGCTAGCAAGCAGCTGCCGCTGTCCATGTATGCTTCTCTAAAGTCCTGGTATTTTCTGCGCTAAAATGTTTTAATATGAATAACGACCACCTATCCCGACCTTTAGCTGTTGTGGAATATAAGGATACGATGCGCTCTCAATCAAATGAGCTATTCAGGAAAAAAAAAGGATAACGTTCAATTGCCCCTTTCTGTTGCGTACGTTGCCTTGCCTGCGCCTATGACAGCCGTCAAATTACAATGCCTTATTTCTGTCGGGTCACGAAACCGAGGACAGACGATTATTCGTATTTACGGCGTGTAACGTTGCAGTTGTTGTCGTGCAATCGTCATCACTTCAGCAACGTCTCCTTAAGTCAACTTGCCATCGTCATAGCGCCTTCGTCGATCCATCAACGTCATTCCGTTTAATCATTCTAATGTATTTATGCTGTCTTCATTGAATTGTGATTGTGCCGCCGTTGTCATGTCGTCGTCATTGCGTCATCGTCACGCTGTCGCTATCATGCATCCGTTGTCATACCGTCACTCTCATGCCGTCGTACTCGTGCCATAGTCGTCATTTTAGCTTCGTCATCCGGTTGTCGTCATGCTGGCGCCGTCACAGAATCATTGTAATTCGCTCACAGTCACCTGATTGCCTGCATGTCGTCGTCATGCCGTCGTCGTTTTACTGCCTTTATTTTTCGATCAACGCCATTCTTTGTTCGTCGTAGCCGCTGCATGGACGTCATAGAGGTGTCACCATGCTTCCATGTTCATGGGTGGCTTTGACAAGCTAGTGCCATGAGTCTAGGTGCGCCGAGGACTGAAAGCTTCGAATGAGGTGCTATCTCGCCGCTTAGTTCGCGTTGAAGCGAGAGGCCGCACGAAGGTCAATTCGATCGCTGCTGCTGCCACCGCTTTCCTTCTAACAATCGTTTTCACAACGAGTGTCCGCAGTCATCGAGTGAAATGTGCTTATGTTTGCCTGTGCGCGCGTTACACCATGCTTGTTGAGAGAGTGAGAAAAAAAAGATAAAGGAAAGACAGGGTAGTTACCAGAGGTTATCTCCGGTAGGCTACCCTGTACCGGGGTAGGGGTAAAGGGATGCGAAAGGAGAGAGAGAAAAATAAGTAGAAATAAAAAATAAAAAAGGAAGGAAAGAAAAGAAAATCGCACACACACACAAAACAGAACTGTTTCTGTGGGCACTATCACGCAGTCTGCGAAGGCGTTATCGCGTTGCATAGTGTCAACGTTCCAGCCTACGTAACACAGGGCAGAGTCACAATTTGTCACTGAGTCCGGTGTCTTTTAAGTAACGCATCAGTGCCTTCAGGGCGGCTCGCGCCGTTGTTTGTGTAGGCCAGTTTCCAAGGATGCTTTTTTCTGTTATTAGGTGTTTGTCCGGTTGATGTGTTGTCGCTGAGAGTGCTGCTCTCTGTGGGTTGAAACAAAGAAGGTGTGCGATTGTTTCGTTGCACCCGCAGAATTCACCAAGTGGGCTATTGGCCATTCCGATACGAAAGGAGTACGCATTTGAAAATGCTACTCCAAGTCACGGGGACCTTATATATTTCGTCAAAAGGAGATGGTTGTATAAGTGATATATCAATTTTTTTAAAGGAAACTGAGATGATGTTCTTGCGCGGCATGTTGTAATCTTTGAAGTGTGTCATGTGATCCCCCCTATTGTACATACGTCATTGAGAGTATATATTGACAACGTAGGAAAAAATAAAGTTAGTTGAAAGTTTGTCCTCGTCCGTGTCTATTACTGTGTCCGTGCTTAGTTTGCGCATAACCGTTTCCTTTGCAAGTATGAACCAACTCGCCCAGCAGAAAGTTTTACTGAGTCAGATTCATTCGTCTGCAACAGAACGTACCATTATCTTGTTGTTGATAAAACATTACCAGAAGTGGGTGTCACCAGTTGCGCCAGATAATTATGGCGCACTCTTCTGACGTGCCCGTTTGCACGGCAGCATATTTCTATTCACTCACTTTGCGATTACACTCGTTGTGCAAAACGTTTGAGTATTTACATTTATAGCTGGCGCTGCACATAAAGCCCTTCATTTTGCCTGCATGAAATAAAGTGATCCGGACGAATCAGAGGAAAGACACAGAAATTAGTTATTACAACCATCGTTGAAGTCATCGAAAGATTTCCGGTCCTGGCACATCACCTGTTTGGCATTTTAAAGCTTGCGGTAAATCACGTTACATGCATTGGATGCTGGTCATCGTTTAAGCAGGAACAGAGACATAGTGCATATTACGAACAATTATGAAGGAACAACATTTACATATTTATGTAAGGTCAGCTGTCATGACCAACCTTTTCTCATTTTCAGCTAAAGCCCGTGAACGCTCGCTTGTCCGCATAACGTAAATTCTTGCTTGAGCCGCCAGCTTACTTTAAGTGGTGCAACATGCCAACTAATTAGTACCATTTCTTCTGCAGGACTTGACAACGGCGTGAGAAACTTCCGAAGGCCGACCGAAGAAAAGTATGCTTGTAGACCACTACTAGGCATGCTCAGTAGTGCATCGTTGTTCGCTACATTATTCTCATTGACATTGGTGGTTGCCGTGGCTTCAGATACAGCAAGGTCACAAGAGGCTAATGGCGCCAATGAGGCAAAATTGTGGGCCCTCCTTGTCTGCGGTTCTGATGGTTACAACAACTACCGCCACCAAGCGGACATCTGCCACGCCTACCAAGTGCTGCACAACCACGGCATCCCCGATGAACACATTGTGGTCATGATGAAAGATGACATTGCTAACAACAGCTTGAATCCTACTCCTGGGGTGATTATTAACTACCCAAACGGCCCAGACGTATACCGTGGAGTTCCCAAGGACTACACAGGGGACCTTGTAACTCCTTCAAACTTTCTAGACGTTCTTCAAGGCAAGAAAGTAAAAGGAGGAAGTGGAAAGGTAATTTCCAGTGGGCCCAACGATCACATTTTCATTAATTTTGTGGACCATGGTGCACCAGGTTTGCTCATGTTTCCTGACGAAGTACTGCATGCCAGGCAGCTCGTCAGTGCAATCATTGAAATGCACGAACAAAAAAAGTTTGACAAAATGGTTTTATACGTCGAAGCCTGCAAGTCAGGCTCCATCTTTGATGGCTTGCTGCCTGCCAACGTCAGCATCTATGCCACAACAGCAGCGAATCCTTTTGAAAATTCTCAAGCCTGCTATTTAGACATGGGGAGACACACGTATCTGGGCGACTGCTACAGCCTGCTTTGGATGGGAGACTCGGAAAGGGCCGATCTACGCAAAAGGACAGTGGTAGATCAGTTTGAGTTCGTAAGGAATGTAACGAGTACAAGCCACATCATGCAGTATGGCGACTTTAGTGTTGCAAGACTCCTTCTGAGCCAATTTCAGGGAAACAAGCGACATAAGCCTATCGTACACGCCGCGGCTCTCAGCGATCCAGTCTATAGCTACGATGTCCCCGTTGTCATTCTTGAGAAGAAACTAGCGAAGGCTTCCGACAACGCAACCAAGGATTCATTGAAGCGTGAACTGGAACGAACAGTACGTAATAGGTCGTTTCTGAAAAGCACCATCACAGAAATTGCCAAGTTAGCTTCCGGAGGAAGTGCGGAGCATACAACCGCTATTCTAGGTTCACAACTACCTCTCAGAAACTTCGACTGCTATGAGAAGGCGGTGCAATGCTTCAGTTATAGGTGCTTCAAACTTTCCAAGAACACTTACGCTCTGGAGTACCTCTACGTCTTGGTAAACATGTGTGAATTGGGATACGACGTCAGTAACATCACTCAAGCATTGGAGATTGTATGCACTTACCCAACGTTTCACGGAATTGTGTAGTACAAATTGCTCGCGGGCTGAAACACATTTATGTTTGCCCTCTCGTTTCAAGCAAAACGTGCTTCAAGGAAGCTCTACGCTAGCTTGCAATTAAGAATAGCGTATAACGCTTTCTTAGTACATTACTGGTGCTCGAACCATACAGGTCCATGCAATTGTGATACTTGCACCAGCTATATTGAAATAGTCAGTAAGGTTTGGAAAATAGATTGGGTAAATTGGAAATAATATTATCAGTTTACAATTGCAGTTTAATATGGAAATAATGTTTCCGCCGAAGCAGGAAACATCATATGCATCCATTTAACACACTACCAAGAGTAACTAGAATCGTAATGATTGTCGCCTAAACTGAACAGGAAGTAAAGATTGAGTCACGTATATATACTGCTACCTAGAGGGTGGGCTTGACATTACAAATTTTGTCTTTCAGTGCCCAGCATGCTCTACTCAGGCGCCAGTCAGCCCGTGGTACTATACATTACCAACGCCAATTCTCATGGTCTCTTTGTAGCCCACAAGAACATGACCTTTCCTTCTTGCCTGCCGCGGTTTTAACAGCGAAGCTGGTTTAGCTGGAGATAGTCCGGTGGTGTACGCCCGAAATGTTGGCTGATCCTGGAGGTAGTGCAGAAAGGGTCCAAGCGCAATGGCACATACCCCTGTGAACTGGCGAAGGTGCTTAAGCTCGAGTATGGTCCGTCGAGTGTACGCCGCCAAACCTCCGCCTGGCGATGACATCACCACGCGTCGCCTAGCAACGCCGAGCCGCAGCTGCGCCCACCGCGCCGAGCGTCGCCGCAGTTGCGTGAGCCGTGATGTCAACACGTGCGCCGCATCGCTTCGCCTTAGCTTTGCCGAACTATGACGTCACTGCGCCGTGCGGAGTGGCGGCCACGGATTCGCAATGGCGGAGCGAAGCCGTGACATCTCTGCGCCGATCCGTGGGATATAGAGCTCTGCGTCGCCACCGCGGCGACACAAGAGCCCCGAAGAAGAGCGTCACTCCCGGAAAACGAGAAGCGCGGCTCGAACGCTGCCGCGCTGCTACTGGAGAGCGAGTGTGACGACTTCGGTCTGATCCCGAGTATCGTGCCGCCGAAGCGACGGCGAAACGTCGGCGATTTGCGGAAGATCCGGAGTTACGAGCCCGCGAAACCGAGCAAAATCGTTTGAGCGTCTAGATGCTTTAATGACCGAGTGTTCGTTGCTCCTTGGGCTGTCGGTGATTCTGGGGTGATCTTGCGCAAAACGTGGCCGAGTCTCGAAGCATAACCTTGCAAAAACTTGACCGAAGCAAGGTAAACCTAGGTGGCTTCGCCAGCTTTGCGTTTGCCCAGTCTTCGCACCAGTAGTGTGAAGCTGCCCCCATTTTTTTACAACGTATGCGGTTATGGGCTCATTCTAATAGCCGTTTCGGTTCGCGTTGTTGTCCGCCGCCGCCACCGCGTAATCGCTATTGCCCGAAATGCGAAAAAAAGTACTCGGTCTCCACCGGGATCGAGCCCAGGCCCGCTGCGTGGGAGTCGGATACTTTTTACCACTGAGCAACGAAAGCGCTTGCTATCAGGGTCAGAAAAATACCCTATAAATGCGCCCTAGGCAGGCACGCAGGCGCAGACGACCCATGCCTCCGCCAGTAGGGTGGCACCATCTAGTTAACGCGCCTGAAAAAGCCGCGTGCACAGGCGCAGACGGACGTGATGCGATTCAGACGAGGCGCGCCGTAAAGGCGATCCCGATTTGAGATGAGCGCCACGTATTCTCGGTACCTCTCGGCGTCTCCTCGCAAGGTACGAACCGCTGCTGAAGAAGCGAATCGTAGAGCTATGTGTGCGGCTACAACCTAGCATATTGGGCTCAGCAGACTGCTGTGCAAAGAGCATTACAAACCGGATCTTGCCGTCGACGCCAGGGGGGCAGTTGTGACCGCGCTCGTCAAAACGAGGCGAGGAGACTTTGCCGCAAAGAACCTGTTGTGGGTGGTGCCCAAATTGCTACTCTTAATCCGCTCCACCAGCTTGCGCTGTGACTGTGCTGGGTGTGCCGCGCAGGCCAATGACTTTTTTGTTCTCGAAACGCGTACGATCTCAGCGTCGTAGACTCCCGAGGCAGCGAGTTAGCATCGGCAACCGTCAAGGCACGCAACCCGGAAACGCCGGACGAAGCGGCAATCGCTCTCGCCACCACCACATGTACAGACACAGCAGTCATTTTCACCGACTCTCAGGCCGCCTATAGAAACTTCTAGAGGGGCCGCATCTCGGCCGATGCACTCAAGATACTAAAACGACGTCCCATACACCTGTGTAACGTGGGTACCCGGGCACGCGGGAGCAGAAGGGAACGAAGCGGCCCCAGCCGCTGCCCGCGAGCACGTCAGCCGGGCTCCCCTCGCTCCACACGCTCTCCGACCCGCGGCATAAGAGTCGGAGGCCGTACCCAACAACTATTCGGCGATATTGCAACGCTACATGCTTGTGCGCAGGGGGTACCCTCCACCGCACGCAAACTCGGCAAATAAAGAAGCGTGATCCTCAGACGCCTACAAAGAAATACGTACACTCACGGACCTATAATGCACCGGCTCTACCCGACGCTCCACGGCTACCTTTGCGCACTCTGAAGCGTACCCGACACCCGGGCACACTTGCTCCTTGAATGCCTGTGGCATGAAGACAGCGAAATGCAGCTGTAAATGGACGCGAACCGAGCAGCACCAGCAAACGAAGACCACCTAGTCGAAACGTGGGAGGCCAAGCTCGCCCTTTGGGACCTGGAAGACCTGCGACAACCCGTCGTCAGGGCCAAGAGGGCAGTCGAAGCCAGAGGGTTCCTGAACTAAGGAACCTTCCCACCTCAGGGTGATACTGATACTGGGCCTCGCTCGAGAGACTGTTTCAACAATAAACGTTTCTTTCTCTCTATTCTCCGTGCCTTACTTTCCGCTGCATACTACCTTTTGCGGAGACAGCTTTAGCATGCTGTACGCAGAGGCCTTGCGTATACTGTAATATATCTAGTCTAGATCAGGCATAAACCAAATGCAGCTAACAGCTTCCCGGGCTACGTATGCACTACAATTCTTGGACTGAGCTTCGTGGGCTTTGCGGAGCTTGTGCAGCTGGCGCGGCAACATGGCGGCGCCTAAGCCCCTGGGTTAGATGTGCACCTTTCCTACGTGATATTGCAGGACTAGCGATAGCAAGGTTTAGCGATATTCTTGAACCCCTCAGGCGGTGTTTTAACGATATACAGGTGTGATATACTGGTTTAAAGCAGTACGCAAGCCACCGGCTGCTGGGCGGCAGCAACAGCGCCCTGGCAACTAACAGGCGTTTCAGAACACATAGCATAATGAGGAGCACTGCAGCGGCGTCACAGAAATCGCACTTGGATGGCAACCGAGATAATACCAACGCTGTAAGTCCGCACCCCGCGAAATGTCAGATAACGTCAGCTTGACGTTTCTGCCCGTTTCTCTCAGACCAATAAATGCAGATCGCACTTCAGCACGAACGGTTGAGTGCTCACAGTGAGTGCGCGCAGAACGCTCATGCCAGCAGCGGGAAGCAGAACATTGCGCTGGCTGCACCTCCGAGCAGACCCCGCGGAGAAGCGTTCACTGTGCGTCAACCTGGCTACGTCATTTTTGCAGCCGAACACACTACGCGTCTATGGAAACCCTCGAACCTCTCGCGCTTGGGAAGCACATGCACCGTCTATAGGGGTACAACACGACTGTGGCAACGGCGACCGGCGTGAACGCGCCTCGAGCGACCGTCAATTGCTATCAGAAAAAAAAAATCGTCGGCCCTTCCCTTCCAGGTAACAGGGGGGCACGCTAAGCTTGTCGTAACCTCAAAATTGGGTGTCGCGTTCCCTGGCTTCCGGGTTCGCTGCCCTTCGTTGATGCTGAGCTTCGGTAAGACGGGCTTTTAATGTGGGATCCGCTGCCTGCCGCTGTAACCGAGGCTAGGCTTGGGCTGCCTTGAACGCAGGATCCGCACGGCGAGCGCGAGCCTGCTCCCGGGGACGTTGAAAGCGTTTCTCCTGGAAAGCGGACTATTCTGCCGTCAACCGAACAACGGGACCTTCCCATCCGTTTGCCGAGCGTGCACTGAAAAGGAGACCCGACATAACGCGGGAGAGACCCTTTCCTTCCCTTGCCCGTCTTCGGGCGCGCGCCTATACTCCTGGTTGGGTGCCCCCGTCGCGTGTTACGGGAGCGCGCCTCACGCGTTTCACTTAGCCTTCCCCGTCGTTTACTTTCACTTGTGCGAGACTTGCGTCAGACGGTGTTTTCTTTCTTTGCGGTCACACCTTCAACGGCACCGACACTTATGAGGCAATAAAAGCTTCATTTGAAAGTATTAGTAAAAAAAGTATGGGGTTTTACGTGCCAAAACCACGATCTGATTATGAGGTACGCCGTAGTGGGGAACACCGGAAATTTAGACCACCTGGGGTTCTTTAACGTGCACCTAAATCTAAGTACACGGGTGTTTTCGCATTTCGCCCCCATCGAAATGTGGCCGCCGTGGCCGGGATTCGATCCCGCGACGTCGTGCTCAGCAGCTCAACACCATAGCCACTGAGCCACCATGACGGGTTGTATTAGTAAAATCACCTTCTGCTTATGGTATATTGTCTTGGTCCTTATCGCATTCTGATTCGGTTTGACACTAATGGAGAACCTTCCTGCCAGTTGTATTTCTCTTGTACACTCGCGAGCGCGTGGTTAAACCTAATGTGCTGAGTGTTTGGATCGTCATTCATTACATGCAGAAGCTCTGGCCGAAGTGTTTAATGTACAATGAAACGTGAATGCTGGACTGTTGAGAAAGTCTTCTTCACAAGGACGTTGGTTTGCAACGAAATTGAAGACAATGCATGCCTAAATATCTTCGGCACAATGTCGGTCTTGCCTTCTAAATACTCGCCAAGGCTTCTGAATTCCGGGTCTGTTCAAGGCTGTTACGCAAAGTCGTCGGCGCTTTTTGTTGCCGTCAATGTTTCCACGTCTTGATCGTGGCGTGGCGGCGGGTGATTTGAAGCGCAAGAAAGCAGACATCATCACTGTGTTGCCGTCCAGACTAGTTAGTCACGGTGATGTCACACTTTTGCAGTCGGAGGCTCCACCGTGCAAGGCAGCCTAAATAGTTCTTCAAATGTAGCAGCCAACACTGGGTGTGGTGGTTGTTTACGACAGTAAACGGCCTACCGCATAGATATACGCAATATGAACGCAGCATTGAGGATAACAAGGCACTCTTTCTATCTCGCAGAATAATTTTGGCTTCTTTCGATAGCGATCCGCTACCCTAACCTATAACCCTTTAATGTCCATCTTTTACCTCCATTACTGTTCCAAGTCGGCCGCCGGAACAGTTCGTCAAAATTTGCGGCCAAGACGCTAACGTCGTCCATCTCGGCAAGAAAGGTCTGCCATTTCAAGCCAGCCAGTACCGTGTCCATTACCCGCTGGATGTGGCGGGTGGCCTGCAAATTTCTCATTGCGGGACCATGAACATACAAGGTGTCCCTGATAACTTTAGCCATGCTGTTCAATGAAAAAAAGACAAAAAACATTGAAAACATTGTGCAAGATACAATTGCAAGACCTACGGCGTTCGGCCGTAATACCTCTGACGGCCGAGCACCACAGGTATAAACTTACGTCTTGTACCGTGTTTTATTGCGATAGCAGTTATATGGACACTCAAAGCGGATTTCTGCCGTCGCCGTCGCCGTAGGGTTCCGTATAACGTCAAACGGCGATGAAACTGTCGCCGCGCGCCGTATCCTGTATGTGCGAGTGAAAGCGTGCGTTCACGGGGAGCGAATGCACGGCGGAGAGCAAACGCGCGTTCTGCGCCATGCTCCCTGAAGGGCTGCAAAATTAAGCATCTCTTTCCTCCTTTACAATCACCATGTATAAGAGCAAACGCGACTTCTTCCGTCGCACGAAAGGCCGTAGGGGGACGGGAGGAAGGAAGGGGAGGCGACGTTTAGCTGCGGCACCAAATGCGTATTTATATAAAAATGTTGCGAGGCGAGAAGGTGGTAAAGACTTCCGACGCTGCTCGACAAGTGTCTTGTTCTGATCTCGTCGAGAACCTCCGAGCCGATCCCAAACTTTCCCCTATTCCCCACCCAACTCGAGAGGACTGGGAGGCGACCGTGCTCAACAGCTCCGGACTAGAGAAACAACGAGCTCTGGTCCAACGGGCTCGAGTGGCGGCTTCGACCAATGACGTCCCGGACTAAGGATGACACCTAGTTTCATGGAGCTCACGGGCTTCACCCTCTCTCTTTGTTCAATAAAAGTTTCCACCACCACCACCTCCAGAGGCACCGGGAACAGTCACCAACGCCGCGCGCGTTCGGCGCGAACGCGTCGACAACAGTTCTGCGCGTTGCTGGTGCTTTTGTATGTCCAAGTTTATACAGGTGATAAAACTACTATCCTTACTGCGTATAGCTCTCTACTAATTTGCTATCACAATTTTGACGACGATTCATAGAATGCCTGTACTCTTGTATCGGTTTGTTTCTCTGCAAAATCTGGGAGCTGCCGCTCCCTTGTTGCGGCAATGGACGAAGAAGCCCTCGAGGACCTTCCTGGCGCCCAACCATCACGTCCGGTCGCGTCCAGGAAACGTGGAAACGCGTCAACTGATACGTACAGCGAGGCAACCGAGTTGTACGCGTACTCCGACAGCGTCGACTCGTCGGAGGACGATTTCACGCTTGTCATGAGTCGAAATACAAAAAGAAGACTGCTACGGAGGTAAGCATCGGCAAGTGTCTCCACCGTGAAGACAACACCACAGCGCTGGCCGTACACTATGCTCTTCATGCCCGGGGACCGTGTGTCCAATCTGCGACTTCTAAACAGGCAAGGCCTTTCTGCGTTTCTTGAGGGAATCGCACACAACGAGATCAAAGACGTGAGAATAAACGCACGGAGGAATGTACTCGCAGTAGACGTTCTACACCGTAGTGCGCTGCAAAGCCTGAGGCCTGTCTTTGTCGACAAAGTGAAAGTGCGATCCATGATTCCTACAGGCTGCAATAGCACTGTCGGCGTCATTTATGATGTCGATATTTCTATAACAACGAACGACTTGCCAATAATAATAAAGCCAACTACAGAAAGCATTCTTATCACGCACATGGCAAGACTTAGCAACACACGTTGCCTGAAGCTTGTGTTTGAGGGAGACAGCCTTCCCTCACACGTCAATGTTGGCCACGTCCGCCATACAGTCCGGCCATACGTACCGAAGTCCCTGCAATGTTGCAAATGCTAGAAGATGGGACACGTAAAAGGTGTCTGTAGAAACAATCTCGTGTGCCCACGGTGCGCTGAATCTCATTAGGAAGAAGCCTGCCGCGCAACTGTGTTAAAGTGCCCTAACGGCCATGGTACCCATGAGGCTTCATCCAAGGATTGCCCGCGGGTGAGGAACGAGCGAGCGGTACTCAAACGTATCGTACGGGACTATTCTACACAGAGAGAGGCTGCCGTTACTCTCAGGCGACGACGACATCGCCACCGAAGAGCATCACGAAGAGTTGCATCTACCGATAGAGATGCACCATCTTCCGGCAAAGCGGCTACCATTCCAACGCCGACTTGCACAAAGACGGACACTGCGAAAATGAGACTCGCACCTCCTGAAGAGTGGTCTACACTTACACGAGCACAACCTGCCTCAAAGTCATATGAAATCGCGCCGCCCTCAATTACCTCACAAACCGCTGAGCGACGACAACTGAGGATCGCCAAGTCATAGCGATGTTGCAGTCACTTATGGACGCCATGCGCATTATACTGAGCAGCATGAAAACCCCGTCGGCGCAGAGCGCACTGCAGGTGCTGGACACCTTGAATCCGGTACTTGCGGCTCTAGCGTAAAACCACGGCCCGAGAGATGGCGTCGTTTCAAGAGAAAGTCAAGAATGCATCTGTCTTTCAGTGGAACGCAAGAGGGCTTAAGTCACGCATGGCCGACTTTAGACAGTTTGTCTTTACGCACCAATTCCCCATTATCGTGATATGCGAACCAAACTTGTCAGCTCCCATCAGACTGTCCGGGTATGAGTGCTTTATGTCCTGTACCCACGGAGAGTGCAGCAAGATTGTTGTTTATACGCCGTCACTTATGTGCATCACCCAGTGCCTCCTGACGAAGTAAATCAATACATTTGCTTCACAGTGAAGAAGAAGAAGCTCACGTTCACAATCTTGGAGCCTACTTATCTCCAACAAGTCGTCTGGATGTTGAGCGCTTACAAGGAATTTTGACATCGACTCCACAGCCGTAGGTGATCACTGGCGATTTTAATGCCCACCATTACCTATGGGGAAGCTCCAAAAGGAGCTGTAGAGGCATAACATTAGTGTCCTTTGCCTCTGAAAGTGAACTTTGCCTGTCAAAAGATGGGAGCCCCACTTATCTGCGTGGATCAGTGTAGAGTAGCTGCTTGGACCTTACCTTCGTTTCACCGTCGTTTTCAAGAAGAGTGCACTGGTTTTCGGATTTAGAAACGCGAGGTAGCGACCACATCCCAAGTTATTTAAAGATTGAAGGTCTGACTAGCTCCAAGTCTCCCAGAGCCGTCCAGTGCACCGATTGACCTAAATACAAAATAATCATGGAAGACTGCTGTCGTGACGGTACCTCCTACAACCTAGAGGGCGCGATAAGTGATGTTATACAAACAACCACGCATTCGTTTTCGAAGAGTTCTGCCCGTTCCAATTTCGACATCGAACTCGAGAAACTTCGAGCAATTCGCCGTCGTGCGGAACGAAGATATAGACGCACGAAGTCCACTCATAATTTGAGATTGGCTAGACGAACACAAAAGAAAATACAGCGTCACATGAACAAACTGGCTTCCCGACAATGGGTATCCTTTTGCGAGTCCCTGGATCCGCGAAAACCTTTATCGATTATATGGAGGACTGTTCGTGGCTTTCGCACAACCTTTGGTCCGCGCCACCTGTTTAAATCTCTGGCACTACATCTACAATGTATAGAGATTAACGTCACTGAATCTTTCTGCAGAAAGATTGCTGGCGAGGCAAATTCCGATGGAACGGGAATGGGGACGCTCGACCACCCGCTGTTCTCACGCGATCCCCGCATGGAGTGCCCGTTTTTTATGGAAGAATTAGAAGCTGCGCTGGCTTTGTGCAAGCGTTCTTCAGCGCCAGGACCAGACGGTATTATGTACCATGCCCTGTGTAACCTAGGAGACCAAGGTCGGAAGGTACTCTTGCTCCTTTACAGTGACTCCTGGCAGACGGGTACGGTTCCGCAGGAAAGGAAGTCAAGTCGCCTCATTCCACTTCTCAAATCTGGCAAGTCGCCTTTGGACATTTCCTCATACCGTCCGATCGCACTTGCCAGTTGTGTCGGAAAAACAATGGAAAGAATAATTTTAACACGTCTGGAATGGTACTTAGAGTACTATGAAATCTACCCAGACGCTATGGCTGGATTCAGGCGTGGCCGTTCGTCAACAGACAACGTTGTTGACTTAGTAATATTTGTGCAACACCAGAAGGCCTGTAAATGACGATCTGCTGCTCTGTTTCTAGACGTTAAAGGGGCCTACGATAATGTCACCCATGAAGCCATCCTCGCCGCGTTAGAAGCAGTAAGACTTGGTGGTAAGATATATATGTGGGTGTGCAGCTACTTACAGAGAAGATGATTCTACGTGCACATTGAAAATGGCTCGACATCCGAGCATTACGGTAGCCGAGGAGTGCCTCAAGGCGGGGTGCTTAGCCCGATGCTTTTCAATCTAACCCTCATTGGATTAGTTGACAACCTGCCAAGCACCGTACGACTTTCCATCTATGCGGACGACATCTGCATTTGGGCATCAGGTGTAACACGACTTCAGCTTCGCGCTCGGCTTCAGAAGGCAGCCATAATGACATTTTGCTCCTTCGTCAACAAGGACTTAAAATTTCATGCGGAAAGTGCGCAATGGTGGCATTCACCAGGAAGCCAATGTCTGCTTACGGCATATCAATTAACAGACAACTTTTATTATACAGCAGAAGTCACAGGTTCCTGGGGAGTCGTAATTGGCGACTGTCTTGGACTCCGCACGTGAATTACGTGAAAAAGCGGCTGCCTTCTATCTGTCACCCGTTCAGGTTCTTTGCAGGAAAACTTTCGGGAGTGTCTATACACGCTACGTTACAGCTGTACATGGTGTTCTTCGTTGGATTCCTGCGGTACAGTCTGCCTGCAATATCCAACAACGGCAAGACTAACCTGCGTACGATTAGAGCATATAAGCCCAAGCCTTTAAGATATGTCTTGGCTTACCACGCAGTGCGTCAACGGCTGAAACCATTGCCATTGCCCAGGATTACTCAATCACGACGAACGCCGCACCGCACCATTGAGACAATGCGTACGCATCTCATACACTATGCTAGGACCCCTTCCCACCACCTGGCGAGGCTCACTGCTGAAAGGACCTGCTCGACATTTAGCGCCACTGTCAGTGCCCATCGTGCATCGTTTACTTCAGGGTACGTACTTGCGGCTAAGCCAGTGCTTCCTCCGTGATGTTTGAGCCGTCCAAAAGTACATATAACGATTCCAGGACTACAGAAGACGTCAGATGTACCGGCCCCTGCTCAAAAACAACTGAGCTTACTCCTCTTGCATGAAAAGTACAGCAACCACGTACACATCTATACCGATGGATCGACTACGTCGTCAAGTTCTGGTGGTGCGGTGGTTATACCAACGCGAGGAATAACACTGCGGTTCAAGACATCGCATGTCACGACCTCAGCGGCGGCAGAGCTAACGGCTCTGCGTCGTGCACTCGAATTCATTTATTCGGAAAGACCTGGAAAATGGGCGGTGTTTTCAGACTCAAAACCGGCACTACAGTGCATGCAGTTAGTTCCGTGAAACCGTGAAATTTCACCATCACGTCCAACAAAAAGGCCACGAGGTTGTCTTTCAATGGGTACCTGGTCATTGTGGAATCAGTGGCAATGATTCCGCAGATAATGGCCTTTCAGATCTAACAACAGCTTATACAGCCACTTTTTTAGGCCTAGTGGGCCATGAAACCGAGAACGAATCTCGGAAACACACCAAGTTCTTGCTAATCGCCCGTTGTCGAAGCACCATTGCACAGACCTAAAGCAATATATGCATCTCTTGGGAGCAACATGACGAAGCAGTGAGGACTATAACTTGATAGATCCGAATCTGCCTGCTGTCACCTCGAAAGCACCGCCACGTTCAGTCGTGTATGGCTTTGTCGTCACATTGTGACAAGAAAATTGCGTGACTCTGTGCCGACGAGTACGCATCACCGTCGACGCTCCGCCGACATGGCCATCAGGGCTCCCTCTGCAGACTGTTGAGGTCGACGCAGTGTGACAGGAGCGCTGACAGGACGGAGAACGCTGTCGCTGACAGTCGGCAGACCAAAATCAGTGTTATGCCGGCCTAGTGTGACCGGGCCTTTAGCAACTGGTGTGTGTCGAATCTTTGAGGACGACGGAAAGCGGTAGTTGTACCGTAGGAGAAGACTTTAGAGCTGTTACAGCTTACGCATGGAAAGGCTAGGATTGATGTCGAAGGTTGGTTAGGAAACTATTGCCGCCGAGGCAGATGACAGAATCCGATTGGCCAAAACATTGGTGGCTTCCGCAATTTCCTCTATCTATGCGATCCTCCTGCCCTTGTTGAGGTGTTTGTATACCTGGCTGAAGTATAGCAGCCTTACTCTCGCTTTGCCTCCACGAAGTCCAGCGATTCCTCTTGCGATGCAAATTTCACGCCCGAGCAGTCGGTGTTGGTCTCCCTGGACGATGCCTTCTACGTTACAGTCACACGAGGCTAGCCGACAGCGAAGCAAATGAAAGCATAGTCAAGATGGACTCATCTTTTAAACGAAATGTACGGAAAATCTGCAATCCTGAAAAAAAGTGGACGTAAAGCAAGTTGCCGTCGACGAGAGCCCAACCCAGATTGTCCGCATTAGGCGCGCGATGCTCTAACAGTTGAGCTACCGTGGAGGTTGTTCTCCGCCCAGTTCCTTGCGTAATGCTGTGTGCACTAAATGTAGCTTTAACAAGGTTACCCAGCTCACGTAACGGACATGGCAGCGGATTCTAAACATTCTTTTAGCCTTAGAGTTACATAGTACGTTGACTTAAGAGCACATAACGTGCCAATAATCCCGCGCACATCAATGCACCAGGGCTATCAAATTAGAGACCATGTCTATGCGATGTGTTAAAGAAGTACAGGGAAACATGCGCCTCAATTTTTTTTCCAATTCTAAGAGGGAATTAGGCAGACAAAGAAGCAACATAAGAAACAAGTTTATCATGGGGCATCTGCCGCATTGGCTCTAGCGCTGGGACATCGCACACGTAGAAGGAAGTTGTCATTATGGCTCCCGCCAGTCCACCATCATTTCCATTTTTCTTAGTATTTGCAAAATTCAACTACAAGAACCACGAACTTTCCCAATGCTTCACTTTCATAAGATTACGAACAATATTTTTGTATGTTTCCGCGTGCTCTCTCCCTGAGACAACTTTCCACAGAGCTGGCTAGGGTCTCTCGGACTTTCTTAATAAATGCACATATTTGTTCGTTTGTGTATGAGATCGCCAATAATCACAAAGGAACCTTGAGTGTAAATCAGCACGTCTTGCGTTTAGGGAGAGCTATCTCATAATTGTGCCTCCACTCCTACGTCACAGCTACGTCTTTTTTTTGTTTATTGCGCTCGTGAGTTCTCAAACAAAGAATATTCGAGCCTAAGCTACTAAAGTTTAAACCATTCACTTTAATTTACGCATAACGCAATCTCAGTGAATAAAGTTCGTATGATCCGTTAGTTTATTGCAGGGACTGCTCTTTAGATATTGGACGAAAGCAATTCCAGCAAATACGACTGCGCATCTCAAATAACGGTCAATTGCGCTATAAACGCTGTCCGCCGCCTCCTCTTTCATATCTGTCTTATAAAAAGCATTCAGTTGGGTAATAAACAACCTCAAGCGTTTGCAGCCGTCGGTATTCTTGTGGCTGAACGAAAAAAAAACCACACAAATGAAACAAGGCCATTAATAAATGAGGAGTGACATAATTTTTTACCACAAATAAATCACATTCAAACGTGTAAAATCAGCGCACGATCCTATATATGTGTCTCCTCGCAGAAACGAAAATCCACACCGAAAACGAACACCCCTCATTGGTGTAGCGAGGGCAACAGATCACATCCTCATTTTTGGTAAGGAAACTGGTGGATTTATTTTCGCTGTCGAGAACAGCATCAAAGGATGCTCTAGACTACGGACTTACAGGTGGCCAGTTATTAATATCGGTCGTAGTTCGAGCAGGAGCAAATGCTGTTTTTTCTCCACTAGATGTTCGGTAACGGGCACTGTGATATTGTCTTTATCGCTCTGTGCTATTAGCGTCTTGTCAAAACAGGGCTTCAAGAAGCGAGCGATTTAATCACGGCAGTGGTCTATATTGGTGTACTGCAGAAATGCGAAATCATTCTGTGAATGGCTGACTGCTGATAGGAGACTGCAAGACTGTTATGGTGGCGAGGTGACGGAAGGCTGAACAAAAATCCTGAGAAGATGACACGCCACATCACTATAAAGATGTGCACAACAGTTGCTCGAGAACGGAACATTTGCGCACGAACGTTTTACGGTAGGAACATAAAGAGCTAACACCACTGATTGCGACATCGAAAGGATTCGCCATCAACCTTATCAAAAAGCTGGCGTTCATGGCATGAGCAAGGACTCCTAAAGCGTCGCAGGACATTTTACTTTATTTTCGCGAAAACTAAGCCGAATAATTCAATGGATATTTTCTTCACGCATGAGGTGCTTTACCTCTAGAGTTCTTCACTTAAAGGCATTCTCCGCCCAAAGCACTTTATGCGAATGTAGAAACCATCGATGGTGTAGAAATACTATTCCTTCTAATAAGAAACCACACGCGCAAATCCACGAGCAACCTACAAGATAATTGTGCACATTGCATTAAGTATGAGGAAAATTTTCACGTCTTAATCAACGATTATTCCTCCGAACTTGTAAATTGGGAATCTGGATGCAACAAACATTTGTGAAGAAACACTAAATTTCGCAAATACGAAATAAGCAGTTTGAAGAAAAAACAACCTGGAAATAACAATTATGTGTCCAGTAAAATAAATATAAAAAGGAAGAATAGGAGGTGCACCAGTTCTTATTCCCAGTGTCGCTAAGCATACTTCACGTTTCTGAATACGACAGTGCGTTTCTTTCGCTTTAATCTTGCAGTGCTGAACAGTGTTGTACACGTTCCTCTAAAACAGGAACAAAAGCTCGTTCCTCGTTCCTTCCCAATATTGGAACGAATTCCCGTTCCAAATTCCTTCACTGTGAAAGGAACGCGTTTTAGTTACACTTCGAACATTGGAACGTGTCGTTACATTCACGTCACATTTTGTGATTATTTCATTACAATATAGTGTCGGATCATCCTGAGGCGAAATAAAATGAGCAATTTAGAACTCATCGAGCTACGTATGCTATACGAATTTAAACATCGCCGGCAGCAGATTACCTGGAAATAAAAAGAATCCAAAGAAACGTTCCTATAAGAATTTTTTCAGGGAGCACCGGACATACTCCAACTGCAACTTGGGTGCTCGTCTATTACAAATGCAAAACATATGACACTTTCCACGTCGGTCTTCAAATGCGCAGTCAGGATACTGCGCTTCAGATGTGCAAATAGAATGTTACTCACATTAACCAATATAATTAAATTTCTTGCACATGTAACCACATCGAAAGAAACAATACAGAGGCGTTTAATGAATGCTAATTAAATATTGCAGTATGAGTGGGAAAAATAAATGTCCACAATACATATTCGCAACTTAGTTAAGTCCCTTGTTTGAACTCAGCAAGAGTTGCATCTCGATGTTGGTACCTGACAGACGAGCCCGGTTTTCAAGCGAAGCTTGCATTGCCTCACAAGTGTTGGTGGTGGTGGTGGTAGTGTCACGCTAAAACCCTATCGAAAATGCGTCCGTCGAAAACTCGCGTCTCGTTCGCTTGGCATATACTAAAATTGACATGGAACGGTATGAATGTATGACTGACGTGACTGATAGGTCACGGCATCAATAACATCGCATGCTCCTCAGGTACGTCACGATTAACGATAATGAAATCACGCGTGCGGGGAAAGCTGCGCCGATAACGCATCAAGGGTTGCGCGCGACCGATCAGGGTTGTTTGGTGTGTCAAGGGGAGGCAAAGGAAAAGAAAGGGGCTTGACGCGCGCTCCGCCGTGATTCCCTCACCTTAGGTCTGTTTCGGCGTCCGGATGGGAAGGGCTGCGCGTGGTGCGTTCCGCCGAGGAAGAGGCTGCGTTTGAGCGACGGCGCCGCCAACTCTTTCGGGAAAGGGCTCGTTGGCAACGGGCCGATTTTATCGTGAGGGCTTCCGAAGCCCAGGCGAAATGTCAGTGAAAAGCCGCGGACCCCAAGTTGTGGGAGCGCGATACAAACGTCAGTGAAGAGGCGCCGACCGTGAGTTTAGGGCAAAAGAAGCGGAACGCCTGTGATAGCGTCTTCTTGCCACAAGCATCGCTGACCCCCTTTTTCTCGACAGAGGAATGGCTGGTGATTTTTTCGTTATCACTTCGTTGTTAATGTTGAACAGCCGTTCCACCGAATTGCTTGAGATACTGCGGTGTTGTACTTGAGGAAACATTGGTTCAATCCCTCGAAGTTCTTCATCTGCGACAGCGGGTAGTCAATTTGTACCACCAAGTACCGCGACAGCTCTTTCTCTGCTTTGGCTAGAAGCGTTCGGTGCGCGTGAGGACGTGAGGACTGGAAACGTTCCATCCGCTGCGAAGTCCCTCGAGTGCCGCTGCGATCCTGACGACATGGTTACGGTGGCTAGATGGGTTGGTGTGCCGACCGAGCATAGTTCACCACTTCTCTGCATCATGACACAGAAGTGGTGCAGCGGACAGTATTACGGCTGAGCTGCGCGCAACATCGGCTGCGCTGTGTAGACGAGCCGCGTGTTTGGTATTATCGCTGCCGCTGCTCTGGCTTTGGAGTACGCGTTATACAATGCCGTTTTGAGTAGCATAGGCAAAGGCAAAATGAGGAATTTGAAAGCCAAAATGGGGAATTTGTTCTGTCGTCTAGTCAGAAGACACGATATGCCGAAGTCAATTTTCTACCTTGGCGATTGATCACATTTGTTGCTATAAACGCGGCGCTCCAGCCCATTGCATTAAATACGTAGATGCATTTTTTTCAAGGCATAAAACAATACTGCAGTGGTTTTATACGGTATATGGAAACGTGTTTACGGGATATTTAGTGAGTTCTAATGTTTCAATTTCGAGAAATCCAGCTATTGTGTTTATTGCTGCCTCGGTAACGGCATTTAAATTGTTACTAGAAGAATTGTGTTGGAAAGTGCATATGGTTCACTGTTTGGTTGCAATAAAATAAAGCAACACGTCCTTGGCTAGATTCATGAATATATTTAAAATACAAGAAACGCTCTCATAACTTGACACACCAAAATAAATAGCCTAGCGCCAGCAAGGTCGCAACGTTGGTTCACCAGATCATAACATTATTCACAGTACACGCCTCCACTTCAGGTGATTACTCTTCTCCCGGTTGCTTTCGCGCGCCATGTTCTTGCCCTTGACGAGAAAGTAAAGGCGTGTAATAGAATAGAACTTTACAACATCGTTTGTGAGCTCTTTCTTGTGCCGCTCACATCCGATCAAATTCAGTGGATTCAGCTGCAGAAAGGATGCAAAGTCGGCGATACTAATCCTTCGGAACTCATTTAAACTGAAGTACCGCTTGAAGGCGTCTTCGAGCGATGCTACCAGTTTCTTTAGTGATTCAGAAAGAAGCGAAAGCCCTGGCCTAAACATTCTGTTGAATTCAGTAATGTCTCTGAGCAATCGGAGCACTTGGTCCTTTGCAGGAACTTCCTTGCTGCATAGCCTGCTATATAAAATTTAAGCCTAGAGTCACTTTTCTTTTCCCTGTAGCAGCGCAGCGGTGCTCGATGTCGCAGGCGCTGAGCACCTCATGTGCGGCTTGCATATTTCCAATGTCGAGGAGCTCATCAAGGAACGTTTTTCGGTGTACGGCTTGTTGATTAACGTCGCCGATAGCGAGCAAGCTACTGAGCAGCCCGGGTTGAAGCGGAACATTTCCGCTGTCTTTCTCACAAATTTAGAGCCCGACTTGCAGTTCGGAGCGAAGCAGTAAGTCTCCTTGGTGGTCTTCTTTGGTGGAGCAATGCCACCGCTAATCTCGCCGGTCATTTTTCCGACCTGAAACATTCCACATCGCTTAGGAACTTGCAAACAGCACGAGAGACGCGGAGCTCTTCACCTTTAAAACTGACACGAACAGACGACGTACAACTATTCAAATACGGGCTTTATTTTTTTGCTCGACGCCAGCCCCCTGTGGCAGACGACGCGCGCTGCGGAACCGTTCTACTGACCGCAGCGCGAATGTTGCGTCTTGACGCGGAGAAGCGGTGAATTGCGGTCGGCACACCTACCCATCTAGCCACGGTATCATGGTTCCCTTGCGGCAGGCCGGCATGCCGGCAAGGAGGAAAGAAACTGCAGGAGGAAGCGTCACGTGGCAATCTTGAATCCTAGCAATAACAATATGCAGCAGAGATCTCAAAAAAAAAAATGCCCCACTGTCACGTGACAGGCAAGCGGTAGTTATTTGCGCCTCACGTGGTCGCCCATCCGCCCTGTGTGACGTGCTGCATACGTGCGTGCGTCTGTTCATTGCCTGGAACGTTTACAGAATGAACACCGTTCCTTGTGCCTTTCCTTCATAAACGTAACGAGTTACCGTTACAGTTCCCCCAACCCTTAATCGTTACTGGTGGCGTTGCTCCGTTTCTCCCAAAAGAAACTAGTTCCAGGAACGCCGTTCCTTGGAACGCCGTTTCGTACAAGACTGATGCTGAGTGATAAGCAGGTCCACTTTGAATGACATCCGTATGTTCGGCCTACTTGAGATATTACTTTATCATCTGCCTGTATCATTACTATTTTTGTCTGTACTGTTCTTTTTTCAGAAAGCATAAGGCTGGCTGCCGTTGCAAACAATTTCTGTGATACTTGCATTCTTTTTTAGCAGGGAAGAGTTATATGCCCCCATTAAGTGAAACACCGGCGTTGTCGTCGGCGGCGTGACCGAGCGATGGTACGAAAAAATAACTGACAACGCAAACAGTAAAAAGACGTCTAAAATACTCGGATTGACGTCAGATTTTTCAGGGAAGTTCCTGTGAACAATGTTATTAATGTATTTGAAAAGAAAAATTGGTAACTTTCGGCCTCAGTGCGAATCGTGCCCGTGCCTCCGGTGTGCGAGACGAGCAGGTTTCCTCGACGCCACGTCGGCTACACGGTTCTGGCTGACTAAAGGTGTGCCTAGTCCGTGCGTGATTGCACACGTCACGTCGCAGCCAGTTGGTTGACTAAATGTTTCACCAAAGAGACTTAGATGGTTTCGCATTGCCACACGTAAGCAGTCCCAAGTGTCTCTGCCGAATTTTTTTGTGAGCATTATTTCATTCTTTCTTGTAAGTTATTTTTCGAAGTACAATAGCAAAGAGTAACCCTTGGTGGTTCTTATACACAATGCGTAATGCATTTGTGTTCCAGGGAACAAAATGAGGAAAGACACTCTTCTGC
Source organism: Dermacentor silvarum (assembly GCF_013339745.2). NCBI lineage: Eukaryota > Metazoa > Arthropoda > Arachnida > Ixodida > Ixodidae > Dermacentor > Dermacentor silvarum. The sequence goes on from NC_051155.1 coordinate 73,460,142, forward strand.
TTGCGCGCGTGCAAACGAGCAGGATCAGTCGGTACACAACCACCCATTATTCTGGTAATCTCAAGATAAAGAGTAACACGCTTCCAGGATTAGGCAGTACAAACGATGATGATTTGTCACTGCAGAATATCATACTTATAGGGTGGAATATCGGATATGTCACCAGGCCTGCCATGAAGAAGAAGAAAACAATTGGAATCTTTCTGAAACAGAAAAGTTATCTTGCACCCGAGTATAGCAAAAAGTTACAAAGAAAACCCATACGTGTTTCTCAGAAGGAAAGCTTTGCAGTACAATAAAATATGTCTTGTTCCGGGAATCGAACCCGGGACCAATGCCTTCACGGGGAGGTTCTTCCGTATCACGAATCAACCTTTAAGTAGCATGGGGAATCCGAAAGTCTCAATGAAGACTTTTGGTTCCATTGTCTAGAAAAGCCACACTCGGCTTAGGAAATAATAAAAATGAAGAAAGAACAGCGATTGCAGTGGCTAAGCGCTGATCACACCAGAAGATTTGATCACTTTATCTCGAAAGTTCTAGTAGTTTCGTTGTTCCTACTGTTTGTCGCACTGCACTAATAGTTCTGTTCACATGCTATTTTCTTTTTTCACAGGAAATCTCTACGGCAATGTACTGAGTGCAGGGAATAAGGCCTACTTCGGGAAAACGTTGTAGGCAGATTTTAGCAGTGCTAAAAACCCCTCAGATTGGTTTAAACGACACAAGATAGCATCCAACAGCGAGCATGCTACTTTCAAGTCCTAATTTTCTGCCTCTGCTAAAGCTTCTCTTGGCGTTGGTAATAGGCGTAAATAATGCCGCCTCGCTGAAACAGAGTGGAGACAACGAGCCAAAGATATGGGCGCTCCTCGTGGCCGGTTCGAGCGGTTATTACAACTACCGCCATCAAGCGGATATCTGCCACGCGTACCAAGTGCTGCACAACCATGGAATTCCTGACGAGCGTATTGTTGTCATGATGGAAGACGATATCGCCCACAACAACAAGAACCCGACGCCGGGAATAATCATCAATCACCCGAAAGGCGAAGACGTCTACAAAGGTGTTCCGAAAGATTACACCGGGGACCTCGTGACACCAGATAATTTTCTAGATATTCTTCAAGGCAAGAGAGTGAAAGGCGGAAGCGGTAAAGTTATTGCTAGTGGACATCACGACCATATCTTTATCAACTTCGCGGACCACGGTGCGCCTGGGTTTCTCGCTTTCCCCAGGGGCCTGCTGTATGCAACAAAGTTCAATAAAGTTATCAAGAAAATGCACAGAGACAACAAATTTTCGAAGATGGTCATCTACATCGAAGCCTGCGAGTCTGGATCTATGTTTGAAGGTCAGCTACCTGATAACGTAAATGTCTACGCTACGACAGCAGCTAGCACTAATGAGTCTTCGTATGCCTGCTACTTCGACATAAATCGCCACACGTACCTCGGCGACTGTTACAGCGTCAACTGGATGGAGGACGCCGACAAGGCAGACTTGCACAGGGAAACAGTCATTGAACAGTACGAGCTGGTCAAGAGTAGGACTACCATGAGCCACGTCCAGCAGTATGGCGACCAGAGTGTTGGGAAGCTGACATTGAGCAACTTCCTTGGTTATAAGAAGCTCAAGTCAGTCACTCACGCCATGGTGCCTCAAAATCCAGTCCCTAGCCGTGACGTGCCTGTACTTATTCTTCGCCAGCAGATGGAGATGGCCCGCGACAGCACAACAAAAAATTATCTCGCTAGAAAACTTCAACAATTGATTCGTGACAGAAATTTTGTTATGGAAAAGGTTATCGCTATTACCAGCTTCGTGTCCCCCGGAAACTCTGAAAACGCAGCTTTACTTCTGAGGGACCGGCGTCAGCTGAGGAATACCAGCTGTTACGAACAGGTGGTGCGCCATTTCAACGAGTATTGTTTCTCATTCTCGCTCAACACATATGCTCTCACTTACGCTCACGTGTTGGTCAACATGTGTGAGTCTGGGTACGACGCTGCCAGCATCAGCCAAGCGATGGACTGGACGTGCACTCACCCACAGGTAGTTGGCATTGTTTGATATTAAACTGTTAGACCAAGGAATGCGAGTTCGTTTGTTTCCATTTAAATGAAAATATGAAGTTGACATCTCAGAGCGATCACATTAGGAAGTATCTTCTCGTCTGCCAGTGCTTCCTAATCTTCTCAGGTGATGTGGACTTAACATGTGAATTGGTAAGAATTAGCAGGCTCATTGAAGGCCGTTGTTTCAAGAGAGTCGGCTGGCAGGAATAAACTTTATTTGTCCAACGGTTATTGTTGTCCCTGGGCGCGGAATTGCGCTGGATGTTTCACCAATCTGCTGCCTTGCTTGCTTTGGTGCCTCGCTCAGCGCATCTTGGAGCTCACCAACCTAACGCTGTGGTTATAAATAATAAAGCACTGAACACCATGCATACCTTAAACACCGGTGAAGGGCCGCGTTCTGGCGCAACCATTGCTTGCAAATCTCGCTGTGCGGTATCTCTTTCTAAGAGCACCCTCTTCTGAGCGTGGCATCTAACTGTATTGACAGAAGTCGCTCACAAGTAAGAGTGATCGTGCTAGTTCTTCTATAAATCAACTATACAACTACGCGACGTAGATTAGTGTCAAACTGAGCTGCGTATGCGAACAATTTTGTTCCCCTTGTCTGCTAACGACTGATATGAAGTTCATGTGGTTTTAAATGATGAGCACTCTTTTATTTCCCACAATACGTCTGCCCCGAGGTCAATATACTGCGTCAGCAGAGGGTGTGGTGCGTTGTAGCGCGCTTAAAACATAAAGCATTGTCAGAGTAAAAAGCAAGAGGATAGGCGCGGCCAGAGGTGAATCGGCGAAAAGTTTCTAGAAAGCATTCAGTGTAAGCACGTGTAACAAGCTCCACATGAATGGCTCTTGTACGGCACACGTCAAGATGACAACGTGGGCTTTCACAACAGGTTCACCTTTCATTTTTGTCGGCCCTTCAAAATCCACGCCTACTGTCTCAAAAGGCTGGACCATTTGCACACGCTCTGCATACAGTGCTGCCATTTGGATACAGACGGGTCTCACGGGGAAACGAACCCCACCACGAGCACTTCGCGATCACTTTCTTCACGCACTGGTTGGCGGCTACAATCCACAATCGCCCCCATGGATCTGTCACTATAATGACAATTCCAGCGTGGAAGAGGCGTTTGTGGATAATGTGGGTGATCAGCTGCGTCACTCGATGATCGCCAGGAAGAAGTAGAGGGTTCTTGACGCTAGGCTGAGTAACTGCTGTCTGGTGTCCTGTTGTTATGCGTGGAAGTTCGTCGTCCTCTCCAAGAAATTGGTGGAGGTATTTTATCCGCGATGATGTTCCGATGGTGCGGCCAGCTTTCAGTAGTGCTGTTTACTTTGGGAAATCTTGGGTTTGGGTGTTGGAGAACCAGTAAACTTCCGCGCGCAATTTCTGCAGCCATTAGCACATTTTCTTTGGGAACTGTTAGGCGTCTGGAACCATCGTCAAACCTTAGGATCTAGACGGCCACTCTAAGCTTGCCAGTCCAGGAACAATATTTGCTAAAATCGAAGAGTGCGGGGCTAGGCTGACGTTCCCCGGAAAGCAAGTTTGCAGGGTTGTTCCTTCCAGAGCAGTGGTTCCATTGTGAAGGGTATGTTAGTTCTTTTGTTTCGGAGACTCGCTTACGGACTAACGGTTTTCACATCGCGATGAACTCTTTGATACAACTTAGGGCCACTATGGAGTCCGTCCAGCAAAAATTTGGCAGGGAGGTGAATATTTATTGTGCTCGGGATGAACTTTGAAAGCCTTGCCCCAACTAAAGCAATCGTGATTTCCTGTCTTGGCAGCGAAAGTTCTTTAAGTGGAGCAACCTGGGCGGAAGCCATGCTGTGATAGAGTTAACAGTGAAGTTTGAGTAAAAAACGCGATCTAGTTGCCTAAGCAGAATTTTATCAAGTGGTTGTGAGTGTATTGGTAAAATGGATATCGGATCGGTCATTACTCATACCACTTCTGGAACCCGATTTTGAAAAATGAGAAGCACAACTTCGCGGTTTATTTACCCAACAGTATCGGTCGGTGGACCGACCTTTTTGAAGGGATACAGGAAATTCTTGCCTGGGGGAGAGAATTTTCTCTATCCCTTGAAAAAGGTCGGTCCACTGAGTGAAACTGTTGGGTATATAAACCTAAGATAACCGCGAAGTTGTGCTTCTCATTCATATATCTTGTTACGCGAACGAAGGATTAAGTACTGGAGACTGTTTACAAGTATATTTACGAAAGATAGCTGCAGCGCTGGCCAGATCAGCCGATAGTTCGGGAGCCCAGAGCAGTTCGTCTTCGTCTGGGCGCCCGCGCGCATCGTCCAGAAGAAACACGCAATATGCATGTAGCATAATCCCCGGCGGCAGAAGCACCGTCCCGGTGCGTATAAATATCAATGGGAACAGGAGGGTAATACGGTTTTAGGTGTGCTACATGCGCAACGTCAGCGGAAGGCGGGGCAGGCGAGGCACCGGTACTGCTTGCGACGTCTTTTTTGGTAATTCGGTTTAAATGACGATAATCGAAGCAGAAGCGCCACGTGCCATCTTTCTTTTTAACAAGCACAACGTGTGACGCCCAAGGGCTCGACGAGGGTTCCACAATGCCTTTGGCAAGCATCTTGTGCAGTTCATCTTGAATAACTTTACGCTCTGAAAAAGAAACTCGATATGGCCGACGATGAATAGGACTGGCATCACGAGTATTTATGTGATGCTTAACAATTCCATTCTGGTCCAATTGTCGATTGTTGAGGTCGAAGATGTCGTGGTAAGAAACCACAATGCGACACAGAGCTGCTGCTTGTTCAGGCAATAGGTCCGCAGCAATCATGGGACTAAAGGTTGCGTCAAGGCAAATAGCATCCTGCGGAAATGGTGAAGAATCGGAGCAGCCGTCTACTGAAAACGCCGTGACGTGGTCATCTCCTACAGCACGCAGCGTTGCAACCGATATGCCTTGGGGTAGAACTTGCTTTGTTATGCAAAATTGACGACGGGGAGGCATGTCCGGTTATCGGCGACGGTTACGGTGGAGTGGGGCACAGTGATATCGCGCATCAAAAGGACATCAGGAACAGGGGAAGCGACGTAATCACCATCGGGCACAGGAAAAGATGAAAGCAAATCGACGAAAGTCAAGGTTTTACGCGGCAGGCGGACGAAGGCGATCGTACTAAAGTTGTTCGGCTGTTCGGCACGAATATGTGCGAGTGGAGGAAGTTCGAGGCAAAGGGTACCGGTAGACCAGTCGATGAAAGCTGAATGCGCCGTAAGAAAGTCTAGTCCAAGAATTAGGTCATGGGGACAAATGGTCAGCACTGTAAAAAGAACTGGAACGTGGCGGTCGGCGTTACTTATCTGGGAAGTACACATTCCAGTGACGGCAACAGTGCTGCCATCGGCGACGCGTACGGCTCGGCTAGTAGCAGGCGTGAGAACCTTCTTCAGTCTACGACGGAGGTTATTACTCATTATGGACACCTGGGCTCCAGTATCTATTAACGCCGTCAAAGGGACACCGTCGACGTGGACATCAAGTTCTGCTGCGTTGGGAGCATCAATGGAGGATTTCGACACGACGAAGATAATGCAGCGCTACCCCCAGGAGCTGCATGGTCTAGTTTTCGTCCGGGAGGGTCCATAATTTGTCGTCGACGAATAGTGGCGTGGCTGGGGCGGCGGGGACCGACGGCGCTGAGGTGACGGCGAGCGAGTGGGACGACTGTCATTGACGGATACGTGAGAGGTAGAAGGCATACGGCGAGGGTCGGCATATGGGCGAGGAGGAGGGGAAAAGTAGCTCGAATACGGGGATGTCCAGGATGTGCGGCAGTGGCGAGCGACGTGGCCAATGCGGTGACAGCGAAAGCAAATGTGCTTGTCGTCCGGAGTTCTCCACTCTGTAGGGTTGCGGTATCTGGGAGGGGAATACAGATCGCTGCGACGCGCAGCTGTCGGCACCAGTCGGGCGTCAGATCGGGAGATGGAGCAGGCAGCAGGAAAACCGAGGTTGGCAAATTCTTGCCAGACAACCTCCTGAATCAGGGAGATCGCTGGAGCTTGTTGGTCAATCGTGGGGTCAAGTGGGCGTGGATGGACCGTGGCAGGACTGGCAGCCTCGAGCTCGCGGCGACCAATACGCGTGACGGTCTCATGGGAGGGGGGTGAAGCGGTAAGGGCGACGCAGGACGACGTCGCAGCCGTTTTAGGGAGCCGGGAGAACTGTGGAATGGCGCGGCGGCTTTTGGCAAGCACAAAGCGGCGGCATTCCTTGACAATGACTTAGATGGTGGACACATTGTTGAAGATCAACAAGTTGAACGCGTCGTCCGCGGTCCCTTTGAGAACGTGGCCAACCTTGTCAACTTCGACAATGTTCTCGTCGACATTCCGGCAAAGAGCTAGCACGTCTTGTATGTACGAGACGTACGATTCAGAGGAAGACTGTACTCGGGTAGCAAGCTCTTTTCTTGCAGCGAGCTGCCGACCGGTCGGATTTCCAAAGAGGTCGCGGAGCTTCTCCTTGAAAGCGTCCCAGCTAGAGATCTCCTCCTCGTGTGTCCGGAACCCGACACAAGGTGTTCCGCCCAAGGAGAAGAGGACATTCGCTAGCATTATGGTAGGGTCCGAGTGGTTGTTGCGGCTAACAAGCTCATACATGCTTAGCCAGTTATCAACGTCGACATTATCTTGGCCGGAGAATATGCCAGGATCGCGGGGAGTGGCAACCGTGACGTACGTTGTGGTTGGAGTTGCAGTAGTAGCAGCAGACGAGGTGGTGTCATCACCGGGAGCCATGGTGGAAAGTTGGATGGTGCGGCCGCTGCGGAGCTCCGTGGTGAGGACGGGGAACGGCACCTCCACGAAAATGTTACGCGAACGAAGGATTAAGTACTGGAGACTATTTACAAGTACATTTACAATAGATAGCTGCAGCGCTGGCCAGATCAGCCGATAGCTCGAGAGCCCAGAGCAGCTCGTCTTCGTCTGGGTGCCCGCGCGCATCGTCCAGATGAAACACGCAATATATATATATATATATATATATATATATATATATATATATATATATATATATATATATATATGTGTGTGTGTGTGTGTGTGTGACGAATGTGGTGCAATAATGTGGGCTACAAGTTTGATTGGCTTAATGGAAAGACCTTCCGTGTCTAGGCTATAGAACTGTTCTTGAGTGCCATAATTGTCACAAATATTTAAAATGGATCAGAAAGGTGAAGAAAAAAGAGAGAAAGACGTTTGTGAATTAAAAAAAAACACAGAAACAGTTATTTCCTTGGAAATAGAAGCTGCATCTTTATCGTAGTTTGTTTCTCGAAAGTTAATGAAATGTCGGGTAAAGGTATCGGAAAGCTCAGCGCCATATCAAGTTTAACCATCGATTTCTAGTTCTGCTATAGAATTTCTTGTGCGTTCTTTTTGGTTGGTTACCTCCCATATCGTTCTCCACATTAGCCGCGGAGAACCGTGACAGTTGACAGCTATTGTTTAAATAATTTTGCGTAATATTCTTTAGGTGCCTTGTGTAGCCCACTGTGCAGCTTTTTTCTAATTTCTTTAAATGCAATTAGATCTTCCAAGTTCCTTCCTTTCAGAAATTATATTTTTACAACTTACCTTTGTTTTTAATTTTCCGACAGAGCATAAGTGTGACCCAATGTTTTCTGACTTCATACGCAGTTGCTGTGTTACCCATGGGAAAAGGAATTATACATGTTGCTGAATTTACTCATGAAAGCATGGTCCGCATCATCTATCGGAACATCGTTCTCTATATCGGCCCATTCAGTAGAACAAAGGAGGCAAGACTAGTTTCGGAAAATGATTAGATAGTTATGATTGGTCGTGTCTCATAAGTACAGCGCCCTTTAGCAACAGACATAAATGTTGGACTATGATCGCCAAGAGCAGATGACAAGGTGCCAGCTTAATTAACATTGTTGCCTGCATTGACAATAAATGAATCGATAGTAATGAATCCAGAGGTAGTAATTCTTGTAGGAGATCAGATTAGATTAATCAAAGTATTCGCATGTACAATGTTGTGAAAGATGGATCAGATTGAAATCTTTGCACCTGTATTGATATTAAAGTTTCCTCGTAAGGTTGAAGAGCAGCAGTTACTCGAGCAATAATGCAAAATGTTTTGCACGCATTCAAAGGAAGGTTGGCGATTTCTATTTGTTGATCTGTCAATGATAGACAGAATTTATTTGTCATATCCCATTGTTAAAACTTTGTAGTCATTTGTAATGATTGAAAATTTCGCGACAGCTGTGGATTTGTAAGAAGACTTCACATATATAGCTACTCCCCCACCACGTGATTGTCTCAGTATCAAAAATAGCAAAAATGAATGTAAGCTTAAAAAAGTTGGTTTCATGTTGGCCTAAGTTTCACTCAAGATTAAGGAATCGAAGTTTACACGAAAGTTGTGTATGAAGTGACAAATTTCTGGGTTGGGTAAGCTATGCAACGTCTTTGCTGCTGTAGATCGTAATAGCCCCGTGCTTTTTCCGACTTTCTCATGAGTTTCAATTACATACCTAGACGCACTTTCATTTAGCCCCATGTTTATATGTGTTATAAGACGCTTAAGTTTTGGGCAAGGACGCTCATTAACGTAGGTAGACTCCTGTGAGTCTAGGCGGAGTTCGGAGCACTTCTATGATTATATGAGCTTTTTCTGGCAAGGCGTCACGCTCCTACCTACGGGTAAATTCGGCAAGTATATGTTTTACTGCTCTATTGTTGTGCACTGGGACGTGGTAAACAACTTCGGTATCAATATGGGAAGTGGGGACTTGTACATTTTTAGCAATTTTAGCTGCAATCCCCATTAGGTTCTCGGAGCTTGCGTATGGATTAGCTTGAATCTCTAGATTAGTATTACGAGAGTACTGACACCGACTGACGATCCTAGTCTCATGTGATCCTAGTCTCAAGCGTAAGTTGCTCACAGTGTGCATCTAGCCTCTCATTAGCTGCTTTCAGTTCCTTGTTTTGAGCTTTCATTTCCGCATACACCTGAATTATGTAGGTTAGGCTAGCCTTCATCTTTCTGATTCCTTTTCAAAACTACTACTAAATAACACTACACTAGTAACAGAATAGATCAGGCGTGGAATATTAAACTAATATGCTACGCCTGATGAATTTTGCCGCCTCACCACGTACCAAGCTTTCGTCGCTAGCTGAGCTGCGGATTTACACAAGCACCCTTCATAAAGAAGAATGGAAAGTGCCCAGAGTTCGTACAATGCATGGTCAACGTTGCATTATTTGATTCCTCAAATATTAAATCGGTACAATTGTTCTGTGAAGCAAAGTGTGCTTATTAAAAATGACTTTTTATTGTCCTACTTCAGCCGTACTAAAAAAAGAAATTATTTTTTTTCTCACTTGTATAATTTGTTATTTATATTTGTATAACGTTTATGACTGTAATGACTGTATTGTGCTCACAAAGTGTACAACGTTCGCTGGTACTCACCGTCATAGTTAATTGCTGATGTTGCTTTTATCTTGGGTTCCAGGCCACGTCAAGCTGCTTTCTGTGCAGCTTGCTGTCATCAGTCGTTTTGTCTGTGAGAAAAAAGAACTTCAGCTTAAAACTCAGGGCTTTTCTATTAGGAAGTGCGTGCCGGCGCCTATAGTCTGTGTTGGGAAGGTTGAATAGGTGACTTCTCTGTAAGCTGCATTACTCGCATCTGTTAAAACGTACAGCTCTGCTTCTGGCAAGGAGCTCAAGAGACGGCAGTCTGGAGGCAGCCAACGATACAATGTCAGGCTTTTCACACATCCATATTTTTCCAGTCTTGTGCTAGTTCGTCTGGAATTCGATGATCAGACGACATCCCTAATTACCAGATGCTTTGAAAAAATATTTTGACTTGGATCAGAAACGGTGCTACAAAACACAGTGGATCATACATTTGAGCTGAAGTCTGCAAAATCAACCATGTTGTGGGTTCTTCTTTCTTCAACCACTCCTACAACGGTTGTAAATTCACGCTTAGGGTGTCTTCTTGAGTGTCCCACATGAGGCCCAATGTTTTTGTCTTATCAGGAGTACCGGACGCTTCTTTTCTCAATGTAGCCACGCATTTCAGCGTTGTTGGCTGCCCACTTTTGCAGCTTCGTGCCTGCGCCAACAATCTGTGTGTGGCATCGTAATACAGCTGGCGAGCGGCCTTGTTGTTCTGAACTCCAGTCAGCATGTCGTCTGCATAAAAACATTAAGACAACTTTAGCGCAGTAGTCTTGTAATCCGTGCCAGAAATGTTATTGTAGAGTCGCGTTGAGTAGAAACGGACTCGGTCTAGTACCGAAAGAAACCCGAGTCATTTGATACTCTTTGAGTCGAATTAGGTCTTCTGCCCCCGTCCGCGTATTTCCAAACCCCAGGAATCTCAGCGTATCCCTGTCGGCGCACGTTATAATGATCCGCTAAAACGTTTGCCTTCTGAACATCTGCGGTCATCCCGATCTTATGCGTGCGAAAACAACATTTTCAACTGGTCATTGTTGAGCTCAGGGCCTTTCTCGGGATGATCATTCAAGGATGTCATTCCGGCAGCATGCAATGCCGCATCGAAAACGACCCGTAGCTTTGTAGTCGTTGAAGACTCCTTGATGTTTTCGAGGTGTGGCATATAATACGCCTTGTTCTTGGCTGCGCCATGTAGAGGTACGGGTTCTGCATGGCCATCCTTCAGATACCAGCATATCGTATAAATTACAAGATGTTCACTCTTTGACATTTGGCGGAAGAGGCACTGTAACATTTTAATCGCTACAAACCGGTTCTCGTTAAGTTCGACGTCACGCGCCTTCCACGGAAGGCTTACTTCGTAGTGATGGTTGCGCAGCTTACTTAACATTGTTGTTAAATTCTTTCAAAACGATAGTATCATGTTAGGATGAACCTGGCTGATCTGCAATGTCAAGGCTCTCAAGTTGCCAGAATTACTGCAGTAATGTTGACAGATCGTTGAGCATTTAGCACGAAGTTCGACGATTGCGTCAGAGGATTACGGCATCTGTCATTGCTTATATTGGGCCTTGCAATACCCATCAGAGTGCCGAGTTCCTAGTAACTAGTTCTATGGGTCTCATCCCATGTCACATCTCAATATTTTCCAGATCTGAAAGCTTGTCACTGTACTCCTTTGTTGTGTCTGTGTCCTTTATCGCGCAAGTTTACTTGCTTTCATCTGTCCCAATTAAAATTTCACCTGAAAGGCGAAGCATCAATTGCGATAGCAAATTTGTAGATAGCTATACGGAGTAATGATAGTAGCTTTATCAGCTGTATAAACTTGGACATGCAGCAGCACCGGCAACACGCGGAACTGTTGTCGACGCTTTCGGCGTTTTGCCCGCGTCGCACAAAATGCGTGCGGCGTTGGTGACTGTTGCCGGAGCCTCTGATATAAATAGGCACTTGGTGCCGCAGCTAAACGTCACCTCCCTTCCCTCCCCCTCCCCCCCCACGGCCTTTCGCGCGTCGGAAGAAGGCGCGTTTGCTCTACATCTATGGTGATTGTAAAGGAGGAAAGAGACGCCTACTTCTGCAGCCCTTAAAGGGAAGCTTTAGAGGTTTTAGAATTCGAAGTTTTACGGGGGTTTGGAAGACTGACACAGCATAACTTAACTCCTGCAGTTATTTTCTCGATTATGCGCGTAGCAGCGCCGCAATCGCGCTTTAAATTTTTGTTGAAGCTCAGCCCCCTTCGCACGCCGAGCGTAGCGGCGAAAGACCGGGTGCGAGAATGACGCCAATACAGGGGTCACGTGCGCGCTCTATTCGAATCACGCTCCTCGCGGATACCTATGATGACGTCACGATCGTGTTCGCCATCAGAGCCAGTTAAACGACCTGCGGCGTCTCCCGCAATCGTTACGGCTTGTTTTTGCTAAATTAAAGCAACTTGCGGTGACTTCCGGCCTCTTAAACTATCATTTTCGTATTCAGGGGGTGAAAAATTACAATAATTTGTTCAAAGCTCACTTTTTTCGAAATATGATTCAGCTGCCCTTTAAGGGAGCACGGCGCAGAACGCGCGTTTGTTCGCCGTGGGTTCACTCCTCGTGAAAGCGCGCGTCCCTCGCGCCCTCGAAAATGGGCGGGATTTCAATAGCCTTCGTTTCCACAAGAGTCCTGTGAAACTGACTTGATGACTAAAGACGCGTATGCGTAAGAAAACTTCATCTATGACTCGTGCTTCAGCTTCCGCGATAGCTCTTGGCTAACAAAAGTACGGTGGCTGCCGCTGTCAAGACTGCCTCAAACGTAGCAGCAACGATTGCGGCCCCTCATGCATGCTCTAACATCTGAAGTAGCATAGCAGTGACAACTTTGCAACACTTCATGTTGCCTAATTGCATAGCATCCATCGACGCGTGGCTGAGAGGCTGCTTCGGTTCAGTAGTAACCGCCTGCGATGTGTTCATATTAAACATAGATGAAGCATGTCTGCTGGCGCAGTGGCTGCAATTGACCTTGCGGCGGCAGTCTTGGGCCCGATGCCCCTTGATAGTGCATAGGAAACAGGTGCTGCTTGCCGTGAGCAGACGCTTTTTACAGTGTAAGCTGTTATGGGCTCATTCCAATAGCCATTCCGGTTCATGATGTCGCCGCCGCCGCCACCGTTGGACGACCCGAGCCACCGCCAGTATGGTGGCGACATCTAGTTAAGGTGCCTGCAAACGCAGAGTGCGCAGGCGCCGACGACGAGATGCGATTCAGATGAGGCGCGCAGTCAACGGGATTCCGATGTGAGATGTGCGCCACTTTTTCTGGATACCTCTTCCAGCGGCCGTGCCTCTTCGGTACACGTTATGGCGTCTCCTCGCAAGATACGAACCGCTGCTGAAGAAGCGAATTGTATCAACCAGGCATCAACCAGGCATCATCGCTACAACCAGGCATCATCGTGCTCAGCAGAGTGCTGTGCAGAGAGCGTTACAAGCCGCAGCTCGCCGTCGACGCCGGACGGACAGTTCAGATCGCTCTTGTCAAAACGAGGCGAAGAGGCTTTGTCGCGAAGACCCTGGTGTGCGACGTGCCGAAATTGGAGCTACTCCTAAGCCGCTCCACCAGCTTACACTGTGACTGTGCTGCGTGTGCTGCGCAGGCATGTGTCCTTGTGGGCCAAGGGAGGGTCGCACTTTAATGTTGCATGATGTTTCTTGCAAAACACACACGATTCTGTGGAACATTTCTTAAGCACTGATGCTGATGATACTGGTGGCTTACGGTGACCGGATCCGCGCACCAGGTGTGCGCTGGACACCTCTAGTGCGCTACCATTCGTGGACCGTGTGCATTTCTCTCCCTGCAGTCAACCTCGTCGTGGAACTACTACAGGAGATTTCCGAGGTCTCCCTCCGCTGTTAGCCATAGGTGCCGATTGCTATTTGCCCTATGGCGTCTGTGCCTATGGTAATTTACTATGACATCTTGAGGGAAGGCTTTCGTTAACACTTCGCCGAGCATTGCTGTCTATGACGAAGCAGGATTCCGAGACCTCGCAGTCCTCTTGTATGCACCTGTACGAAATCTTAAACGTCCCGCAACCCCGTGACATGAGTAGAAGAGCTCACCTGATTCAGGGTACGCAGGTTTTCAAGGTACTTTACCTCCATGACCTTGGCGTTCCCGAACCATTCGTACCATTTCTCGCGAATGTCAATGGCATCGGTGTAGCTGTTCTCGGCAGCAAGGATCCCTGCTATAACCTTGACTGTCGGGCCGTCCACTGGAGAGTGGAGATATTGGACCTTGTCGATGTCCCTGAGACGGGAGCTCTCATGCACGTTGTGGCAGAACAGATCGAAAAATGACTGCCACTTCGTCGTTGATCCATGAAACCTCAGCGGGTCCAGTTTGGGCAGTCTTGGTCCAAGTGCGACAGTGCCACTAATTGGGGAACCGTTATCAGCAGAACGCATCCAGCTGGTAGGCAGTGTGGGTGTTGGTTTAACACGAACATTAGTACCGGCGGTCTGATGATTAGACAGCTCGAAAATATGGTGTTGTAGCAGCCTGGACTTCATATTCAAATACGGAATCGCAGTCATCCGCTATATCATAGTTGCACATCTCGGCATGAAGCTCACCGTCGATCTTGGTCAGCTCATTCGTGCTGTTCTCGAGGTGCTTAAGGCTAGTCCGGAGCGAAACATGGTTGAATTCGTTGAATTCAAGAGCTGATCTCTTTTACGATTCGCCTCTGCTGAGCACTTCGAGGTGCACGCATCTTCTTCAAGAGCTTCATGGCCCATTGAAGTCGAAGGCCTGTTTCCGCGGTTTTTGGCACCAAATGTAAAGGAAGAGCAGGCTTCGTCGTCGGGGACGGACAAGCCTTGAGACAGAGACGCAATGATGATGATGACTAAGATGATGCCTTATGCAGTGACCTAATCTCAGCTCGTGTTCAGATTTTTTTCTCTCGACCGTGCGGCTTGCCTCATGCATCGAAAACGGCGTGATCCGCCGCGGCACCACGAGTCTGGACTGTTGTCTGGGATCGGCATAGAAAATGCGTCAGGAACGCGCTTGGAATGCTGTCGTCAGTGGAAGCCGACGCCTTCCATCCCCGGCACGCCGTTCGGCCCAGCCAAGCGGCCAAGAATGCAACTGCAGCTGTCACGTTCCCTCGCATTGCAGTCTGCCTGACGCAGCAGGCCGCACCTTTTAAGACGAAAGTCTTACATGTCTCATTGTTAAGTCGACCTTCAAAGTCCTTGATTGAAAACGCGTCGACAACACGAAAGGTACAAAAACCGTCATAATCAATGGCTCATACCGCCGTACGCACTCATACTCCCGTAAGCAAGCAAGATGGATGATAAAGCGAGTTTAGGTGGACGATAAAGCAACGTAAGTGAATGACTAAGCGAATTAAGAGAGATGACTAAACAAAGTAGACTGAGCGAATAAAGGGGGATGACTAGGCGAATTTTAAGGATGAATAAACGAGTTAAAAGGATGCGTAAGCAAATCAGACGGAGTGCGAAGTGAAGTAGACTAAGCGAACAAAGGGGGATGTGTGCGTCATGTGTCTGTCTTTAATGCATCGACACTTGTGCTTTCGTCGTCAGGTAGCGTTAGGGATAACATAAGGTACCCTGCGATTTTCCTTTATCCACACAATAAGGAGATCGAAGAACATGCACTTGGACATGCGCTCGAAAATGCCTCCTGCGTGGGCAAGCTTATGTAGCACGTGGTGCAAACGCGTCTCGATAAGTGCATGGAGGCCAGAAGCTTGTATCCGGACACCATGTTTGGCTTTAGGTCTAGGCTGCTGTCTTGCGATGTAATGCTTCAACTAAAAGAGCAAGCCCTAGACAAAGACGCAAGGAACACGAGAGTGATCCTGGGATGGGATGTTGCGAGAGCTTTTGACAACGTAAGGAACGTCACTATATTAGAGAACATGAGTTCCCTTTATGTGGGCAAGAAAGTATACGACTATGTCAGGGATTTCCTCACGGATAGGAAAGTGACTCTAAAGCTGGGCTAAAGGCCTATCGAGAATATAAAGCTAGGAAACAGAGGGACGCCCCAGGTGTCCGTGCTGTCGCCGACCCAATGTGGCGATGTTGGACCTCCCGGAGAAACTGAAGGCATATATGCCTTCAGCATATATCGCATATGCCGTCAGCATATGCCTTCAGCATGCCATCGGCATATATGCACAGCATATATGCCGATGACCTTACATGACGGTCATGTAAAGGTAATGACGGACAGATTGAGGAGTCCCTGGAAGCTGGGGACAGGAGTCATAGAAGATACCTGAAACCGAAGGGGCTTAGGTGCTTGGTAGAGAAATCGGAATTTCTGTTTCTAAGACCACCTGGAAAGAGGCGCTATGGGCGAAACCATAAGGTGAACACCCACCTCCACGTCTACGGGGAAGAGGTCCCCTTGGTAGACAAGACTCGGGTATTAAGCCTAATTATTCAGGCGAATGACAAGAACTCTGAGATTATTTTGCGACGGGAAACCAGCGCGAACCAAACGTGTCGCCTCATAAGAAGTACCTCGAACAGAAAATCGGGCATGAAGCAGGCCAGTCTGTTGCGACTAGCCAAAGTTTCATCATCAGCAGAGTGGTATATGCCGTTCCCTATCTCAGAATAGGGGTCACGAAACGCAAGAAAATCGATATAATATTCCGGACAGGCATCAAAGTAGCGCTCGACCTCCCTCCGAACGCGTCCACGGACACGTTAATGCAACTGGGAGTATCTAACACGCTCGCGGAGATTGTTGAGGTGGCGCTCACGGTGCAGCATCACTGGATACTCTAGACAAACTAGAAGAAAGGTACTGGAGAGCCTGGGATATCAGCCCAAGCAAGAGCAAAGGCAATCGCGGGATATAGACCGGCACGTGAGAGACAACTTTATTGTTCCGTCACTATCGAAAAATATGAATCCAGCCTTCCACGAAGTTAGAAGGAAGGATAGAGCGGAGGCCTTACAGGTAAAATACCAAGGCAGGGATGACGCCGTGTACGTGGACTCAGTGAAATATAAAGATAGAACTGCCCACGTGGAGGTAGCAGTCCATGAGGGTGGATCCCCGGTGTCGTGTTGTACATTCAGCGGGGTCACAACCGTATAGGCTGAAGAGATGGCCATAGCTCTCGTGGCTAGTCACCCGGGGTTCAAATGGTCATCAGGTGGTCAAGGCAGTCAATGTGGTCATCAGCTATTACAAAATGCGATAAAAATTTTGAATGAGAACGGGTTACGGCAGCCGCCGCTCAAATATTAAATAGAGCGAGGGCGGCCATGGAGCGACTACTGCTCGTGTGGGCGCCCGCGCACCAGTGTCTCAGGGAAAACCTGGAAGCCCACAGAGTCGCCAGAGGTCTCACATTCCGGTCGGCCCCCAGGGGAACTCCAACCCGCTGAGGACGTAGACAGAAATCAGGAACTGAGAACCTATCAGGAAATCACTACGCATTACAGCCTGAGCAGACAGGCTTTTCCGGCGGCGGACCGCATCCTCAGTAGGAAAAAAGTATCATGGCGGAAACTACAGACAGGGGTATTCCCAAACCCTGCGCAATATAGCAAATTCGATCCGTAAGTCTTCAAACCACAGTGCAGATTCTGCAAAGAACTAGCGAATGTGGTACACATGGTGTGGATAGAATCCTGGGAGGCCTTGCTACGCAATCCGGACAGCAAGACTCAACGAGGAATCTTCAGCCAAGCTCTAGCTGCCGCTGAGTCCTTCAGGATCCCGGTCGACGGATAGAGGCGCTGCTGAGGAAATTATCTTCTGCGGCGTTAATTGACTAGTAGAAAGAAATATTATTTCTCTCTCGCTCCACCGGCCGTGCTCGAGCCCATGCACCGCATTCCCAGTGGCACGCGCGCCACGAGAACATCTTTCTCGTTGGCGTCAGTGAGCCTCCCATTGCAGCAGACGACGCTACCACAATACTTGAAACAAGCGCTTTCAACAGGCGTTGCTTCCTCGCTTTCCCGTTCACCTACAGTACCAGCTGGAGTGCTGTATGACAAGATTTAATTTTATGCATGTCTTGTAAAGGCGAAAGCCTTATATGCGCCATGAAGCGAAACATCCGGCGATCGTCCGGTGTTAGCGTCGGAAAGTAATAAAACTTACGTGACCAAGTGATGACGTCACATACCCGGCGCTGGGACTGCTGCGGCTCGCTTTGCGAAATCCCACGGGGGAGAGCCACGGCGTGGGGCGGAAGCCGTGGCCCACGCCCAAAAAACCGACCCACCCCACTCCCAGAATTAGAATAAACTAGATTAAAGTGCATGAAGGTGGATTAAGGTTATTTGAGGTGGATTAAATTGGATTAGGGTGACTTAAGGCGGTTTAAAGTTGGTACAGATTACAGCAAGGTAGATACAGGTGGAATAAGGTGGATTCGAGTGGAGAAAAGTGGAATAAGGCGGATTGAGGTAGACTAGGGTTGATACAATTTAGAGCAAGGTGGAAATAGGCAGAGTTTTCATTTAAGGTGGTAACTTAGACAATCTCAATGCTTTCGCATTCAAATCACGTAAGTATACTTAAGTCAGTGTCGACTTTTTGCAAGTTGTTCTTGGTATTTCCGACAGACTTAGACCAACGTGTTGAGCAATGTAGTGTCGAGCTTCTGGTAAAACCTGGTAACAACCATAAAAACATTTATCGGATGTTGCGACAGGCATATGAAAAGGGTGCATTAAATTAACAAACTGCCTTGAAGTCCATTCTGTGTTTTCAGTGCGGCCGTTCAAATCCCAAGCACTACGCAAGATACGGATGGCCCCCTGAGTGATTCAGTGAGTGAAATGACTATTGGAGGTCCGATGATGGCGCGAACACGTCGCGCATCCGGCTAGTCCCACGTCCGGACCGGCAGTACTAGCTCACAGGCCCGGTCGCGAGCACGCCGGACCGACAGGATTTGCTTGTCAAGAGCGGGACTACGCAGAAGCGAGTCCCACTCGTCCTTGCTGAACTTGCGGTTTCTCGACCCGCACTCCCAGAGCATGTGTACTAGAGTGAAGGACTGCTCGCAGGACGGGCAGGCATCGTCGCGATATATACGTCGGGATAAACTTTGTGTAAAACGGGCAGACACGGATATGTGCCGGTCTGGAAATGTCTAAGATAAACGGCTTGCGCCATATTCAACTTGGGGTGACGGGGTGGGAAGACCCTTCTAGACATGTAAAAGAACTTTGTAGCCTCGTTGTTAGTAGCGATAGCGTCGCTGTGGCAGTAGGGGGGAGTGGAGTCGGCACTCCTTACAGAGTAAGCGCGGGCGGTGAGGTCGCGCGCAGCCTCTTGAGCAGAATGACTGAGGTTCGGGTGAGCACGGTCGACCGAGCCTACTTGAGCGGGTAACCAGTAAATCGAATGATGGGTGAGAGCCTCCAGACTCGAGAGGCTTAGAAGACAAGCAGCTTAATCGGCGATGCGGCCCTTCTGAAAAGTCCTAACCGTTTTGGAATCGCTATAGATCTCGGACGCACGACCATCTAGCAGGGTGAGGGTGATGGCCGCTTGCTCGGCGACTTCGGTGTCTGAAGTGCGAATCGAAGCGCTATTGGAAATCTTGCCGCTGGAGTTGACCACGACGACGGCAAAGGTCTTTCCATCGCTGTACTCCGCGGCGTCCACGAACTTTGCTCTGATGCCTTGTTGCTTGGTCTGTTTGAAGATCGCCACTGCTCCTGCCTTGCGTCTGCCCTCGTTGTCGGCGGGATGGCCATTCCGGGCACGGGGGCCACTTCGAACTTGTCTCGAATGCACCTAGGAACCGGGTTACTGACTTTCGAGGACCCCACAGGGCGAGGGGGGGGGTCGCACATCTCTTCGAGGATGCGTTTACCTGCCGCTGTGGTGGTCAGGCGAGCGAGTTGCGCGCGTCCATGGTTTTAGAAAAAATAACAGCGCTGGGTAGACAAGGACACAAGGAAGGACACCACACTATTCTCTTCCACAACGTGTTTCTCTTCCACTACGTGTTCATGGGCTTCGGCAATCGCCTCGGCGGTGTTGTGCACCCCCAGCTTGAGGACCCATTCCGTCCTCGGAATGGGTCCTGATGGGTAGCCCGATAGCCCTTTTGACTACTTTGCGGATGAGAGCGTTGAGCTTGTCTCGCTCCGCTCTGAGCCAGTTGTGCATAGAAATCGTGTACCTGAAGTACCATAATACCAAGGTGCTGATCAGGCTGTGGAGAGTGGCTTCCTTCATGCCTTGGTGTCTGTTTGCGATTCAGCGAACGAGGGGGAAAGCGTTGTCCGTCTTTGCAATGATTGTAAGCAACGCCATTCCGTTCCAGCCGTTGAATTCGACAAACGTGCCCAGGACCCGAACGACGCTGACCCTGGGTATCACACCCCCCCCTTCACAAATGCGAAGACTGATGCTGCTTTCGGAGACTGCCGTCCAATCTTTGGGTCTGGCTCCCTTTTCTGTTCTGTAAAGAAGCTCCGAAGATCACGCGTGCGCTCGTCGCGCGCAGTAGCCCGCGCTCGGCTCTCGTCATCGCAGACCACACAAAAGCCCATTTATGATCGTCGACACCAGGATACTGATTTTCCACCGGGCTATCTCGTCCTTCTCTGACTCCCATCTCGTCGTGTCGGCCTCTGTGAAAAGGAAATGTCGTGGTACGTCGGGCCCTACCGCGTGCTGCGCCAGGTGACTCCTGTCACCTATCAGATATCTCCCATGGCATTCACCTCATCGACTGCCACACCACGAAGAGACGTCGTACATGTTTCCCGCCTCAAACGTTACAACTGTGATAACCCAGTTTGACCACAACAAGCACCGGGACGGTGCTTCATCGGCCGGTAATAATGGGCCGAGCAACGGCAAAGACAAAGACATTGTAGTGGGGCCGGGTCAGAGGCTCTCCTGTCGGACTGAAAACCTGCTGGAACCTGTGCGCTCTGTGCAGTCTTGACTAGACAAGCGCTAGCCACTTACTGTTAACTAACTATTCCCCGTAACAATATTATTCCATGCCCCGGATGAGGGAGCCGCCATGAGAGAGTGGCAGGAGGGTCCTTCCGGCAGTCTCAGATAATGTGGTTGAGAGTGGCGAGCTCTCGACATATCTTACAGTGGGGGTCGATTAGCTTGGGGTACATGTAGGAGAGGATCTGGGGGCAAGGAAAGGAATGCGCCTGGAATCGACGCCAGGTGATTTCTTGACACGTACTAGGTCAATTTAGGGTGAGGTGGTAGTCCCGATCGTCTCGAGATTCTATGGTCAAAGATACCCTATTCGAGTCCTCCGAGCGGCCTCTCCCACCGCTCGTTGGACAAATCCATGGGAATTTTGGTCGGCAACCTCGTTTCCCGGGTTCGCCGAATGTGTCGAAACCCATACCAGTTCGATGGGACAAGTGAAAATATCTGCGTCGTCATCGTCCTCCTCGCTTCCATACTCAGGGAGAAAGTGAGAACGAGAAGAGAGAAGTGGGTGAAATTGTCGTAGCGTTGTAGGAGCTACGATGCCAGGAGGGAAGTTGCTGATGGCTGCCTTGGAGTCGCTTAGAATTGTGGTGAAGCCTGCCGCTGCTGCAATTGTCATGGCGACCTCTTCGGCTTCAATTGCGTTGCGGGCTCTGAGTGAGCATGCTGTGCGTAGACGGAACTCAGTTTTGAATTGAGGCACCAAATTCACTTGGTGTACTTGTGGATGTTGTGTCGTGTACTCAAGGTCAAAACTCTTAAAGACAAAAGAAAACTAATTCAATCACTACTACACACTATATATGAATGGTCTCAATATATAGTATGAAAGTTAACGCAGCTATAACCAAAGTCATAACATTTACTAAGATTGAAAACACACATCACTATACATGCACTCTTAAAAACGCTAATATATTTTCATATACTCATATAAAATACCTAGGCGTCCTCCTGGAAAGTAAGCTCGACTGGGAACCGAATGTTAGTGCAATATACCGGAAAACACGCGGAAAACATTGCTGTCTCAAAAATATGAAATATGCACTATCACGTGTTTAATGCTTGCAAAGCTTTTGTCAGACCATCCCTCGAGTACGCAGATATAATGCGGAAGCTCCTAAAAAGTAATAAAATAATATAGTTCACGGAAATAAAAAGCTGGCTGTGCAAATGCATAACGTTTTGTCCATGTCTAATCAGTGTAATTGGCTTAATTACTATGGTGAACGATCAGCCAATTGCTTAAAGTTGTATTATTTCAAGACTTTAGTTTATCTGCTTTTCCATGGCCAAGAATAAGATGACGTATTTCAATACAAACTAATACACTCAGTATGAACTAATCACAATAATTTCGCCCGCCTACCGACGGGTCATGTCGTGTGCAAAAGTATTCAATATACATATTTGCAATTGCACCTTAGAGTAAGTTACTGATCGCACCATAAACTGAACAATCCTAAAATCATATGATTACATTCCCATCCTAAGTTTGGTTTAGCGTTATTTGTAATTTGTGATCATCTACGGCCATTCTGCTGTTTTGGTGCTTCTAATTTGTTTCTTTTTCATCATTGTTCACACATCTGGGACTTTTTACCTGTTTACGAGTTCTCACTCCTGCATGCCTCTGGAGGGACTCGCAGTATGTGCAAGTAAAAATTATTAATGGCCGAATAAGAGGGATTCTACCTCTTTCCCATCAAAAATGGATTGACTATTATAGCGGCATTCGTCCCACCTCCCATCCTCGGCCGCAGTTACTGTATGCACATCCTTGAACGTACGGGACTCAATAACCTCAATGGGCGCACCAAAACTTATACTCGTATTGCAATATGTTCCATATAATCACTACATTACTCTAAAAAGCAAATGAAGTCAGCATGTTCTTCAACGAACAACAATTTGAGGAATGGTATTGCTTGGAAAAAAGTGTAAGCGTTGTACAGCCCGCAATGGCGAGTGACATGATTTCTCGGAAATAACAACCATTGTTTATCCTTTCCCTTTCTCATAATAAAATATTGAAGGTTTTAACGTCCTATTCTTTATTTTTTCCCAGGATATTTTTACCACGACGTACTTTGTGTTGTGAAAATTTCTCATTTCGAAGAAATATTGAGAAAAGATTTGAAGACCGCTAGATACTCTACAGTGAGCTCTGAACAGAAGATCGAAACTGAAGTTCAGCATCATATCCTCAATGTTTATTTTTCAACCACCACTGGTATTTTTCTTGGTGCTTGCGATACCTGTAAAAGAATCCTACTCGGTCGAACAGAACGCCGATAACGAGCCAAAGATATGGGCGTTCCTCGTGGCCGGTTCGAGCGGTTTTTACAACTACCGTCACCAAGCGGATATCTGCCACGCGTACCACGTGCTGCATAACCACGGAATTCCCGACGAGCGTATTGTTGTCATGATGAAAGACGACATCGCCCACAACAAGAAGAACCCGACGCCCGGAGTAATTATCAACCACCCGCAAGGTCCTAACGTCTACAAAGGTGTTCCCAAAGACTACAGCGGAGAACTCGTAACATCAAAGAATTTTCTCGACATTCTTCAAGGCAAGAAAGTTAAAGGCGGAAGTGGAAAAGTTATCACTAGTGGACCCCACGACCATATTTTCATCAACTTTGCTGGTCACGGTGCGCCAGGCTTTCTCGTCTTTCCAAAGGATCTGCTGTTTGCTACAGAATTCAATAAAGTCATCAAGAAGATTCATACAGACAAAAAATTCGCAAACATGGTCATCTATATTGAAGCTTGCCAGTCTGGCTCAATGTTCGAAGATCATCTGCCTGATAACGTAAATGTCTACGCTACGACGGCAGCGAACTCTGCCGAGTTTACGTGGGCTTGCTACCTCGACGAAAAGCGCCACACGTACCTTGGCGACTGCTACAGCGTCAACTGGATGGAGGACGCCGACAAGGCAGACTTGCACAAGGAAACAGTCATCGAACAATACGAGGTGGTCAAGAATGGGACTAGCATGAGTCATGTCCAGCAGTTTGGTGACAGCAGTGTTGGGGAGCTGACGTTGAAAAATTTTCTGGGTTACAAGAAGCTCGAGGCAATCAGGTACGCCACGGTGCCTCAAAATCCAGTGCTTAGCCGTGACGTTCCTGTAACTATTTTTCTTAAGCAGATGGAGATGACAAGGGACGGTGCAACAAAAAAATATTTAGCAAAAAAGCTGCAAGAATTGATTCGCGACAGGAATTTTGTTGTGGAAAAGGTTACCAATATTACCAGCTTCGTGTCCACCGGAAACACTGAAAACGCTACTTTACTTCTGAGTGATCATCGCCAACTGAGGAACGTTAGTTGTTACGAACAGGTGGTGCGGCACTTTAATGAGTATTGCTTCTCACTTTCGCTCAACGCATACGTCCTCAGTTACGCTCACGTGTTGGTCAACATGTGCGAGTCTGGCTACGACTTCGACAGCGTCAGCCGCGCCATGGACCTGGCGTGCACTCATCCACCGGTAGTTGGCATTGTTTGATAATAAACTCTAAAAGCAAGAAATGCGAATCAATTGGTTTTGATTATCCTTGAAATATAGAATGAACATTTAAGAGTGATCATTTTAGGAAGCTCTTTCTCACATCGCAGTTATTCCCGATGTTCTGAAGTTATGTGGACTTAACGTGTGATTATAGGTATCGTTTAGCAGGCTTATTGCGGGCCGTTCTGTCCAGAGAGTCGGCAGGCTGATGCAGTATCATGTGTTCGATGGCTTAAAAGCTGCAGGCTTGTGCCCTGTTTTGCCTGGGTGTGTGCGTCCTGTTGTTCCCATGTCATGTACTGTGCTTCTCAAGGATGACAAAGTGAAAGACATCACTACACAAAATCGCGTTCACTTGACTTATAGAATCAACGTAACTTTCGATTTGAGAAGACAGACGGCATTTCGCACTTTTCCACCACGGATGACATTTCACTGCTGTTTTGATAGGCCCATTCGTGACTCAAGCGGTATGATTTGCTTGCCTTCTGCCTTGTCAGCATACGGACAGCACAATAAGGTAAATAAATAAACATGACAGAAAAATGAATTTACATGTAAAATCATAGGAAGGTATAGCTAAACAAATGGGTGTACTTTGTAGAGTGTTACACAATAGGTCGGTTAGCATATGATAAAGTTCAGTAATCGTTTCGCCTGCCCACTGCGGTGACTCTCTCTGATTCCTCATTGTACTGAAGAGGCGTTGAAGTCGTCACTCGCTGCTCAGCACCTCAGCTAGAAGCTGTCAGTTGAAAAGCGGATGAATTGAGGGTGGTGCCCACAAAGAAACACATAAGTTTTTGAACAGAAGGATGAAAATAGCACAGAACTAATGAATGAAACTATAAATAAAACAATTTCTGAGGCTGCAATTGAAGCTAGATCCAAGGCAACAATAAAGCAAACAGACAGGACTCCCCCAAATTAACAAAGGACCTAATAAATAAAGGAAGTTACATGAACGAGTGTAACTGCAGAGATAGGTGGAATTGGCTGAAATGTGAAAGCTGATAAATAGGAACAGATTATGTGACATTACATATTATAACGCCTGAAAGGTTGAAGAAGGAGCGAAGAAAGCACCGCGGCAGCATGAGTTCAGAAACACAGACCATTGAACACAGACAAGAACAGGCTGTAGGCAGACAAAGGTGGGCGGGACAATGCCATCAGTAATTTCGACAATATATAAAAAGCACCTCAGGAATTGTATACTAAACTATACAGTACGCCGAACAGCCACTCAACCGTTACTTTAAGGAGTGTCGAGCAGGATAGAAATGTTCCATGTGTAAATAGCAATTATGTTAGAAGGGCTTCGCAAAATATGCCCAGGCGGTTAACAAATGACCTTTTCACCGGTTAACAAATGTTATCGCTCAGCGCATGACGCGTCCGCATTTATCGGAAGTTTCTTGAATGTTATCGATGGTTCTATTCGCTGTCTATTGTCACCGAACCTTGTGTAATCTGGGCCGGTATTTTGAAGCGATGCCTTATGTCTTATTCTATATTGTCTTGTAATGAAGAAGACGAACAGGAAGCATTATCATCCACCGCTCACTGCTGGCTGATCCCGTTGATAACGTGAGCGGACCGTCGCTCCGAGCATTGACCATTAGCATTGGAAAGGCATCGCTATAAACTAATGGTCCTGATTGTATGCGCGACGCGAATACTGAAGACACGCAGGTACCAGCGATTACTCTGGAACCTTCGATAATTCGTGTATGAAAGCCGACGCACTCGACCCGATGATCAGATTTTTCGACGATCGCCGACTGTGTTCGCCGCTATTGATGTGCTTTGAGTGTAGTTTGGTTTTCGGGGCACAGATTCGCCCAATAAAGAGTTAGTTTCGTCATTTACCGTTTTGCTACTCTGGTCTTGACTCTCAATACCACGTGACAATATAGCACACGCGAGTTTTTGTGGGTTGGTCATCACGCGATAAACAATTGAACCACCTGCTACGAATGTTCTGCGACCATGTAAGCACTGTGCGCTCCGGTGTTCTTTGGCTGCATGTCTTCTTTAATCAGGGCGGGCGCTGCCTTTCCACATAACGCTTTCTGACGTGAAGCAGTTTGGTGTCCAGAACGGGCAGGAGATTACGTTGCCCGTTGCTCTCGACGGCCGCTTTCTCTTATCGCTGCCCTTGAAAGGGGATACGTCTTGCAAGCTTAGTGTTTACAATTCGTAAAGTGAAATATGAGCTGTAAAGTAATTATTTAAGAAGGTAATTAGTGAATTTTAGTTAAATACTTGAATACGTGTTTCGTTTTATCGGCCTAGTAATGTCCACCTCTTCAAATTATCCAGCTCAAAGACAAGAATTATGCTAACTACCACAGGCGATTTTTAAAAATTAAATATAACTCAAAAATAAAAACCCTGTATACATTGTCAAGCAAAACGCATGCTGTGTATACACACTACAAAGTTGAATATCATAGCAGGCTAGGCAGGATTTACACTCTGTTCACCTTCGTAACCTTATTTAGGAACTATCAATTGTTACATGTTAGTTATAGCAATAGTTGCATGGTTATGTCAACCATAACAAAAAAAAAAAAAAACAAGAAGCATCAAAATTCAGCTTCGGCAAGAGGATATTTTCCACGCGGGAGTGCAAAAAAAAAAAGCTTCAGAAATCGGTCGGTACACTTACGTCAGTGTTTTTGACTGCCACCATGGGAACTGTGCAAGGGAGACTTTAAAGGGCCCCTAAACCAGCCAGAGGTCGAAATTTAGTTGTGGTGTTGCAGTTGTAGACGAGTCTACAACGAAAACGTATCCGCGAGAGTTTTTCGAAATGGTGCCATAATAGCGGAGTTACACGCGTTTGATGATCGAAACACGGCGCTCGCTCATTTTGCTCTTTCCTTCGCTACTCTCCTCGTCGGCTGGTCTCTACTCCTCGCCGAGTGCTCCTCCAAATGTCACGTGACATTCCTCGTCGCCAACGCGCTTCGCGAAACACTGTCCACTTCCGGTTAAAGTAAGTCCACGCTAGCGGCAAATATACCGACGGGGAACCGACCTCCAGTGCCGTAGAACGTCTGGCGCGCGAGAGGTGTCCAGAGTAGACGGCAGTTCGGCCGGCGCACCGCCCGCTGCACGATCGACGGGCCAATATCGATGACGCCCGAAGCTGCGCGCCTCCGCTGCCGGCGATGAAAACATCGGCTGCAGCTTCTGTTCCAAGCAAAATTATTTCCGCTAGATAAAGCGATGCATAAATTGTACATTTTTTGAAAAACAATATCCGCTGTCAAACGTTTAACATGAACGAGAGCTCCGATAATTGTCGAGATTAGCTGCAGCGCACGGCTTCCGACGGGAGACAACCGGCTCGGCTGTGCTCGCTGCGTAGTGGACGACGCTCCTAAAATCAGCGTATTTTTCTTCTTTGTGTACAATTATTGCGAAAAGCGACAACAACAATAAGAAAATATTGCAGCTCGTGAGCGTCGGTAATTCATTCCGAAGCGCCGTCCGCTTTAGCTTTGAAGGGAACCGGAAAAGGCCTAGCGACGATATCGGCGCCGTCTAGCGATCAGCGGCGGTGAGGCTGCCGCACAAAGGAGTCCCGGTCTCATCCTCTCTACGTACGGCAAGGAAATCTCGCCGTTCGCGAGCAAAACCGCTGTCGAACGGCGGCCTGCAAGAAAGTGCTGGCAAGCAGCACTTGCGAACGCAAAGCTTTGTGAATTCGGCCCCAGGTGCACAAGTAAAACAAACAAAAAACTTATAATCTGCAAGCACTCAATAATTGCTCAATGCATTGATTTACATGATGCACGACATTTTCGGTTTCAAAATATGATCCACTGTACAAAACGAAGTTAAATGAAAGGTCGTGTCGCCCTGTGTGCTCGCATATTGAACTAACAAACAAACCGGTGGCCCAGCATATTATGTTCGGGAAGTAAGCCACACGTTTCAAATATCGTGTTAACGTTGTTCAAGTTTATGACGGCAGCGCCAAGAGGATGATGACAGAGAAAAAAAGGGGCAAGAGAAGCGGTTGTCCTGTGTTCTTTTTTACCTGTGTGGCTGTCCTCTTCGTGCTTTCTCCACAATGAACAAAAATTGACACGTTCATGACTAACTGCGACAATACGGGGCAAATCAATTGTCGCAACAAAAATTAAAGGGAAGTTTACCTGCAGCCAGGCCGAATGTTTTTCGCACATCATTACCAAAACCGCCGTCGACGCTCCCGTCGACGGCGCACTTCCAAGAAAGAAACAAGTAGTTTTGCCCCCAGAGCGCTCGTTCACGCCACCGCCACGAAGTCAAGTTGTGTTTATTCGCAAGGGGCTCACATATGTTCGACAAAACGTGCAGCCTCACGACGACAATCATTACCTATTTCTCCGTGTCAAAAAGAAGAAGGTTTTATTCACGCTAATAGGCGCCTACCTATCACCATCACGTCGACTTCATCGACAGAGATTAAATGATATGCTCACGAAAGCTCCAGCTCCTTCGAGAATCATGGATGACTTTAGCGCCCATCATCCACTTTGGGGAAACTTCTGGACTAATAAACGAGGCATGAGCCTAGTTGATCTCGCTGCCGAGCGCGGACTGAGAGTTTTAAACGATGGCAGCCAGACTTATCTGCGAGGAGAGACTTACAGTAGCTGTTTGGACTTGACATAAGTGTCTCGTAGTTTATATTCTAAAGTTCAATTGTTCCCAGACATTGAAACTCATGGCAGCGACCATATGCCTACCTGCATCGTTTTCAGAGGCTTTGACAGTTCCATTTCGCCTATGCTGTTAAGACAGATTGAGTGGCAACCGTACCAACTTTCGATCGAGGACAACTGCAGACATGAACATCCAGAGCCCCTTGAAGACATTATTATACAAGCTCTGCAGGCTTCTACGCGGGCGTATACACCATCGACAAGACGCACAGATTTTGACCAAGAACTGGAGAGGCTTCGTGCGATCCGCCGGCGGGCCGAGAGACGATATAGGCGTACTAAGTCCATTTATGACTTGAGGGAAGCCCGATGCATTCAGAAGAAAATTCAGCGTGAGATGAACAAACTTCAGGACCGACGGTGGAAGATCTTCTGCGATTCCCTGGATCCTCGCAAGCCGTTATCCCCCGTGTGGAGAACTGTTCAGGGTTTTTGATCACTTCCACAACAACGTCGTCCCTTCACAGCACCCGCTCTGCATCAAAGTCGACCAGAGCTTGAAGTAGCTGGTGGTTTTTGTGCAAAGGTTACTGGTGACATCGTTCTACTAATGGACCTCTCGCTACATGACGTCCCTGTCGCGAGAGATCAAAGTATCGAAGTGCGTTTTACTACAGAAGACATGCAAGCGGCTTTGGCTATGTGCAGGTGGTCGTCATCATCCGGTCCCGATGGAGTGACCTACGCTGCCTCAAGGCACTTGGGTTCAACAGCGCAATGCTGTTTTCTGGATATCTTCAATAAATCTTAGCCTGACGGCATAGTCCCCGATGAGTGGAAGTGTAGCCGACTGGTGCCTCTACTGAAGCCTGGAGTTGCATCGGTAAGGTCACAGAGAGGATGTTGCTGACACGTATTGAGTGGTACCTTGAATACTATAACATCTACCCTGATGCTATGGCTGGTTTTCGACGTGGACGGTCTTCAATAGACAACGTCATTGATCTTGTGACCTCCGTGCAGCAACAAAGAGCTACGAAGCGTCTCTTTGTGGCTCTCTTAGACGTAAAAGGTGCCTACGACAACGTAACCCACGAAGTCATTCTCCACACTCTTGAGGCTGCAAAACTTGGTGGCCACGTTTTCAGATGGATTACGAGCTATCTCTCAAGGAGGTCGGTGTTTGTTCTTACAGAAGATGGCCCGACAAATTGATATATTTCCAGTCGTGGTGTCCCACAAGGCAGAGTGTTGAGTTCGACTCTTTTCAACCTCGTTCTAGTGGGGCTTACTGAAACGCTGCCACAGACAGCCAATGTCTCGCTCTACGCAGATGATATTTGCATCTGAACGTCCAGCGTGACACGGCCACAAGTACGTGATAGAATACAGAAAGCAGCAACCCTGATAGTGGCATACCTTGACCGACAAAGTCTGACAATATCTACGGAAAAATGTGTACTAGGGGCATTTACACAAAAACCGATGTCTTTCTACCCGGTGTGCATCGAGGGCCACTCAATTGCATATAAGAAAACTCACACGTTTTTAGGCGTTATTGTGGATCGAGCCCTCACCTGCAGCCCCCATGTCTCCTACATGAAGAAAAACTTATTTGTATAGAGAATGTGTTTAAGTTCATAGCTGGAAAATCGTGGGTACCATCCGTGCGCTCCTTGTTACAGCTATACACGGCACTATTTCTCGAATTTCTTCACTACAGTCTTCCACTCTTGTTGAAGACATGCATGACTAATCTCCTTGCACTACAGAGCGTACAAGCCCAAGCACTTTGGACATGTCTTGGCCTCCCGAGATGTTCTTCGACAGCTGCGACGATTGTCACTGCACAGGGGCACTCGATCACCACCCATATCGTCACAGAGACGCTAAGAGCGCACTTTAGTCACCTTTCACGACTACCATTACACCGTTTAGCCGGTTTGCTAGCGCGACGACCACAGGCTACATACTGTAGTATTGTGACGAGACAACACGAGTCGATACCTTCTAGCTTCAAGCCTTCAAAACGCGCAACATCGGCATTGTGGTGTCTCCGGCAAATTCACGTGTGCCTCTCAGTTCCTGGGATGGCTAAGAAATTAGACCTGTCACCCTTAGCCCTGAAGCAGTTGTCCCTGCTTTGCCTAAACGAGTCTTATCTTGACCGAATACATATTTACACGGACGGTTCCACCAATTCCAACAGCTCTACCGGAGCAGTGGTTGTTCCATCGGACTCCGCCTCTTTGCAATTTAAATACTCTCACACCACCACGTCGACCGCAGCAGGACTTGCGGCTCTTCAAGGTGCAATCCATTACGTGATCCAGCAACCACTAATTCGTCGGGCCATTTTCTGCGATTGGAAAGCAGCCCTAAAAATTCTGCATTTTGCCCTACGTCACGGGTTGCACGAACAGCTAGTGTACGAAATAAGGCAAGCTCATCACCACGCGATCGAGAAAGGACACGACATTGTATTTCAGTGGTTGCCCAGCCACTGCGGAATTGTTGGCAACGACAGCGCCGATGAAGCTGCTCGCTCGGCTCATCAAAAACATCAGCGAGTGCCTATACCACTCTCAAGAACGGACGCTGCGCGGCAACTTCAATCACTTGCTCGCCACATAACATTTCTAAGATGGAATTCACCAGGTTTCAGCAACTCACGCTTGCATTCTCTCGACCCTAAATTGCGACTTCGCCTGCCACCTGGACTCTCCCATAGCGAAGCAACTTTACTGTGTCGCGTGTGGTTGGGTGTCGCATTTACAAATACCTATTCATTCCTTTTAGGAATGGCTAACACTGCGTCATGAAATTTGTGCGGGTGCGACGAGACGCTAGAGCACCTTCTGTGTCATTGCCCAGCTTTTGACGCTCAACGACGGATTCTTCAAGCTCAACTCAGCATGTTAGATAGCAGAGTGCTCTCAGAGGAAAAGATTCTGGGTCCCTGGCCTACGCATTCTTGCAAGCGAAAGGCCACAAAAGCTCTTTTTCGCTTCTTGAAGGAGACTGGACTGTATGAGCGCTTGTGACAGTGGACCTTCCTCTGTGACTGACTGTGTGAATGACTAACTCTTTATTATTTTTTGCATCCTCGCTCCTTATCCATTCTTCCCCCTTCCCTCTCCCGAAGCGTAGCGTAGCCACCGGGCACGTCCTTGGTTAACCTCCCTACCTTTCCCTTCTCCTTTCTCTCTCTCTCTCTCTCCACAAAAATGACAAGGTCTCTTTTTTTCCCACTCGCAGACAGCACGTGGTGTAAACGCACACGCAATAAACGTCAGCACGGGATAGTGATAACGTTCTAGCTCAATTAGCGCGATATCTCAGAGCAAGAAAGAACAACTTCTCAACTTCCGTGTCAAAGAAAGCTAGTGAACCTTGCGCTAAATATTTATGCTGGAGTTCTTTCACCACCGAACGGGGCAGACAGAATTGTTCCGGGAGTGGGTGCACTTATTGGCTCGCGTCGTATCTGCTAAGGAAGCGAGGACAATGGCATTGCTTTGCAACCTTGAACCACTAAAGCAGCCTCCAAAAGGGATATTTCATGCCTACAGACGTGAAGCTTACGAACGGAGCAGAGCATCTAACGAGAGAAACCAATAAACCGAGCCACAAAAGCAAAGAAATGATTTTGAAAATGCCGCAGCGCGACACCGCTTGCGCAGGCGCAAAAACGATCAAATTACGTGCACAGGGTGACTGAGAGCGAGAGGTAAATCAACAGTGAGAAATAATTAACTTTCTTTATTTCCACTTTTTTGTCCCAGTTCAATAATATGTGTGTGAGAAAAATGAAGGTGGTAGTAATCTATCGCCCAAGAAGTGGCCGCCAGGTATTCCCTGTCGGTCCCTACGTGGGGGACACCCGCTACGTTCTAGAGGCACGTCCTGCAGGACCTAAATAAAGTTTTTCCAGTCCAGTAGTAATATATCAAAGGCGATAATCCGAATTTTTGTTTTCCATGTCTCTTTTCGACAGAAGGCATAGCGATCAAAAACAAAACTAGCGAAGAGACTCCGCCCTGTGAGTCAAACATACGTACAGACCTATAAGCTTGAAAAAATACGAACTATAATATTTACACTGAATTACTCGAGCGATGATTGCAAGCTGAGATCAAAGAACTTGTGGGCCTCCTTGAGACATGCTGTAACAAGGGCAGGACAATGATTTGCGATGCACATATTCCAAGGCCCACACTAGAATATTGTGATAAAAAAGAGGGCCGAGCCACTATGATGCAATTAGATCGTGAAAAATCTTTTGCTAAAGTTGTCTATGTTGTCATATTCTATGCTTTTAGAGCGTTTTAACGCCTGTGCAGCGGTAACAGATGGATTAAGAATGCTGTGCGAAAATTGTCCAGCGAGGATAATAATTATTAGGAAATTAGGCGCCAGTAGAAAAGTGGATTCATCAGTAAAAACAAGGATGCTGTGGTTCCCTCTTTTGTTTGTCTTGTATTTAGAGCTGTTTTGTAAGCTTGTCCATTCGTGTATTTCACTATTCCGGAATTGAGACTATAGAGTTCTGGCTTATGTCGATGACTTGGTAATATTTTGCAGAGATACAGAGGGTGTCGATGAAACTATGAAAGAGGCTGTTTCTTTTTACGCCTCTACTGGAAGTGCTTTGAGCAGGAATAAGTGCTTAGTCTTATACTACGGCAGCTGGCCACACACACCTAAGAATTTTAGTAAAATGAATGGGCGCGTTGTCCCTTGAAAATACCTTGGGGCGACAATGCAATGTTATCGCGACAGTGCAGAATATCGGATCTAAGAAACAAAAATAGTTAACGTTCAGACAAAAAAGTGGGGTGAGCATCATTTTTTGATGTTCTTAAGAGCTGGTATTTACATTTTGTTCTTCGTTACAAAATAGCTTTTTGTACTACAAGTGTTATGCATGGGAAGAATATCTCAATAGAAACTTCATAGAGTGTTTCCGGTATATTTATTTATTTATCAATTTATTTATTTATCAGTTTATTTATGTCATATCGACAGCGCCTCATCGGCAAAACAGTGGGGGGGGGGGGTAACAGGTATGCGCAAAACTTGCAGGCACACCATAAAAAATTAAAATTCGTAGAACAATTCTCAGAGAATACACAACATCACGTACAAAAAAATCACCAGTTTGATATAGCAATTGCACTCGCTGAGCCAACAACCCGAAAGATTACAAAATTACTATCTAATAAATTGAATAGCGCTTCACGTCACAAAAATATGAGTACAGCAAGGTACACACACACTGAGAGAAAGTTAACCCCGTTAATAGCAGTGAAGGTTTATTCGAACCAAAAACAAAAATTGGACAAGCTCTGGGAATATAGCGTGGCTGCTCAAGCGTTTCTCTATTTACTTTTATCGTTTTCCCTCCCTTTTATATCCAGACATGTCTACCGCCTGCAGTGATGAGTAGAATATAATCGGGCGCGAGGTAACAAGTGCAGCGGCCGGTAGTCGATCCCACACGTGTATCGTCGTAGAGAAAGATATGTGTCACCATAAGCAGCAGTGTTACTTCTGTTCTCTCGATCTCGAATTTTCTGGCTATGATCCACCCGTGAATGTTCAACTAGCCGGCATAAAACTAGCCGGTGTAACTTATTTCATTCAGTGAAGAATTGGGAATTGGGACTAACACATTTATTCTTGTCACAGATTGTTAAGTTCTTTTCTTATGGGATCAAAGGGACGTATTTTTGAGTACTGTTATTCAAGCAAGATAAGGTTAATCCGTGCCTGAGTGGGTGGTTTCATCACGAAATGAACAAACACCAACAGGAATTAGTTTTTTGAGGGAAATTGTTCTGTCATTATCTTTACTGAAATTATATTCACGAATTAATATCCTGTCTTCTGTAACGCGAAAGAAACTAGCGTAATTGCGTTCGTCCATTTCGTTGCGGCGTCATAGGAGCCGCAACGGAGCGCCCAACGTTTTGGGCATAGGCCCATTCAAAGTTCGCACACGCGGGCCGCTGCTTTCCCTCTCTCTTTCCTCCGAGGGTGCCCTAAAGCATCGGGACCATAAAACACTTTTTGCTGTCGGCCCCCAAGCAGACCTGCGGCTAACCTGTTTGGTCTGTTTGGGAAGAACGGCTCGAGCCTACCGGGGCATAGGGGGCACGGGGACGAGCTCTTGGACAGCGAATTGAACGGTGCGTAATGAATTCCGATTCTGCCAGTCGGCACTTTTGTTGGTCAGCCCCCCCGAGGGTCCTGGACCCGAGGTGGGCGCACACCTATTCGCTGCTCCTGTTCTTGAGGCTACGCCAAAGAGATCTGGCTCACTGCGCGGGGTCGCCCTCGGAGGCTATATAGAGCTGAAGGAACATTGCCTTTGTAGCACGGTAGTTGGGAGCCGTATAGTGGCGTGTTACAGCGTTTTATTGTGATTGCAATTATATGGACACTCCAAGCGCATTTCTGCCGTCGCCGCCATCGTCGTCGCCGTGAGGTCCCGTATAAAGTTCAACGGCTTTAAAATCGTCGCCGCGCGCAGTATGTGCGAGTGAAAACGCGCGAGGGACGCGCGCTTTCACGGAGAGTGAACGCACGGCAGAGAGCAAACGCGACGTATTCCGTCCTGCGAAAGTCCATGGGGGGATGGGAGGGAAGGAGGTGTGGCCCTAAATGCGTATCTTGCGACCGGGCGCAAGGGGAACTGTCGACTAAATCTCCCACGCGAAAGGAGGTACGCGGGAAAGCAGCGCGCGAGGGAGGCGGCGTGGCTTCTACTCTGCCAGCAACTGCGTACTTGCACTTTGCGCTGCTTAGGGCTGTCGCGCGCACCGTAGCTTGAAAGCGATCTCCACACGGCTCTGACCTTTGTATGCGCTGTGCTTTTGCCGCTCTGTTTCCGTTCAAGCGATAGAATGCACGAACGTTTGGTCACTGCTGCAGTCCCGCTTGCTCACGCCAGCATTTTGACAATGCTGTTCTGCGGTCATCGAGTGTGTTTGCTTGTGCGCGCTGACACCATGATTGTTAATTCAGTTAGTAAGCCAATGTGTACAAGTTTATGCAGCCGATAAAACTGCTATCCTCACTCCGTATACCTCTCTACTTGTAAATTGCTCTCGCAATTAATGCTTCCCCTTTCGGGCGAAACTGTGACATTTCTCTGATACTGTTTTGCCACCCTTGAATTTAGAAAGCTCCGGCTCATACGTACCGCGCAGGTAGGGTGTAACAGTTAGTCAACGCCAATGTAGTCGAATAATAAACGCTTTCCTTGTAGTCTGGGCGTTCTCCTTGCGGAGCTCTGTCTCGGTGCCAGTGGAGACTGAACGAGCGTCCACCTCGTGCACACGAAACATATGCGGCTGAGCTGATCGTCCCCATAAGAACTCGGATCTTCGGACCCACGTGGTTGTCTGCAATATTCCCGGTGGAACACAGTGGGATAGAGACCACAAACTATATCGCAACCTTATTGATGTTTTTTTTCTTTTTTGCCGCAGCCTGTATATCACACAAAGTAATAGCTTAGAACCTGAACATAGTATGCTGTTACATGTGGGGGAAAAATCGTTTTAGGATCTCGAGCGAGAACCTTTCTTTTTGAATTGCATTTTGGCACTCTCGCTGTGAAGCATGGCTACAAAGCAAGGTCTTCCGTGTTCCGATGTATGTTAACTGTATGATATGCAATAAACCTGAAACTACTAAGCAAATATTTTTGGATTGCCATGATTCCGTGTTCCAGTGTCGGGACGTTCGCAGACGAACTCTGGAAAAGAAGTGTCGACAAGCAATTTCGATATTTGTTTCTTGCCATGCGCAGACGCAAGCGAAGCGCCGGATAACATGATGACGGTTTTTTGTATGAGCAGTGTGGGGAAATCACGCATGGATGTTAGGAATGCCCGCGTCGTTGCAAGCTCTGCGAAGCAGCACCTAAAAAGTTTACGTACACCCCAGGCCCATAGCCTGGTGGAGTTGGGGGCTCATACTCCTGTGGACTCCGGGTGGTTGGCTCCGGGATCTGTAACGTGCCCTTGAACTACCCTTCGAACAGGCGAACAGGAAACGAAGAGGTCCGGGTGGCCTTGTCACACGTAAAAGAGAAAGAGAGGCGCGCCATTGGCTGTGCCGTCAGTGACGTTGTTCTCTGCGTCGCAACCGAGCGCGCGGGCAGCAGTTTCTGTGAGACTTCAGCGTGGGTAGGCCACGCATCATACGAACTCCCGAACAGCAGGTGACTTACGAAGAACAGCACCGACAGCAGCACTGTGAGAGAGCTCGTGTTCGCCGTGCCTATGCAGCAGTCCAGGCACGAGAACAGGCCCGGGTGGCCGAGCGCAAGCAACAACTGCGTACCGGGGATCCGGCAGCCTACCAAGCCGTCGTTTAATGAACCGTCGGGATTAACCTAGTGATAAACACCGGGGCCGCACTTTTCAGCTTCGCTGGTTAACTGGTTAACCATCTGTACGTAGTGCTTGGGTTGATTTTTACTTAGTACAGTCTAGCCAAATGGTTTACTATTTTTTAGCACCAGGTGACCTGCTTTGTACGTGTGTGCGTATTGTTGCTAAGGTAAAAAAATGCCGCCGAGCCAACGTGCTCTGTTGGAATCTATATGCAGCAAAGCTTTCCCTAAAAGAACAGGGAGTGCTGGAACATGTGTTTGGTTTTGCTTAATGTAAGTGCAAAGTGAAACCGAATGCTTTATTTGGGTACTTTATAGTGAAAATACAATGATTTGTAAACAAAACACATATCTGCAATATAACGGTTAATCACATGTATTCGTGGTGGCCACTATAGTGTTTGGCGCTGAACCTTTCTGCCCCATTTGTTTGGAGTACCCGACCTCCCCATGGAGGCACAGATGCGACGGGCCACGCGGCTGCCAAACGCCACGACGCATGCGCAACCTGAGGCCATCTCCTGTGGTGCCCACTCTCCAGTATCATCGCGGCTCTGGGCGTCCGCGTCTCAGCGGCCGACCCGCTTGCGCAGGCCCGCTTTCCCTCCTCCACCCTCCATTGCTGCGAGCGAAGTAGTGTTACCGCTCCTAGATGGCTCCGCCATCCCGCAGCCGAGTTTGAGCTATTCGGCGAGAACGCACGAGCAGCAGCAGCAGAAGCACGTGGCAGCCACGCTCAGCAAGAGAGAGGCGCAGGGGGGTTCGCAAGAGAGCTTCGCTTTAATTAATAAGTATAAGCTATGATGGCCTAACGGTTAGAGCACCGGGCTGCGTTGTCGACTTCTATCGACGGCATAGGTTCGATTACAGCATTGGTCACACATTGTGTTCTGTTTATTAAAACGAGGTGAGACAGGAACCTAAATACCTACCTACATATCTACAGCAAAGTGCCAATAATTGGTTAAATAATGCTAGTTGAAATCAAATACAAATAAATTTATTACCGGGCTGATGCTGTTGAAATTTTCTGGAACCATTTCGAAGAGTTGAGGAACACGGAACTGCAAATAACTTGAAACACGTTTTCGGTAATAAATTATGATTTTTCAAGATTGCCTGACCTTCGTCAACTACAAAATATCGGTCCTTCGGTTTCGTCTGAAAACTGAACTGCACGTGTAGAGTCCTAGAAATACCTTTTTATCAACATGGCAGGTCTTCTTTCAAACGAATGGTATCATTTAAATCCAGTTTTTTATATCATTTCCTCAGACATCCATCTCCCACTTCCGATTTCCTGTCGGTGCTTGAATGCATGGAGCTTTCGTAGTTCAGATGTCTCCCAATTCGTGCCATCTATGCCGTGGCGTGTGCACATCTGCAAAGCCTTGCTTGGAAAGCAATTACTTTCGTGCTTAAAATTAGTAGGTTTTGGGTGCGACGATTTTGTTGTTAGGATGGATAATTGGGCTTGTTGTTTGAGTATTATTTGAAGTGCAAAGGGCGCATACGACGACGGACAAGGTCTGCGATTGTCTCTTTGTCCGTCGCTGTTTCGCGCCTTGCACTTCAGGTCGACGATTTTGACCTACGTTGGAGATGAAAATGCTGCAACCTCCGACCCTCATTTTTCTCCCTCGGTGCCCAATTTAGGCCATTGACGACTTGCCTTTCGTCGTGTCTGTGGTACTGCCGCCACATCCTGTGTTTCCGCTCTTCTCTTTTCACGATAGATACGTAGAGAGTATCTAATTAAATTTCTGTCAATGCAACAGCAACAATAGCAGCGCAACCTCGAGGGCTTGAATAGCTACGGTTTGCTAACATCCGTGATCCACGGCTTGCGTAAAATAAAATTCACTACAGACCCGTTGTTACACGACAACGTCGTTTAAGACGGTAATACTTCATATGCTGCAGTCTTGTCCAAAAGCAAATTGATTCAACATCAGTGACACCCTTGAATACTTTCTTACCGAGGTTGCATTTCACGTAAGGGGAAAAATTCACGACAATAACAAATTGGGAGCATTCCAAACATTGACGACGTATTCCTTTACCATGTCGTGTGAGCCCCAGTCAACTTTCTTTTAATATTTATTCGGTCTGTGGTAACGCACTGGTGCGCGTGATGGTTTGAAATGACTCGGCTAAAGGTGCTTTACTACCAAGTCATCGTGAAAAGATAGTCGAAACCCGGAATGCATAAAAATTTATGA
This sequence comes from Dermacentor silvarum, assembly GCF_013339745.2. Lineage (NCBI taxonomy): Eukaryota > Metazoa > Arthropoda > Arachnida > Ixodida > Ixodidae > Dermacentor > Dermacentor silvarum. Next base: position 73,499,551 of record NC_051155.1, read on the forward strand.
ATATCACAATGTGGGATGTTCCCAGATCATACGCCAATAAGGATGCAACATCCGCGCACAGCGTCGTAGCGGAAACATTCACCAAATATTTACTTGATATTTTGCAGGACGCCATGCAGATTCAAACCAACTTTATGTTAAAAACGTTGGATGTCGTCAAGCTCGTAAAGCAATATAAATCTGCAGTCACATGCAAGCCAAAATTTTAAAGCACAGCGTTCTTTGCTGCTTCCCCCATTTCACGAGAGCTGGCCGCTGCAGCCTGGGTCCCTGGATGTGCGCAACTGGGTGTGCTCCAATGAGTATGTGGCCTCTCTTGGCCAATCCCACCGAACAGGTTTGTGCTGCCGTGACTCGAGGAATACAGAAGCTCTAAATGCATTCTGATATGTGTCGTACTGCGATGTGCACACGCTTCTTATCAATATCCTTCCCTCGAGAAACATCGTACATCGCCTTCGTGCCCGTGTCGCCGACAGCTAAAGGCGACGAGGCTGTTCTGGTGTCAACTGCTACTGCTGCTACCTTGTTAAGCCAAACTTCGAGTCATTTAGATTCCAAAATATTACTTTGGGTCTGCGTGTTTTTCCGTGCTCGGATAGAAACGTATTTCAAGACGTGCGCGAGGAATTGATTTTTGCAGGCCTCAACCTAAGCTCATTTACAGTAGCTACTCAGCCTATGTAGTTTTGCGGTTGAATAAAAGCAACGACCAGTACACAATATTGAGGAGGACAAACGCCGTGGGGAACGCGATCCTGGACACTCGGTCGACGAGCGTGGCAGCGTCGATTTCGACGCTGTCCTTTTTTGCAGGTGTATTTTCTTCTTCCGCACGACCCGGCCAGTGCGAAGCGGTGCTCCACATGGAGTGGCCGTCACCCGTCACAGGAGGTAGAACACGGCCGATGCGCCTTCTCTGATTGCGTCCCGGCATCCTTCCTCGTTCGCGGTGATCCGGCGAAGTGCACGCTGCCCATGCGACACGGAGAGAGACCGAGAGAGAAAGAAAATCAATGATATGAAAGACACAGTGAGGTCGGCCTGAAGTACGTGCATTCATCAAGACAGTTCACTGGGTGAAGTGGTAGACAGCATAACAGTGGATGAATATGCTTGGCGAGGACGACAGAAGGAAGATGCAAACCGCTGAATTCGATGGTGTACTCATAGCCTTAATTCCAGACCCGTGCTTTTTTTAAAAAAAGAGATGGTGTTACCTCGTTGCCTTAAAACCGACAACTGCAATCACGCCACACACTAAGAAAAAAAAGAGTATCCCATACTCCTTTCGAAGAGTCTGGACTCGTCACATAACGACACACTTTGGGGGAGACACCCGAACTACCTTTTGGCAAAGAGTCCCAAGACTATCTGTGCTGTATAAAAGGTGGTTGAATAACTCTTTACACAATAGTCATACCGACTACTGTTGTAATAGTCACCTGGACACTCTTATAAGGATCACAAGAACTCTTAACTAAAGGGTCACGTAACTACTGCTGAGGTAGTCAGATGACTTGTTGAGAGTGTCAAGTGACCTTTGAATGGAAGTCAAAATACTCTTGAGAACGGAATAAAGTAACTATTCTAAGTGGGTCAAGTGACACTAACTGGAATGTCAAGTGACCATTCAAAATGTGTCAGCTGACTCTTGACAACACTGTCAAGTGACTCCACAAAATGAGCCAGTTGACTCTTTGCAACATTGTCGAGCGACTCCTCAAAATGAGTCAGGTCAACATTGCTGACAATGGCCTAAACCCCCCCCCCCAAAAAAAAAGATAACTCTATATGTCTCTCGACGACCTGCAAGGGAACTTTCACTTGACGAGACCTGTAGATTACTGATATTAACTCATCGCATGACTAGAAGGAATAAATGCAAGCAGTGACCACAATGCATGCTGAAAATGAAAAATGCAGATCAAAACTATAAAGAAGCATATCACTGACAGTAAATTGTGAGAATTTTTCAGCTGTGGCAGCCGTTACTGCTGAACTGGAAACGAACCAAGCAAATATTCCAGGCACTTGTTTTATCAATAGGCACAAAGAAGATATGCCAAAGCTAGCAACGCTCTGCAAGGCCACCATACTCAGTGATGCACTATTTCCTTTATGAGTATTTTTTTGTGTGTGAAAGAACAGTCATCTCTTGAGCACAAGAACCACACGGCATTGCTTATTAGCACACAGCAGAAGAGCCGAAGCTACACGAGGCATAGGTTCAAGAAAATGCCAAACTTTCAAATGCTGACAAATTGCATATAGAAAACCTTACAAGGGCAGGAGTGTCCCCGAAGCATGCGCACAGCACTGAATTGGTGTAAAAGCCATGGCAATAAGAATGTACTGCAGGATAGTACTAAATGCAAAACATGATGGTCTGCAGTTTTCAACTGAGCTATAAATGTGGTTTTCATACTTTTTATTTGAACTTATGAGACACACACACAAAAATATTAGAGGAAACTTTATTAACGCACAAAAATATCACAGCATTGATCAAAACACATTTCTTTCAATGTCAGAATAGCAGAAATATCTTCAGTTCCAATGAAATTTTGATTGGACGATATATATAAAAAATAACTTTTTACTTAACAGGGCATATATACATGACTAGACGAGACACTTTCTCACTCAATAAGCATATAAATGTTTATGTATAAATCCCTCTGCCCAAAAAATGGCTTTGAAAAAAGTTCTTGCTTAAAGCTCATGAGCATTGTCAGTAACTATTGTTTATAAGTATTGTGAACAGGAGAAAAGCCTTGAGAAATTGTGTTCAACTTTGCAAAGTGAGAATGACTAATGAAATAAATTACACATGTACTGCTAAGAAAATGTGGTTCAGTCAACTATTGCACCAAAATCACCTAAATCATATGCACTAACTTTGTGCAAGGTACGAGGTAAAAGGCACAGTGTAAAGAAAGACTGAAAGAATGAATTACACATGTACTGCTAAGAAAATGTGGTTCAGTCAACTATTGCACCAAAATCACCTAAATCATATGCACTAACTTTGTGCAAGGTACGAGGTAAAAGGCACAGTGTAAAAAAAGACTGCACTATATGCATGTATTAAAATTCAACATTGCAATATACTGCAGCAAACAACAAATGAAAAGTCACATGTTCTCCAATTGTAAAAAAGCACACTTGCAGAAGAAACAAGAAATAATGTGCACTTGAAGACTAAAAAGTACAAGCTTTGCACTGGCATGACTACTGCAATGTTGTGCCATACCAATAGCACCACGAGGCACGACAGACAGCATAGCCTATAATTAGCTGTAATACAGGGCAAGAAAATATGAGGTCCTCTATTTCAATATACACAGATAAACAAGCATATACACTAAACAACTAGCCTGGCGAGTACAAAATACAATATGCGGTTGCTCTGCCATTTGCGAGCAAAGTGTCAAGATCCAGCAAAAGTGCACTTTGAACATCAGGCATGTAAACACCGTAATGTGATGTAGCTGCGAAACCCCAAGTGAGCGAAATGAAAGCTTTGTGGCAAGATGTAGATGTAAAGAGGCACACTAAGCACCTTGCTGGCAACACTATCTGGATGCAGTGCCACAGCAAACAAAAAAAAAGTTGCAAGCCACACAAGAGAAAGTGTGCCCAAGTGAATGAAACGAAAGCTTTGTGGCAAGATCTAGATGTACAGAGGCACACTAAGCACCTTGCTGGCAACACTATCTCGATGTAGTGCCACAGCAAATAAAAAAAAAGTGGCAAGCTACACAAGAGAAAGAGCACACATTGAGCATCATTTACAATAGTGCAGCAACGCTTTGCAGTTGCACTATTACATCAGCAACACAAAAGCTCGGTGGCAAGATGCAGATATAAAACAGGTGCTAAGCATCTTGCATGGCAACTACAGTTACAATAAGATGCATTGCTAGAGAAAAAAAAATGTTGAAAGTTGGACCAAAAAGAAAAAGTGCACTTCACACACCATTTATGCAAATGCAGTAATGGAATGTAGTTGCATCATCACATGTGCAACAAAAGCTCTGTAGTAAGTTGCAGATATAGAAAAGGGCACAATAAGCATCTGACATGCCAACTACAAAGTTACAATACATGAATGCACTACCACAGCAATAAAAAAGTTCAAGTTACATAAAAATTTCACCTTGAGTAACTTTTATGCAAATGCACAGTAATGTCATCACATTACACGACACAAGTTCTCTGTGGTAAGATGCACACATAAAAGCAGTTCGTTTGGTGACTACCAAGTTTCAGTATGTTGATGCACAACAACATATGAGCAAAGAAGATAGAGAAAGTGGCAGGTGGAGCAATAAATAAAAAGTTCACATTGAGCATTAGTGAAGTGAACAGCTACACTATGCACAGCTCATTTCAATAGTACGACCCACAGCTCGTTTCAGTAGTACGACCACTTGATGACAAAAAAGCAATGAATTAGGAAGGTGGCTGACTGGGCTAGTTGTGATTTATAGTTGGTACGTGAACGGTGAAAAGGCGACTCGAGGTTGAGAACGAAACAAGGACAAGCACTTCTCTTGTTATGTCGCAACGAAATTAAGGTGGACTTCCATGTGTGGTAATTCATGGCCAAATGGGAGCTAAGAACAAGGGAAGTGAGAGGCTGTTTTAATCCTGCAGGTGCATCTTGATAAGAACATTCTGGCCTGCACATGACAACCCACACAGCAACAGAATCGTGCAAACCAGATCACCCTGGCAGGACGCATTCTAAAAGCAAAATATCATGTCCGGTGTTTCTATACTACCAAAAAACATAAAAGTCTGACTAAGACAAAAGAGATCCACAGCGCTTTGTGCCTCTCTTCATTATCGTCAGATTTCTGTGCTGTTTCCTGGTAATGATGAACAACCGAAAAGCCCAGCTGGAAATGCCCCTATTGCCATTCTTTTGCAAGTGAGAATTTTTTTTCCCAAAATTTAATAACGCCAAGACAATGCTGATCATAAATATATAAATATATCTGCGATATTCCTTTTCGCCGATAAACATGTTAACAATTTACCACTGTTTTTCCCATTCCCAGTATAATTAGAAAAGATTTGTCCCCTCATAACCATCATAAGCCAAAGAACAGCAATAGCGGGCAATAAAGGAACTTGTGTTACGAATAAAACATGGGTTTTAGTATGTGCTCCCAGCATGATTCAGCTTACATTACAGAATAAAAAAAAGCAGCACGAAAGATGCAATTCAAAGGGGAGAACAAGAGAACAGGTGCTGAACTCACTAGTTTTATTTTCTAGAAAGATGTGGCCCATATACATTTTTGTGGTAAACAGGGGAAGAGAAAGCACCCCATTCACTCTGCATTGAACATAATTGTGCTCATGCTTTACATTGCACTTAGAGGTTCAAGACGTACAACTGTGAAAGAGCCCTCTATCAATGGCTGGGTATATTCTAAATTTCCTCTGGCAGATAAGGTGACCTGCACGCCATATCTGCCACCTATGTTCTTTACAACATGTGGCAGTTCGCAAATATAGGGCAGAACAATGTTAAAACAGTACAGCCTGCTTTTCTTCTGCCAGCTTTTTTTTTTTGCCTTAGTTTTCAACGATTTTACTAGCTTTCCACAAGCTCATCTTTAACATTACTGAATATCAAGAATCTACCAGGTGTTGCTCATACACTTCCCTTATTAAATGTGTGCAGAACTTCGTCAATGCTGAACGAAAGCCAGTTTAACCAACTGAAATCTTCACTTTTTAATGGTCTGATGTGAAATTTAGGACACTTAACAGAGCAGTACGAGTACTGCCAACAAACATGGTGCTTACAAAATTAAAGGCCGAGATCCAAAAACTTCAACTTGTTTTTTGGCATATCACAGGTAAACAGGAGTTTGTTCATTCAGTTGTCAACGTACTGCAAAATGAAAAAAAAATTTTTACATAATTACATGGTCTTTAGATGTCAACGTCTGCTTCTGTGACCATTTGTGTGGCAATACTGACCCCACTCTGTGAATTCTCCCCTAATTTTCACATCAGACCGCTTAAAAGTTCTGAACAGAATTGGCCAAGATCTTGCCTTCATGCCGCATTGAATAAGTCTTGCGCACATCTAATGTGGGAAGTGTCTGAGCAACAGGTGCAGCAGCTGGTAGATTCTGGATATCCAGTAATATAGCTTGAACTTCTGAAGTCTAGTCAAATAAGTGAAAACTATGCGAAAAAAACTAACACAGGGTCAGAAGAAATACAGAAGCCTCGTACTGTCCTATATTCATAAAATGTCACAACGGCTAAAGAACATAGGTCACAAATATGGTGTGCAGGCCATTTTCATCTGATAGAGGGATTAGGATATGCCCAGAAGTTGATAGAAGGCTCGGTCACAGTTAAATGTCTTGAACTTACAAATGCAGAGTGAAACACATGAACAATTATGTTTGATGCAGGGTGAACACGGTGTACTCCCCTCTACTGTCCTGCAAGAGTGCATATATTCCAAACGGACTGCGGCGTTATGCTAGGTTGCGAGAGCACGCTTTTCCACTAGAATGTCTTGGTTACACCTGTTTACACAATGTGACACTTGTGTGTGCACATCAAAATTTACAGATACGACTGTGTGTGAAAAAAAAAGAAATCATAGAAGCCATGTTGATCGCACAAAATGGTGATGTGTGCTAGCGAGAGTGCTCTGTCTTGAAAGGAGATATATTATTAATTATATTAGATGATGTTTACAATCTTGAATATTTTGCACTTGTCTGCCCATGCACGAGTTAGTTCGCTTGGTGTGTTTTCTTGCTTCTATTATTTTTGTCAAAGTACAATGAGATATGTGTGAAATAAAACTTTAGTTGCGAGTTCAGCACCTGTCCTGTTGTCCTTTTCACTTTGGTGTTGTCTTTGTCATGCTGCCTTTGTTTTTTCCCGATGCAAGTGCACCAAATACCTAGTTATCCATACTTCTGCGGTAGGTTACATGATTGCAAACCTAAGAAGGTCAGGCTCGCATTAGTCTTGATCACTACACTTAGTTTTGACGGTATTGCTTCTGATAGTCTTTGCTCTACTTAAATTTCTTGCTGTGAATAAAAAGAATGCAAGAACAGTGTATGTCTGTTCACTTCACTACTTGGACCTCATGCTGTCACCCTACCGAAAGTAGCAACTGTGCACTTTCTTTCCTTCTGCAAGTGCCCAATAATTTCAAGTGAAAAAAACAAACTGTGTGCTAAAATGCAGAAACAATTTTAGAAGAGCATTTAACCACCTTGATAGCCCTTCACTGCTGTCTTTCAGCTGCGCATGCATTAAGCTTGGTGAGCACTTTAATAGCCCTAGTTGAAAGCTTGGTCCTTTTTATACCCATCAGGTGCTCAAGCAATGCGAAGGTTTGTTTAGCAGATTGTACATACTCAATGTTATAAGCCCAATACATGGAAAACAACAGAGACATACCAGCCGTCACATCAAGCACATCAATTTGCACATTTTCGAACGTGACACTCAGTCCTTCCGAGAACATGACGTTATCGCCAGTGAAGATCAATGTTGGGTACGGGCGTGTCCTTCCGTCAACCTTAAAAAAAGCATGCATTATGGCAACCACATACATATAGAAATATGGGCCTATATAATCCCTGCACAATGAGAACAGCCTTTGAGTGAAAATAATTGACATTATGGTGAAGATAAAAAGTCAGACATATAAACGGAGCCTACCTAACTTCTGCTGCATATGCTACTGCAGCGTGCCTGTCTACGAAGTGCCTTTAATCAAGTGCGTGAATTTGGAAACAATGTCATGAAAGCAATGTTGGGAGTACGTTGTTTTTTAGCCTGTGGAAAGCTTCAAATTCAATGCCTAAAGTTCTGACTGGTTGCATTCATATGCAGTTTCTAGACCGTGTAAATGTCCTCTATGTTCGCTGTAGCAGACAAATCAAGTTGGACACCGTTGACAAAATTAAAAATATTGAGAAGCATGGCTCAGTACAGTTCAAACAAAACAATCAAGGTAGCATAATTTCGTGGTTCCTTTCTTTTGGTCATTCTTCCAACCTGATATCTTGCATACATAGAAAGAGCAGCATGAACATCAAGATTGAGAAAAAAAAATCAAATATTAGGCAACAAAATAATAAAGATGTTAAAGGAAAGCTTTAATTATTTAATGAATAATTGCTCAGTGAAGCTCCTTGTTGAAAACATACTATTTTTAAAATCTGGATCCCACATTAAGAGAAAGAACATTTTTGTGTTGTCCTCCTAATACAAGTCCACATATCTAAATATAGCTTTAAAGCAAAACGCATAAATGTAAAACTAAGTTGACATTAATTCTACAGCTGAATGTTCATATGATAAATAACTTCTGCAGTTGACACGGACGGCAGATGGAAACGTATATGATAAAGACTGTATGAACAGTATGAACCAGGACAAGGTGCTTTAGATGTTTAAAAACTGCACAGCATCATTATTTCATGATCTGCAAGAATAAGAAAATTCTGCTCTTTAGGTAGCTAGTGGCCTGTGTGAATATGGTCTCGGAAATCAGAAGTCTCTGAAAGAGTGAAAGCCAAGACATGTCATGTGGATAAACGTTTTGAACATGTTTATTAGTTGCAGTCATCAAAAATGCTGAGCTTGATATGCTTATGCTCTATTAAACTAAATCTAACCCATTTGAGTAGATGGATCTGAAAGCAATTTCTTGTATCAATCAACTTAATTTGGGTCTTAATCAGCTGGTCATTCAAAATAAAAATTCTTGGTGAGTTCATTAGCTGTATGGAATATTAAAGATTTCAGTCTATTACTAGTAGTAACTGCCATGAAAAAAAAAGGTTATGCTGCAAGCTAGTAGCCAACACAATAACCTTTTCGGTGAGTTGATGCTTGGTCTATGCATCTTTGTAGCACAAATAATTGTGAAAGAAAAACTAGCAACACAAAAGAGCAGATAGGCAGGCTCTACACTTATGAGACTTAATTTAGAAACAAGGTTTGTTGCATATATATGGTGCCCGATAGCAAGGGACAATGAAAAGAAGTCAACATAAAGCTTGGCAATTCAATTTCTGCATCATATAAGGAAATTGAGGTTTGGCTAACACAGACTTCACCATTTAATTTAATATGATGTGCTTCTGACACTTGGCATACAGTTTTGCCTTTACTTCCGCCCAGGATCCCTATGTAAAAAAATGTAGTTCACAGAGGCAATATCTGCAATGCGCAGAAAGATAACCTGTCTGCTATTTCTTTTCGCTGATTTTCCTTCAGACTTTTTTGCTCTATAAAGATAATCTTCTATTGTAGATGACGAGGATAGAACCATAATGCACCAGTGCCATACTAGAAACAGTCACCAAATAAACCATAAAGAACGATTTAGCTTCCAATGAAAGCCCAATGCTTGCAGCAAGTCTACTGAGGAAAAAAAAGAAAAAAGAATTTCAGCAGGAAATAATCTACTCCTAGCATTGTATGCTTTACACACATAGCTTAACATGGCAAGAACAATTATAACAGTAGCTGGGCTAGATCTAACCTATCTCTTTCATAAACTACAAAGTGACCGAGCTTCAACAAAGAAAACTTCAGTTTAAATTCAGCTTGCATCAGTCGCAACAACGGCTGTACTGCTGATTCATCAGAGCCCTACAGACTTTTTTCGACAACCTAAAAAATACTCTTTTCAAAAGACCAACAAATAGGATACCATCTTCACTGTTCTTTTTGTGTTTGTCTGAAAGCATGCTTACAGCATATGAGGTCTTACCAATGGTGCAAAGATGTCATCCCCACGTTCATTCAAGAGGAATGGCAACAGAATGAGAGCACCAACTCCTCTTGCACCTAAAATATGGAAACAAGCAAGGCTTAGGCAGAACTCCTTTGCAAAAGGAGCCATCTCATAGCTTAGCTGTACTATGTGTAGTCCATAAACATTTAGGTTACTGATACAATGAGCCATATATGAATGCAAAAAACTGTGCAGATCCAACGCACATGTTGGAAACTATGTGAAGTGAAGCTTTATACAACCAGTGTTAATTAAATCTTAAGCAACTAACGTCAATGCACACAATTTTTTTTTACTTTCATCCTATGCAACCGCAAACAATATCTGTTTATCTACCATACAAGTCACAAGTCATGCAATTTTTACATTCATGCATTACAATGCTTACAGGCTCTTCTAAAATGCACACACCAAATCAGGCGGGTGCATAGTGTGAGCATTGCACATAGCATTATCAAAACGGTGAAGGCGATTTATCAAGCTTGTAGAGGCAATGGTGATAACAGATGTACGTACAGTTAAATGCTACACGTATCTAGCTTCATTTAAGGATTCTGTACTTCCCGTGTCACATTTGAGCATACACATTCTGTAGTAATGACAAAATATGGGCACACTCCTAGTGGCACATACCAAATGGATATACAGAAGAAAATGAGTCATTTAATCTTGCATTAGCCAATGTAGGCTATTAGTAATGATAGATTGTACCTATTTTTTACAATTTGCCAATCAAAATTTATTGTTTGATAACATGCTATACCACAAAAAGGTTAGTGTGCTTTAGAGATACTCATGAAAATGCAATAAATATGAGTTTTATGTATCATGAGCAAAACGTGAACAAGATGAAAGCAGAAGCCAACATTTCGACAAGTGAACTTGTCTTTACAAATCGTTGCTTCACGTGTCTTGAATATTAATGGATATTTCCACGAAATACAAGGGTCTGAAGAGCTCATTTAAAGTGTAGTTCTAAATGAACTTCAGCAAACCGCACTGCCGACACACCTCCCCTGATTGAAGTGTAAAATTTTGTTATTCCAAAACGTACAGTTCTTGGAGATTCCTTGTGACATTTTTATGGCTGTTGTGACTGAGGTGTAGGTAGGCAATGCAGGTCGTTTGTATTGCGCTGCTTGAAGAATTCCATCAGCATGCTGCCGAAGTGCTTGTAGAAGGGACTCGTCAGGTGAAATGGATGTCGGACGGCTGCATTCATTCAAGATCTAGAACACAAGCATAAACTTTGTTTTAGAAGATAAACCTTCGCTGCTACTTTCCCATTTCAGGCATATTATCAGTTCTGAATAAAAAAATTTGCCCATATCAACTCAAAACCCCAGCAGCTACAGTACATGCTGAAGTGAAATTATGTGGTAACATAACTGCAAGAAATTGTGCACCTGTGTCCTGTGACACTCGCAGTTCTATGCACTGTCAGTACTACTGGTTTATTTGGTAAATCATTTCACAATAGAAAACGCCGTTAAAAAATTAGATTCTAGGGTTTCACATGCCACAACCACAATCTGATTATGAGGCAGGCCATAGGGGAGGGTCCATATTTTTACTACCTGGGGTTTTTAAACATGTGCCCCACGCACAGTACACAAATGTTTTTGCATTCTGCCCCCATTAGAAAATGCTGCCGGGATTGAGCTCCAGCCTCGAGCTCATCATTGCAACAGTATTACACTGGGCTACCATGCCAAGCCCCTTCAAAGCATTCTGTCTAGAAGGAATAAAAGTAGCATAAACTGCTCACAGCATGCTACCACGAGACAAATGTACAGCAGTATAGGATAAAAGTTTAATGGACAGATTTTTTTAGAACAGCAATACTGGAATGGGATAGTATGCATAGCTCTTTGAGTAAGTAGGCCATACCATATTTTTACCTGTCAGGAATTAAATTGTGGCGAAACACCTTTGCACACATATATGCATACGGAACTGTATAAAACATATAGGTCGGCAGAGTAAGCAGGCACTTATGCTCACTCACTGATATTTTTGTAGGCTATGTATTCACACTTGCCAACACTCACTCACATTCCTACCACCACCCACTCGCATCATAGTTCCTTCACACATACTGGCACGCCATGCTCATACTCCCACCTCACAAGCACTTACTCATATACATACATCCGCTCACACTCACTGTTACATCTGCTCAAACTCACCGTCACTGACTTTCGTTTGCACTCACACTTACTGGCACTAATGTGACTCGTGATTGAATTGACAACATACCAGAACATACCAGAATCGCATCCTTGAACCACCAAGGCATATAGCAATTTACGGTACTTTTAATACAATCTTGTACAAAAAAGTAACTTCACTAAAGAATGCACTTCGCAGACAACACTGGATAAAGAGCACTTTGTAAATAGTATTACACATGGTACTTGAATTAAATAAACACAAGCTACTTCAATGTCATTGCCACATAAAACTGTATAAATGCTACTGAACCACTGGAACACTCACTTCTTTTTCAACCATCAGAGCTGGATACAACTTCAGGAAATCTTGTATATTCATTGAATCCACTTCTAGGCACTTTCTCCTAGCCTGCGTTGTTCGATCCATGGCATCTTTGACTTTTTCCATGCTTGGGTTTGGATTTGACAACTCTTTTTTCATGAAATTTATGGTCTCCGTCACAAACACTGGATCCATCTCAAAAGAAGTGGAAACAGCAGTCTGAAAATACAATCAAGACATTCCCAGTTGGCACATAGGAACTCTTTATAACCATTCTCTTTAAACTGTTAGCCACTGCAACAAACTTATGTCAGTGCTGGCCTGTGCTCCCTAAGTGCAGGCACAGACTAAAACATTTAGCAACCATTTCAGTATCTCTGAAAATTTTTTGCTCCCCCCCTACCACAATCATTAATGATGTACTATTTCAGTAACTAAAGTGCAAGCTACCTACATTTTACTTTGATTTTGTTTAGGCAAGTGCTTGTATGTACACCAAACTCATGCCTTACAGAAAACAGTGGTCCATTGTTCAAATAATGAAATGTTATGCTACAAGCCTTGTGTAACGCAAGATAGAAATCAACACAGATTTAAGAGCTAAAGGCCTGTGATGCGACCATAAAACATCACTCTACAGCTGCTTGACTGCTGACAAGTAACACGGTCAGAAACACATGAGGACATAATGCATGTTAGATTATTATGACATATGTAAGTTTTCTGACATGATTTGAATTTTGGAGGCTCTTACCAAATGAGAACAATTTTTAAACATTTGCCAAGATATAAATAAATAAGCAACTGAACTCTACAAACTGGCTAAACTGCTAAATCACAGTGAAGTAGGTGTGTGCTTTACTTCCAAAAAATACAAAAAAGAAGCATTTATAGAATTGAGCAATTAAACGTACAAAGGCTTATGCACGTTAATGGCACATGAAACATTTTTTAAATATTTTGTGCAACAGCTAATGGCTGCCTGTAAACAAGTGCTTGCTAACCTAGTGCATGAAAATACGTATGTATTACCTCACGGCGGAATGGTATTTTGCTTTGTTGATCACAGCCGTCACCCAGCTTACGCAATCTTACTTTCTCCTTTTGCGCATCAACTTCGGGACACCCAGGTGGCATCCGTTTCCGAACGTTCTTAAACTTGTTTTTCAGAGATAGCAGCCATGAAAACTGCAACAGAAGATGGTAAATGCTCAAATTAAATTATGGGGTTTTACGTGCCAAAACCACAATCTGATTATGAGGCACGCCGTAGTGGGGGACTCCGGAAATTTGGACCGCCTGGGGTTCTTTACCGTGCACCTAAATCTAAGTACACGGGTGTTTTTGCTTTTCGCCCCCATCGAAATGCGGCCACTGTGGCCGGGATTAGATCCCGCGATCTTGTGCTCAGCAGCCTAACACCATAGCAACTGAACCATGGCGGGTGACGATGGTAAATGTTCACGTATATAACAGGAGCTGAACAAAGTACTTTTGGCATCATCATCAGAACATCGATCAGTTCTTCGTCTTTGATACATGAAAAGAATTGGTGCAGTGGGTGTTGAGGACATTTACGCAATTTTTCGCCAAATGTCGACAAAATGATAGACGTCACAATAGAATGACACATTTACATTCGACTGCATCGAGCAAAGGAAGTAGACAATATATATAAAAAGTTGACATAGTACTGCTTAAGCTCAAATATAGGTCATAAAGTACAAACTCAGGATAAAAGCAGCAATCGTTATATTGCAATCATGCCTATCTAGTGTTTTATAAAAGGTTCGTGCGAGGATACGATTATTTGTTAACCGTACTACGGAAAAAAAAACAAGGAGGAAAGGACAACAGTGAACTAACCGCCGTGTACAATGATGCATGTGTTCACAGCGTATTCCTTTGTTTTCTGTTTATTTCTGTAGAGCCATTTGACATGAAACCAACTCATACCAGCTAGCCCAGCTTTCTGTACCTCTGAGATCGGAACAATACCTGCATAGTTTAGATAAATCGCCCAACTTCAAATGAAAGCCTTGAGGAATATTCTAATAGTTCCCATAAAGGTCTTGTACTGGAGAGCTATATCACTCCCATATTAAAGTAGCATTGATATAAATATCCACAACACATGTGCAGACTTTTGTGGTACTACTCATTGCCTGGTTTCATGCAACTTTTGAGTTACAAGCAGCAAAATTTCATACATAGCCAGTGTCCGAGCTGTCCTTCAACTGTGGGTATGAAGCCACCAGGGTCCTTGCTGCCGCAGTATAAATCCTTTTTGGGTACCTAGGGAGAACATTTTGGCAAACATTTATTTGAGTAAACATAGCAAGGTTAGACAAGAGCTGAATTCATAACCTAAAGTAATTAAAACATTTCATTATTCAATTATGCATTTCGAGTTCTTGTGCAAGCAATGCTGGCCTCTTGAAGCAATCGACATTGAGAGTTGGAATTATGCTCTCTGCCTAGGCGATCTTTAAAAATTTTGTTTATATTTTCAAACATGTGGTATATAAATATATAGTTTTTATAAATGCAGCAGCACTAGGCTCTCAATAGTAAAAGGAAATCTTCTGGACAAGTAAAACACTCCGCAATACCTTATTCAAAGACACCTGGGTTAACTTATAAACCCAATGGAGAAAGCAGGTGCATAGGTTATTTGCCCTGTACATGTCCTCGCTTGTAAATGTATAGTACCACGACGACCTAAGTGGTTAGTGAGGTTTAACAAACACATATGCAACCGGCTTCCCTTTGACTGCTTTGTGAACAGGTAATGTGGACAATATGCTGGCACTTGCCAGCAAAATGTATGTGAAGTTACACAACTGAATTATGAGGTGTATGGTATAAAATACTGTCATACATAAAAACAGGTTTTTGCACAATAATCAAATTTGCTTACATTATCATAGAAAATCCAGTCTACAATTCTCCTCCTCAACCGGTCCGGAACATCCCCTTTTCTCACTGTCTTTAGCTCCACTGCAATGTCGACTGGCACTTGAGGCAACACATACTCGTCCACCTCCTTTGATGAACTTTGTGCGCCGCCCACTTGGTGTAGGTCCTGAAGCCCTGTGTTTGGCTGTCTAGAACATGGTAGCAAAAAATTAGTTATCTGCTGAAGCTGAGTGCAAGAAAGGATCTGAACTCTGTGCAGTAAAGAGTAAACACTCTGAAATCAATCAATATAGGCATCTTTGTGCTGAAGCTGGAATCACAATCTAATGTTGCTTTAGAAGAAAGCTTGTTGCCGTCTCAAATGCAATGTTTGTCGCCACAAGGAGGGTAGGCCTCGTCAGGCACACACAGCCTTTAGCCTTCCTCCTGATGTGGCGATGTATGTTTGGATGCTGTATATGAAAGTGAAAAAGAATAAAACTTGAAACTGGTGGACCAGTCTCTGCACTTTCCAGAAATGTGGATGACATATTGCCACATGTCCCTTCAATAGCCACACCACAAGTCAATGCAGTGCAGGTAGCCTCTCCGCAACAAAAAGTAATTACAGTGCGCACTAACTAGTGGGCATACGATGAGTCGCTATGGCTTTACGACCTAATCGGTGTGCCAATACCTTACACTTTATAAAAACTGAGTCAAGGATTAGTCGCAACATTTTAACTGTTAGCATGTTTTAATTGGGGCGTGTTAAGAAGGTTTTACATGTAAGCATACACTAATAAGATAAAAAATTGGATTCTGTACTTTCATGAATGCTATCCAGAAGGCCTTTCAGACAAACATCCACATGAAACACAATGCGACAAACAAATGTGACATAACCGGTTAAAAAAGTGACCTCTGCAATTGTTTTGGTCATGTACTGGTGAGCATGACGTACATCTGCTATGTGCAGATGTACTTCAAAAAGCAATTATTTAGGCATTTACTGAGTAGAGATCCTTACTTTTCTGCTATTGGTTGCTCAGTGTCTTCGCAGACAAGCAAATTGATTTTTGCTCCATCCTCAATTTCTGTGTCATCGTCCAGGTCCACAAAACACTGGAAGCGTTCATTGTATATCTCAAAATGCACCATTTCGTTATGATAGCCTGCTGGCAAGCAATGTACCTGACAATATTGTCTCTGAAAACGAAATGAGTTTATTTAATGTTTAATGGCTTACAGTAGCTTTCAACACTTCCATACATTAAAGAAAAATATTCTTTCCTGGGAAGTTCAGTTAGCTAGTACAAGCTGACAAATATTAAGGCATATAGCGTGCTCAAATTTACAAGCAAGTTACAGCCACTAGCATGGTACAAAATATTCACTTCACTGTGAATGGGATGAAATATTATTATAATAATTATAAAAATATTAAAAAGACATTGCTGCACTTAACACTAAGTTGCTGACATAGTGTGGCCATGAATGCGGAGAATGTTGGCAATGGATAATAAGATTTCCTGTTGAGAAATTGTACATGTTTTTGAGCACCAGCTTAGGAATTATTTAGTAAGACAGTACTTCACCTATGCACTCAACTTCCCATGCACATCAGCCTCAATGCTTGAGCCAAATAGGGTTTTATATTTGGCTACTTAAGCGTTGAGAGCCGCAAACCAGTGGGTGTACAAAAAGATAAGAACACAAAAAATGAGAGAAAAGAAACGAAATGAGCACAAAAGAACACAAAGGACCCATAAGTTTAGCCACAATTACACTTCACAGGCAACACATTTTTGCAAATGCAAACTTGGTGCGACGTCATCCTCTCAGAACAATGCGAAACAAAGCGAATAACTGCCATATAACACTTCCAAGGCACCAAATTGCGGCACGTTGAGTTCTCTCAGGACATTAAGCTAACTGCCCATGTGGTTCGAAGCTCTTGTGCGCTTGTATCAATTGCATGAAAAGATTAATGACACGCGATACCCGGAGAGCGTGGCTGCCGGCACTTTTCGAGCTACTGATGTACGCTGGGGCCACCGATCTGATAATTTTTATATCACATGAACGCGAGAGCCTCTGTGGTGCATTGTGACTGCATTCCGACCCTAAGCGACCACCCAGCGCTCACCGGTGGCGCAAACGGCGCCGGCTGCCGCGCGATGCGAGTGTTGCGTTTCGGCACGCATAAACAATAACGTTACGTGCACTCCATTCAGCCCAAATATAGAATTGCTGCTCCCAGAGTGGCAAGAAAACTTGCATATATTTAATAAAGCGCTTCTTAATCGTTAGAATACGGGGTATTAGCAATTTTATGTGTATAACCTTAATCAACCCAGGTAGTTCCGAATTTGCCAACTCGCACCTCACCCTCAACGTGCCCCACATTTCCTCTGAGTATAAATTCGATAGGACACCGTCAAAACACGCATATAAAGCTTCCGAGTACTTCTAGTGACATTACAGCTTAGCTGTAAGAACACACGGAGATTCAAACTAATGCTTCGCACACTCACCTGAATCAGAAAGCATTTGCCAGACAAGAGCGCGAAGTGGTTTCCAAGTAGGCTTGCACGCAGATCAGCTTGCTTCCGGGAACCCGTTAGTCGAACAATCTTCTTTGATTGGCCGTAAGACACTAAACAAACAGCTTGCGCAGCTGTGTCAAGCGCGCTCATGTTCCCCGCTTCTTCACAAAGATCGTGCGAATTCGTCGCCATCATCTCGCGCCGGCTATACACGCCAAGCGGGCATAGATACTGGGCCTCATCGGGTCTTCCCGCCATCCAAAAGCCAAATCCATAGTGCAAGGTCAAAGCCATCAAAGCTGTCCAAGCTAACGTCTACGGCTCACTTTGTGTATATATTGCGAATCTCGAAGTTTATGTGTTTTTTTTACAGCTTTAACAAAAGCAATTACAGGAACGAAAACTCGTCATATGCGCTATGTTTTAAATTACGGTGCCAGCTTCGACGTATATTTTACTTCTCAATAACCTTTGGCATTTGCCACAGACTGAAAAACTTTATGGTATTTGCAGTTCAAAAGTATAGCCTTCGAGATCTGATTCTGCACCGGAGCCATTGCTAGGCGGTAGGGGGCTCATTTTTTTGTTTTTTTTTGTTTTTTGCAGTTCAGGTTGTCAATTCATCGGCATGCTCTCTCTCGCATTACGTGTTATTTGCGGGGTCGAAGTTAAGCGGGTTCTCTTTGCGGTCGGTGCGCGTCGTGTAACCCCACGCGCCGGCGGCGCTTTTGATGAGGCTGCTGCTGCTTCCGCTGCTGCTACGCCTGCGATCTCTTTCTCTACTCTCCTATCTTTTAGTCCCCATCCCCCTGTGCAGCGCGGTTTGTATGGGTGTTCTGTGCCGCGGTTGAGATGTCTTCTGAGGTGTCTCCGGCTTGGAGATTTGTTCGAAGATAACAAGCGGAAGAGCATGAGCCGTGTGAGATTCGATAGGTAATCGCAACGCCGAGCGAGCGGTATCATCGGTACCTTGACGGCGATCACTTGCGGCGCGGGGTTGTTGAATCGCTGCTGCTACTTTCTTTTTCTGCTAGCGTACCCCGTCACGGCCGCAGTTGACGCTGTTGTAGGTGTGTTGTGTACACGCTCATAGGTAGATTTGCCTCGTTTGTGCAGGCTTCGTCTGTGGGGCGGCTGCGCGCTTGGTGTACGTCATCCGCTACCTCCGCTATGGAAGTGTTAGTGTATGTTGCGCGCTGACTGACCAGATACTCAAAAAACCTGCGATTTCAGTGCGTCGCTATGAGTTCTGTTCCCAGCTGCTTTCAGTGTCCGCGATGCCATTTTTTTGCGACGAAGTTTATGCGCGTGATTTGGCATCTTGAAGATGCCCACTCCGCGGAGTCACATTTCGAAGTTACGTGTGGCGTTGAAGGCTGTGAGAAGCGATACACAATTGTGTCGAGCCTCCGAAGACATCTTTATCGCAAGCATCGGCAGTGGATTTCGTGCGTTGACGGAGAAACGCGAAGCGAGTCGGCCGAAAATCCTGATGCTTATGACACAGACACAACAGAAGATCCCGGTGCAGGTGTTAGTGGCCAGCTCGCCGCTCATCATTCGCACCACGAACCGACTTCGTCACGTGGTGCAAGGTTCCAGGAAGTGCCAGAGCCTCCATCACTAGAACACTTCAACACAGCCACAGCAGGTGACCCTGGCGCTTCGGGTGTTACTGACCAGCTCGCCGCTCATCATTCGCAGCATAACCAACTGCTTCACGTGATGCAAGGTTCCAGGAAATGCCGCAGCCCCCAACACTCGAAGAATTTGCCATAGGATTGAAAAGATCACTTGCAAACCTGTTCTTTCGTGTTGCTGAAGCACGAAAGGTACCCAATTCCACCTGCGAAGCTTTGTTCCAAGAAGTTGAGGCTATACTTAGATGGACTATGCAACAGTTTGCAGAGCAAGTAAGGTGTGCGGTGAATTCATCTTTTTCTGATGTACCTGAATCACTTACTAACTTGTTGAACTGCAACTTCCTTGAAGGCCTTTTTGATGATATTCGCTCGCAGTACCAAAGAGTTCAGTTTGCTAAATCCAAGTTTCCTTTCACTGAGGCCCAGAAGTGCATGTATACTGACAGTGACCGAGCTTCTTTCTACTACGTTCCGGTAGGCAGTGTGTTGAAGAATTTTATGCAGTGCAAGGGTATCTCTGAACAGATAATGAAACCCGAGGCTGCGGAAGCAACTGTACTACGAAGCTATCGTGAAGGCAGGATTTATAAGAAGCATGTAACTAACATGCTTGCGAACTCTAATGACAAGCTGCTTCACCTTTTATTATATACAGATGAACTTGAAATTACTAACCCAATTGGAGCAGCCAGAGGTGTGCACAAGCTTTTGGCAGTCTATTACAGTGTACTCAATGTACCTGCTGCATATCGTTCACAGTTGAAAATGCTGCATCTCGCAATAATGGCAAAGTATGTAGATGTACAAAAGCATGGCATGGAGGTTGTGCTCAGGCCATTCCTTGCAGAATTAAAAGCACTGCAGGATAGAGGCCTTAGTGTCATCTTGGATGGAAAGGAAGTGCGTGTAAAGGTAGTAGTCTTAGCTTTCTGTGGAGACAACTTGTCGATGCATCGCTTGGGCGGTTTCTCCTGCAACTTTGCTCATGGATCTGTTTGCCGGTTTTGCATGGCGCAAATCAAAAACCTTTCATCACTAACAAGAGAAGATCTATGCCAAATCAGGACTAGAGAGCTCCATGAAAACCACCTGAAAGCCATTCAATTAAACCCAGCATTGTATAAGCGGCTGTATGGGGTGAATGGTGAGTCAGTAATGTCTTCTCTTGAAGACTTTGATGTTACATCACAGTTAGCACCGGATATCATGCATGACATGTTTGAAGGAGCATTGCCGTTTGTAATACAGCATGTGCTAAAAGGGTTGTTTGATGACCATATTTTGTCCTCATCAGACCTTGAAAAAGTAAGCAAGTTTCACTATGGTCGAAATGATGTGACAAACAAACCGCTGCCGCCAAGTGAAGCCTTTGTACAAGGTAAAAGTGCTCTGAAGGGCACTGCATCACAAAAATGGTGCCTTTTTCGACTCTTGCCCCAAATATTTGGGTCCAGTGTTCCAGAAGAAAGTGAGGACTGGGAAGTGTACCTCCTCCTAAGAGAAATAATAGACATGTTTTTATCAGACAACCTTCCATTGCAGTCCCTTTCATACCTGGAAATTAAAGTACAAGAGTTCCTTCGTTCCTTCATCAGTCGCTACCCATCTGCTCGTCTCATTCCAAAGATGCACTATCTGATACACTACCCCCGCATGATATCTCTTTTTGGACCACTTAAGCAGTTGTGGTGCATGAGGTTCGAGGCAAAACACCAGTATTTTAAGAGCCTTGCAACGCGTGTCAAGAATTTCAGGAATATCTGCAAGACCCTTGCAGATAGGCACCAGCTGCTGCAAAGTTTTGAGTTCAGTGAATTAGCTTTGGACGGTGTGCTGTCTACGAACAGTGCAAAACCTGTGGAGAGGGCTGAGCTTCACCCATGCATTCAAGAGGTGCTGCCAGTTGGCATCACCTGGCAGGCAAAGTCAGTGACACTACGCCAGGTAACCTACAAAGTAGAAGATGTGCTTGTAATGCGCAAAGGGGATGACCCAGAGTTTTGCCAGATTATTGGCATCTTCATTGTGAGCAATGAAGTTGCTTTTTTAGTCGAGAGACTTGAGGTGCTAGAATTCAGAAGGCACCGATATTCCTTTCGGGTCGCAAAGTGTGGTTCAATGTCTGCTGCGAAACCTGGAGATGAAGCACTTCCAGAGTGCCTTGACCTCTATTTTGGAGGGGAAGTTGTCCCAAGATGTGAAGTTGTGTTGTTTGATTAATGGTTGTTATTGACACTGTTACTGGGTTGTCCTTGTAGTTTATACATGTTATATATCTGATAATTCATATTTTCATTGCCTTGTCTACAACACTGTAGTTCGGTGTAGTTTAAAAAGTGCATGCACATGCATCCAACTTCTATTACCACTGTTGCTATTATGTAAATAACTAATCCAAGCATTTTTGGCTGTTAAAATAAGCAAATAAATGTGCCATTATTAAATCCTTATTTTCGCCGTGCACTTCACTGGATCACTGAACATACTATAGTTTTTGTGTGGGTATAGAAACACCGAGTTCACATTGTATATATGATGTGCTTATAGTTGGTATTATGGTCACACAAAGGTCTAATACAGAAAATTTCTATGCATGAAATTACTTTCTTGATGTATATTTTAGTTAGTTGTAATGTACCGTATTTGAACAGTTTATTATCATTTGTGCCACAGTGCCCTTGCATTCACTATCAGGTATAATTTTAAGTGCTGTGATATAATGACTACCTCCTATTGATTCAATAATAAAACGTGTGTGGAACCGTGTGGTAACTGTATTACGGTGATTTAACTAACGGTTAAACTAAGAAACTTGTATTTGGGAACGTGTTTAACACAAACTCGGAAGAAATTGGAGGACGCTTAAGCTTCACTTTTAAGAGTGGAACGCTATAGCATTCAAAGATCCCCGACTGCTTCTCACGCTTCCCGACAACTGCAGCTTAAGCAACCGTAGAAACACTGGCGGCGAACGCTATGCACGAAAGCGAGCTTTCTGGTAGAAATGCGGCCTCTTGCGTGGGGCGATCCCGGAGACTGTGCACAGCCGTGCCAAAAAAATTATATAATTTTCAGGTTCCCGTTTTTGGTTCGTACTTTTAATATTTCAGTCTGAGAAGATTTAAGATAAAAGGCATGCGCTGTGGGTGTTTTGTTTCATGACATTTCTTTGTGGATTGTCATTCTCAAAATAAAAAAAAATTATGGGGTTTTACGTGCCAAAACCACGATCTGCTTATGAGGCACGCCGTAGTGGGTGACTCCGGAAATTTGGACCACCTGGCGTTCTTTAACGTGCACCTAAATCTAAGTACACGGGTGTTTCCGCATTTCGCCCCCATCGAAATGCAGCCGCCGTGGCCGGGATTCGATCCCGCGACCTCGTCCACAGCAGCCCAACACCAGAGCCACTGAGCAACCACGATGGGTGTTTTTTCTCAAAATTTCGAGGAATAGCTTTGCCAAGAATGCAAGACAAGGTATGAGCAACATTAATGATAGAATAGTGTGGCAATATAACCCGCATATACCGCATGTCATATAAGAAGGCGTGGCATATACATGTACCTAAATATATTCGGAGGGCCTGCATGGTTGGGGATGATTTTCTCGGCCGCTGACGCCGACACCGACGCCAGATATTCTGTGACACGGGGCCCTTAATGCTATCGCGTTAAAATTCGAAAAGCAATTGTCGAGCTTTTCTGGTCCTGAAGTTTAAGCTTTCCCTCTCCAAGACTCTTCTCCAGTCGCACAGGAGCCGCGATCTTTCACGACGACTCTTCGCGTGCCAGTGAGAGTCAAACGACCCATGCAGAAATGTTGACTCTTATTTTGCGACTCTACTAGCGCAAAAATGGGTCTCCGGAAGAGAAAAGAGAGTCAAGTTGCCGTGACTCACTTTTTACTCTCTTTTTTCTTAGAGTGCACGGGCTTAATGTAGCATCCTCGGGCAGCGGTTGGCTCTCGAAAAGGGCATGCTCACATGTTAATATCGGTCATTTTACCGCATACTGAAGGCACTAAGGGTCTGAAGGTACAACGGAATTAAATTCTCTACGATATCTCACTGAGTTAAGAACACCTTGCGAATTTGGAGAGTTAAAACGTTCGCAGTGAGGACCTTTAACGCCTAATCATTTAACGATCATTTAACAACACGACGAAGGTAAGTGTCATGTTTTAATGAAGCACCCAATCACCGCTGGAGTACATGAAGAGTAAACAGCATATAGTTAGGCTCGGAGCGTTGTGATCGCTTGAATCATCAATATCCATAAATTGGTAGTTTCTTTAAACTGTAAGAACAGCAGGTTGGTACCACGTTACCCAGACACAGCTCCACAGTGGCGATGAGTGAGAATACACGGTTAACCGACTTGTACACGTCACAGATAAAAACGATTACAATTATTTAATCAAAATTGTAATTGATTACCGTTAACAATTACTGTCCCACGAAAGTAACTGGGCAGTTACGGCAGCAATCGACTACTTTTACGTTACTCATCTACCAACAGCTATTGATAATGTACGAATACAGCAAATATATAAAAAGGGCTGGCCTGGCAATTTCAGTTCGCCGTGGCAGCCCTTCAAATAACTGCCACGGTGGCTTAGCGGCTGTGGTGCTGCCCGGTGGCCGCATTTAGATGGGGCGAAACGCAAGAAAGCCCGTGTCCCGTGCAGTGACGGCACGTTAAAGATACCGTGGTGGAAAAATTAATCCAGACTCCCCCGCTATACGGCGTGCCTCATAATCAAATCGTGGTTTTGCCAAATAAACTTCCTGAATTAAATTCAATTCAGCCCTTCAAGCGTTGTTTAGCATCACAAAAAGTAGTTCATAAAACTTTTCATCGCTCACCTTCGCTATACATTCTTCTAAAGACGTCAGCAGCGACACTAAAAGCCTGTTCGATGTGCGCGCTGAAAGTAACGGCGGTATGTACAGCTTATGGACACTTTAGTGCACACGGGATCGTAATTGCACAATGGCGGAACGCTAGCGTCTGGATCCACTACGAAACGTAGCGTGTCGTCGTTGTTGGAGCTCGGAGAAGACAGTCCTGGTAGGAAAAAGCTGAAAAAGGTGTCCGCCGGTGATTCGCCGGCAACAACTTCCGAAGTGACCATCGGGGTAGAGTGATAGCAAAGCCGGTTGACTTCGTCGACCAACATCTGGTGGATCTCTTGCCGGCCCCCTTCCCTCGTTACTCCATTAGACTTTAACCCTAAAAAATTATAAGCGGCGCCAGCAGAAGTTCAGGTTCTTCGCAAAGGTGGGAAAATATGTAATGTTAAAAAATATAACTGCTTATCATTCGGCCCTCAAAAATCTGTTTGCGTTGCAATCGCAAGATAGGTGTCTGTGTGAGTCACGTATCATGCAGACCGACAGCAACATGTACTCTACAATGGCTAGAAACTTGTCTATATGAGAGAAATCATAGACTGCGCTAATCGGCAAAGTGAATAACAACTCTTACCATCTATGGATGACGCTAAAGGCGCCTCCAAGAGAGGTGGGCAAAACTCTTATTTGCATATCGAAACATGCGCATGGACAAGGCTGCAGCGTTGCACGACCACAGGCGTCCTACTATGTATTTTCTTCCAAATTTAAGGGCTAAACGCTGCGTCTCCAGTGTGCCGCTTAAATAATTAGTTTACCTTTTATTGGTTCTGCCGCATCTGCCACGACGATCAAGAAGGCTTCGTCTTTCATCGACTTCAACTGGAGCTTGAATCATCTTCCACCTTCCTGCCTTTTTAGGTAGCTGTCGACTCCATAATTACGGTGCGAAGCATCGATTCCTCGATCGCGCGAGAAATAATTGATAACAGCACTTTTCACACGACCCGTTAGACACGTGCGCCAAGCGCAGCGAAGCCTCCGACGTAAGAAAGGAGGCCCATAACCTCACAGAAAGAGGGAGTGGCGGTCACATGGCATCACAAACAAACTGAGAGCCGTAAGCTCGTTGTTGCGGTTGAAGGATAGACAGTGACTGTGTCGCCGAAAGTTGCCAAATTGGCGCACCCAATTGTGCGCTTCTCTTGAAAACGTCGCGGGACACGCTCTCCCGCCTTCCCGTCGCGGGCTGAACAGACACAGCTTTCGGCAGCCGCAGTGTGTGTATGAACGTGTCATTGGTGTTTCGTATCTATGAGACCACCACAGGAGGTTTTGGTGACGTAGTGAGTCTCCATTTTCACATCTCAAGCCGCGGTGCTTTTGGCGCTTGTTTTTATGTGGGCCCGTTAAAACGAAACACAATTCATAATTTCCTGCGTTCCTGGGTAAATGAGGCTGCATAGCGTAAGTACTGGGTTGATGGCTTTCCAATGAAGCAACGAATACACGACTGTTACATCGTAAGGTCCCATCCAGCGCGCGCTCCGATCCCCGAATGAGACGAGTCCCGTGCAAGCACAAGAAAAGCAGCCTTTATTGATCGTAGAATCGGGCTTTTATAGCCAGGAGGGGAGAGGGGGAAGTGAGCACTGCTTGTGCCCACGTGTGACTAGCTTTGTCATGATAAGCGGCGATGGCAGCCAGATAGGTTCCGTTGCTACAACGACAAAAATATGGTGTCACTAGTGCTTTAAGTAACCTTTGAAAAAATCGTTCCAGCTCCGAGCTCCAGCCTGACTCGCAGGTCGCGAGGCAACTCTCCTGAGTAGAGTGCGGCCCGCCGTTTAGTTCACAAAAGCCTACTCCACGCTCATCAGAACGGTGAACAGGGCTGCTTGTATTGTGTGCGGTTGAACCGAAAACAAGAATGGCTTGCCATTTTAGTACGTGCCATAAAGCGCTTCCGAAGAGCGCGCGTGTTGTGTTGGAGCACAAAAAAATATGCGAAGGACACATCTTAAAAACACGATCTCAACGAAATGTAGACCAGCTATACACGCCTTTAGAGACTTACGAAAGGTCTATAAAATTCATTTTTCTTGCACTTTCTACGTCACCCTTTCGATAACGTTGAGTAATGAGCGTTTGCGTGGTAAGCGGTAAATGCGTTTTGTTGCTATGGCATTGAAAACGACAGGTTTACAAAGTTTCAAAACAAGATAGTAGTTTACTCGCCATATTTTGATATTGCTGTAGACATCCATACAATTTCTAAAAACGAAAGAAACAATGGCGCCCTTTCGAGTCATGGTAACCTTAGGACATTTTCGCAGAGCTACGGGGCCGTAATGATATTCTCAGCAGTGAAAACAAACTGGACCTGTGCACTGTGCAGTTTAGACACGAAATCTTCAAGCCAGGCACCCATGACGTTACGAGTGACTTTTTTTTTTACTTAATTCGCAGCTCCGCGCTTTGGTGTACAGTAACAGCAATGATCCTTTTTTTTTTTTGCTGCCTTTTCCGCGCCTTGTGTTGACTTGTGACGTTTTGGTTCTGTCTTAGAAATCTGTCACTTGTGTTTTCCGCGTTGAATAAGTTGTGTGCATAAACGATTCATTGAACATAACAATTACTTGTAAGGACAGCACATGTGATGTCCACTCTTTTTTACGTTTTTCATCTTCTGTCTGAGTTGTCTCGTTTCATGTACGTACGCTCAGTCTCCTGCAGGATTGTGCTTTCCGCGCCGTTCATATTCCATTTCTGCTATTCCCTGTGTTGGGCTGCTGAGCACGAGGTCGCGGGATCGAATCCCAACCATGGCCTGCGCATTTCGATGGGGACTAAATTCAGAAAACACCCGCGTACTTAGATTTTAATGCACGTTAATGAACTCCAGGTGGTCAAAATTATTCCAGAGTACCCCACAACGGCCTTCCTCATAATCAGATGGTGGTTTTGGCACAGTAAAACTCCATAATTTATTTTTTTCTGCTATTCCCTTGCAGGCGTTTCTAAGGCTAAGTTACACTGTTTTAAAAACGTTTAAGAACTCGCAAGTGTAAGCGTTACAATTTTTATTTCCAAGAGCTGTATGTGTTGTGCTGTGAACTCTACAGTGAGTAAACAAACTGCGGGCTAAGGGCAGTGAATCCACTGCTTGAACAAGCGCTGCGCGTGGTGTCAATTATGTGATAAAGGAAGAGCATCACCAACTCACCTTCGGATGCTTGTCTGATTTGGGGCCATCCAGGCTGTCCCGCGCGATCATAACACTTCTGTCGAAATTATGAACTCAGAGGTATTGATTGTGCTGCCGTGCTCAAGCTCTACTGCTTGGGCTCTAATCATGCATGCGTTCAGCCCTCATTTATTGCCAAAACGCCAACGCTGTACTCACTCGACACGGGATTGGCGCAAAACGCGCTTTGAGCGTTTTATCGCGTGCATTAGGGACTTCATGTCATTCGCGCTGTGTATACGCCGACATTCCCAGTCTTGTATGACTGAAAAAAAAGCTAACTAAATAAGAGCATCTGAAAAATTGCTTTTTTTTCTGCGTAAACTTCGAATGTGCTAGAAGGAAAACCAAGAGTGCACGTCACAAGTGAAATGCAATGGCGAACCTTCCTAATTGTAAATATACACATGGATACTTTATCGATTCACCGAGGGGGCACATTACTCATTTATAGCTGCGCGCAGCACACACTGTTTAAATCCAGCTGTACAGGACGCATCCATCAAACTCAAATAAACTGAAATAATGTCTCGCAGTCCGGTCGCAAGCAATAAAAAAATTATCCAGAGGAACTTTCATCACAGCAGCATGCACAGTCATCAGCTGCGTCGTGCTGCGTGTGCAGATTTGTTTGCCAATATTCCTTGCTTGTGTCGTTAACATGCCTCGCAAATACCCGCCGCGGTGGCTCAGTCAGCTAAGGCGTTGCGCTGGTGATCACGAGATGGCGGGATCGAATCCTGGCCGCGGCGGCCTCCATTTCGATGGAGGCGAAATGCAAGAACGCCCGTGTGCTTGCGATGTAGTGCACGTTAAAGAACCCCAGGTGGTCAAAATTAATCCGGAGCCCTCCACTACAGCGTGCCCCATAATCAGAACTGGTTTTGGCACATAAAACCCAAGAAAGAAGAAACCTGCCTTGAAAAGAGCCTCGACCAGCGCCTTGCAGCGATCAGCTCATGTTTTCCAGTTCAGTGAATATTAAAAAATGATAATGATGCTGTGTTGCAACAGAAAAGAAGCAACTTACATTTTACGCTTGTCGGTGCCTTCTACACAATAATTCGCTATGGTTGACAAAGTGGTATATAGTAGTAATGTTAATAAAATGTTTTATTTCCACAAGCAAGAACCGGATTGCGACGGAATGAAGGGGAAAACAAGTCGTTCAAGCGCTTCTTGACTAGCCCCAACCAAACTGCCTGACATCAGCTGCAGCAGGGTGGCAAAATATGACAAGCATATTTGTTAAATCGAGACTGCATAACAATTATATATATATATATATATATATATATAGAGAGAGAGAGAGAGAGAGATAGAGAGAGAGAGAGATCTATATCTAACATAAAAATGACCTCTGGCAGATCACATGATGCCAGTCCTTAAGCTGAACTGCTCACAGAGGCGAACATTACTTGCATGCAAAATGAACAGAGAAACAAACATTCAATTATGAGGTTTTGAATTAATTACTTTACGGCATATTATAGCCTTTACGGCAAGAATTATAGCCGGTGAGTTTGCAAGGCGCATCAACTTGGTATAAAATTCAGGCACGGCAACCGTTTCGAGAAATTCATTCTCAAAGTGTGCGACGAAATGCATGGGTGTTCAAGTTACTCTTAAGCTTCAGTGCATAAAACAGCGTCCTTTGTTTAAAGTAAGTGGGACAGCAGGGCATTTTACCGCACGTTTGTTGTCGGAGTCGTCCCCAATCCTGTTGTTATTTCTTCTACCAAGCTTTTTTGTTTGCTCTTAAGCGCAAAATCAGCTCTGCAACTACTTAGAGTGGTATTGAAAGAAAGTGCTTACAGAGTGTTGGCTCTTCAAACTACCGAGCTATACGCTTTAGCGCAAGAGAACGGCGACCACATCACATTTCAGTATATTCGCAGTCACTGTGGTATACACGGCAACGAACTGTCCCATACTGAAGCGAAGAAAGCACTCGAAGAACCATAGTCACTGCTTGCAATTCCCTTTTCAAGAGCGGACGCCAACTGCCTTCTCTCCAGTGTCATCCGAAAATTGACAGAAAAGCACTCGGACAATCCTGATAATCGACACAGACGACAGCAAAGATTGGACCCGACCATGAAATTTAGGCTACCACCGTAAATTTAACGCAGCTCTGTCAGTCTTCTGCACAGACTAAGGCTGGGGGTAGCGTTTACGCGCAGATACGTGCACCTCTTGCGACACATCGAGTCTGCGGACTGTGAGTTGTGCAATGTGAATGCGACTATAGGTCATGTACGTTGTGACTGCCCTAAGTATGTGGAAGAGCGTCAAAAGTTGAACAATGACCTTACGCGTCTCGACAGCCCACCGCTGTCGGAGGACGTGATTTTAGGCCCTTGGTTAGACGCGCAATTGAGTTTCAAGGCCATCCAGGCGTTACTAAACTTTTTAAAAAGGACGAGCCTGGACTGTAGGCTTTGAGCATGCCAAATTGCTTCCTATATGTTTTACATCTTCCTCTTCTCATCGTCACCCATCATGCGCCTCTTTCTTCCCTCTTTCTTTCCCTCTTCCCCTTCCCCCAACGCTGAGTAGCTGGCTAGAGGAATTTACCTCAGGCCGACCTCTCTGCATTTCGTATCATTAAACTTTTCACTCTCTCTATCTCAGTTGTGAAAATTTTAATTAGCGAAAATCTCTTCACATGGTAAAGGAACATTTTTGACGTCAACTTTGGTCTCTGTGCATGTGCTCGTGGAAGAGGCTGCTCTTCAAAGACAAGAAGAAATAAACTTTATTGAAAGAGCTGGCAGTTTGGTTTTGGTGGCCTCAGGAGGCGGCTCGAAGTCCTTGAAAAAAAGATGTGCAGATCCCACACACTGCGGGAATCGACGTGCGAAGCATTTCGCAAGCAATTGGGTATGCAGCATTGTTTGGGGTTCGAGAAAGTGTTACCAGGTTGACCAATGTTTGTTTGTCTAAATCCAGTAGTTGTGTGTGTGACGCGAACAAAGTGAACTAGAATCACCGCGAGTGCGTCTGTGTGACGACTGCAGCAAGACGACAACGATGGCAACGACGATTGCATGATTTGTACGAACGATCGAATTTATGTAAACATGTGCCGTGGAGGTACGAGATGGGTAAGAAGCGCAATAAGTAAATTCTGACTGACGGCAACTCGTGGCATCACTTAGAGGACACAGACGGGTGCCATTACGGCGGTAGTCTAGCACAACCTGAAGTTTATGTGCTTTTATAGCACCAGGAAAAAGTACGCTTCGATTTTTGGAGCCTATAGGGAAGAACGAGGAGGCGGCGCGTTGCTATCCGGTGCTCGGAAATCAACGCTTGTGGTAAACTTGCCTTTCAGTCGCCGCTTATAACAGAACGGATGCAACCACCACTAGAGGTGTGCGCCGTGTCGGTTTCGACCGGCGGCGGCGTGGTGGTCGTTTCTGGTTGGCGGCGTCGTCGGCGCGGCGCCGAGTATTTGATCGGCGGCGGCGCACTGCCATTTTTCGTTGGCGGCGGCGGCCCCGGCGGCGTGGGAACCGAAACCACAAATTTAAAGAGCTATTGCGCTACATCCTTCATTGCTAAACTGATTGAAATTATGGGCTTTTCATAATAAGGGCGGGGAGGACCGAATATAGAGGAGTTGAAAGTGAGAGAAACACAAAACGTTTTGATAATATTTTGCTTTTTAGCCCTCACATTTGGAAAAACGTTGAGCATATATCTGAAGGCGCGTAAAGTGTGTTTGTGCATTTCATCCCCCACGAATATGCGGAACCTTGCTTATATTTTGCGTCGTAGTCGCAATTATTTTCTGTTTTGCTATGCCTCGGTTTATATGAGATATCGTTCCATTGAGAAAATATTGAGTTCGTCTAGAATTGCTAAGACAGCACCGACGCACGTGACACTCTCTAGATATGTTATTCTTGCTTCCACTTGTCCTGAATGCTCTATCTAAAAATAAATAAAAATAGAACAGAATTCTTCTATGACCATCTATTGCTGGGTTCAACTCTTAAGCAGTCAACCAATCACCAGATGCTATAACACACATTCCCGACTGAACAGTAAGTGAAATCACTTGTTCTGAATATTAGTGATCCTTTGCTTAAGTAACTATTCTTATAACGGCCTTTTTCACGGAAGAAAAATGAATCAAAGTACTTTTTTTTGTTTTTGCTTCAGGTGAATAGTTTTTCAGCTGAGATATGTTATGATGCGGTTCAAAACAAATTTGCTCAATTTGATAACTCATCATCACCAGGTTGATTGAACCATGTGTGGATTAGTAGAAATTCAGGCATTGCTCGGATGCACAATTACTTCAGGGGAAAAAAAGTACCGCCGGGGTGGCTCAGTCAGCTAAGGCGTGGCGCTACTGAGCACGAGGTCGCGGGATGAAATCCCGGCCCCGGCGGCCGCATTTCGATGGAGGCGAAATACAAAAACGCCCGTGTGTTTGCGTTGTAGTGCACGTTAAAGAACCCCGAGTGGTCAAAATTAACCTGGAGCCCTCCACTACGGCGTGCCTCATAATCAGAACTGGTTTTGGCACGTAAAACCATAGAAAAAAAGAAGCAGAAAGAAGAAAAAAAGTTCTTTTTAACCTGTACGTCGAAACTATTTTATAGTTCAGTGCAGCTATCGGGGTCGTTGCACGTGATTTTTCATATGAATGTTCCAAAGAAGCAGCATCATGCAGTATACATGTAGAAATATTTTTATTTAGGAAACGAACAAACTGGGAACAAAACAATGATTGGATCGAACAATTTCCTTCAGAGGCAAGATTTGCAATGGCTGTAGTTATCATGAATACACAAGAGTACCCACGACTGTCAAGCCGTCATTCCGACGTTCTGAGGCCGCTGTTCCCGCTCGTGGCTCTTTATTGCGCTTTTGAAAGAGGAGTTTCGGAATCCCACGTTGCGCTGACTGGTGACGGCACGCATGCGCAGAAGCGCGGAGAGCAGGGTTGCTTTTGTTCGTATTGTGTTGCTTCATTGCTTCTCTACTTGACATGATTCTATGCCTGAGACAGGGAAAAGAATTAAACAAGACAACACAAATCTCCACCGAAGCTGGATTTACTTTTTAAAAAATCTTTATTCCTACCTAAATGGCGCGCCGATCGCGCCAAGAAAAATGTTGCAGTGGCTTAGCTCGGCTATGCCAGGATATACGTAGCGTTAGCAAAGGTTCAGCTGATTATTCTTAAGATTATTCTTAAGATAAGATTATTCTTATGAGTCAAGCTTCTCCGTTCTTCTGCGCTGCTGAGCAGCATTTGCGCTTTCCTTCTCCATGGTTATACCACACTGGCAAACGCCAGTCAGAAGCGCAGCGGCTCCAGCGCAGTGTCAGACGGCGACTGCACAGCGAGCGCGCGCCGGCGCCAGTGCGTCTACCACGGCTACGACGTCTCTCCTCTGGAATGCGCAGACCGGCGGCGGTGAGTCGCGCGCGGCGGCGGCGGAGTGCGCGAGAGGTGCCGGCTCCGGTGGCTCCGGTGCGCAAGCCGTGTGACATCACTGATCCTTGCGCATGCGCAGCACGGCTCTTGATGTGCCGCGTGAAACGGGCTTGGCTAGGCCAGTGTAGCTAACGCTACAAAAACGGCGGCGGCAACGCACACCTCTAACCACCACCCGGTGTGCTGCTGCGCGAGATGCCTGGATATTCTTACGCGTGCCACCCGGCTCGAGCGCAGATGGCACGCGAGAATCAGAGGCGAGAGATGAATTACGAAGCTGGAATGACAATGCAACGACCATCACGGCATCACGAACGGCATTCTGACATGAATGCCGGCATTCATGTCAGTTCAATTTCATGTTTTAAATCTGACACTCCATGACATTTATGAAATGACATGCATTTCATGACGTGATGGTCATGAATGACATAAACGACCTCACGATGACGTCGTGGTCATTTCTTAAACTGGATATGCATCAGAATATACGTATAGAGACATGCGTGCATCACATGACAAGAAT
Source organism: Dermacentor silvarum (assembly GCF_013339745.2). Taxonomy (NCBI): domain Eukaryota; kingdom Metazoa; phylum Arthropoda; class Arachnida; order Ixodida; family Ixodidae; genus Dermacentor; species Dermacentor silvarum. Next base: position 73,533,037 of record NC_051155.1, read on the forward strand.
GACATTCTCATGCATGTCTTATCTTTAATGTCATGTCATGCAATTCATGGCATTCATGTTGTGACAAGCATGCCATTGATTTGATGACATTTATGTAATGTAGTTCGTGTCAGTACGTGCACACATATCCCGTCATTCACATCCAGATATCGAGTTTAAGAAATGACCACGACATCATGATGCCATTCTTACCATTTATGTTATGCCATACATCCAATGATAAACATGTGATGTCATTGATTCATTGCAGGATACGCGCTTTTATGGCTTCTCATTCATATCAACAGGCACGTGACATGTCATGAAATACATGTAATTCATATCATGACAATTATGTCATCCATGTTAGGTCGCGCCGGAATTTCATTCATACCATTTATGCCACAGCATGTCATTGATGCCTCGACATGTATGTCATGCCGTCCCATGCGAATTCTGATATATATCCAGCTGAAGAAATGACCACGAGGGAATCACGGCGTAGATGGATAGATAGATAGATAGATAGATAGATAGATAGATAGATAGATAGATAGATAGATAGACTGAAAGCACCTGTAGTTCGCCAAGAATGCGTCGCATTAAAAAATTGTCGTAGCTTCACCCGAAAGGCGAAGCATCAATTGCGATAGCAACATAGTAGAGAGTTATACAAAGTAAGGATAGTAGTTTTATCAACTGTATAAACTTGGACATGCAGCAGCACCAGCAACGCGCAGAACTGTTGTCGACACCGTCGCCACTTTGCCCGGGTTCGCACTGAACGCGCGCGGCGTGGGTGTCTGTTGCAAGGGCCTCTGGGGGCGGCTCGCAGGTTTTTGACGATATCAGAACGGGAAACTCGTCGAGCAGCGTCGGAAGTCTTTACCACCTTCTCGCCTCGCAATATTTTATATAAATACGCATTTGGTTCCGCAGCTAAACGCCGCCTCCCCTTCCTACCTTCCGTCCCCCCACTGCCTTTCGCGCGACGGAAGTAGTCGCGTTTGATCTATATATATGGTGATTGTAAAGGACGAAAGAGACGCTTATTTCTGCAGCCCTTCAGGGAGCACGGCGCAGAGCGCGCGTTTGTTCTCCGCCTTGCGTTCGCTCCACGTGAAATCGCGCGTCCCTCGCGCCCTTTCACTCGCACATACAGCGTCCGGCGCGCACCGACGATTTCATTGCCGTTGACGTCACACGGAACCTCACGGCGTTGCCGACGGCAGAAATCCTCTTTGAGTGTCCATATAATCGCTGTCGAAATAAAACTAGCACGGGGTCACGCGCGCACAGGTAAACAAACACATCTCGGTCGATGACCGCGGAAACTCGTCGAAACGTTGGAGGGAGAAAGCGCGTTAGCGGCAGCGAGCAAACTGACCTTCGCGCTGGCTCTCGCTTAAACGCGAACTAAACGACGAAAGCACAGCGCATACGAAGGTACCCGCACTCGGCGCATGTACTTTGTACCCATCACAGATGGCTTTGAAGATGATGCCCCCGGGGGCGCACACTTCGGCAACATCGCAGATCGCCTTCAAGATAGGCGCCCGTGCGGCAGCTTCGTGAGCAGCAGCCGCAAGAGCAAAACGCTCTTGTGTATAACTCGGGTCACGGGGTACGTATACCAGGGTGTATGTGCCGCTCTTCAACCAACCTCTTTCACGTCAAGTTCGGTGACTATGTGCCAATTAGTTCGCGCCGCTCTGCAATTGCAAACAGTCCTTTAAAATGAATCCGCTGATTGGGGGGGATCTAACGCGTGTCCTATGTATTCCGACAAACTTGTCTGGTTGTTTTACACAGCGCCACGCGAGAACTTCGCGGCGGGGCCGCAGAATAACGCAGCGTGTTCATGGGAAGCGCGAGAGCGGAAACCGGATTCACACACGTATGCTTGATAACGCATCGTCTGCGGCGGCGCGGTGGTGTGTCGGTACAACGCTTCAATGATAATCGCATCAACGTCGACCTTCATCGCGAAATAGGTTCTTTAACCGTCTTTCCTCAACTTGGGTCACTGGTTAGTCCACGGTGCATTGAGTAGAGCATCGCGCTTCTGTGCTCAGGCCAGTGACCCACTTTGGCATCAAATAGATTCATTTAAGAGCGAATACATACCCAGTGACTGAATGTGGAATGGAAGAAGTTCTTAGAAGAATAGCGCATACCCATTGCCACATACAGATCTCTGGTGGCCCACCGGTTGATTTCCAACACGGTTATCTAACCACAGTATAGGCCGATGATGTGCATATTAGAACATGGACTACTCGTGACCCAAGTTGATGGGAAAACGGTTAGAAAGATAGAAACATAAAAAAATATGCAATGCTAATCTCATTAAAGTCGACGATTACAACAGTAAATTTCAGCGTATCGATTGGGCGGAAGAACAAAGCAAACCAAGTTTGAACCTCTTCAGTACAAGGAAAAGGAAACATGGACGAGGCTGGCGTCAGCATTGGCGCTCATTTGTCGTCTCGGTTGGCTGTTTGTTTTTGTAACAATGAGTAGATTCGCCCAGCAGCCGATCTTGTTAAGACTGCGAGTTGGTGCAGCTGTGTTTTATTGCTTTAAATTTGCAATAAATCAGCGCGTTGGAAACAAGATAGTGGCCTGCCTGCTTAAATCTGTACGTCCTTGCACCGATGTTCGACTCTTCTATCATGAAGGTCTTCTTTAGTTTGTAATAAAGCGGGCTCTTACGATGTTTCTCACAGTACGCCAGTGCTTATTAGTGCCTTCATAGAGCGCCAGAGTGCGTTATGTTAACCTTTTAGTTTTTTGTCTATCTTGTATCGTTTAAGTATGCGCGTGTACTGTTTGATGAGGAACAAGCATTGAAACTTATCCCGTTTTTGAAAACGATACTGCTCTTGTTTTTCGAGAACGAAGCTCCCCGCGCGCAATTTTTGTTTATTGCAGCCAGGTCGTGAAATGCTACGGCGAGGTCACTTGCACATCTGAAAGGTCGTACAATGGAAATCGTCTAAGGTGACCTTGGCCGTTCCCGTCTTGTTCGGGTCGAAATTTTTGAACTCCTCCGTGGCGTTGTGCATGATGACGCACATGCGAACGAAATCTTCCAACATGATCTTGTTGTCGCCTTGCTGATCGAAGCGACGAATCATCATGTGGCACAGCCCGAGCGAAACCTGGTGGCCCAGGTTGCCGAAGACCGTCTGCAGATCCGCCTTGTCCAGGCGGCCACAGTTGGCGCGATCAACCCTGCGATTGACGGTATAGATTAGAATTCGATTGAATTCTGGGGTTTTACGTGCCAAAAGCACGCTTTGACTATGAGGCACGCAGTAGCGGGGGACTCCGGTTTGATTTTGTCCCCCAGCAGGTCTTTAACGAGCCCCCAATGCACTGGAGACGGGCGTTCTTGAATTTCGCCCCCACCGAAATGCGGCCTCCGCGGACGCGATTTCATCCTGCGACGTCGTGCTTACCAGCGCGCCACCATAGCCCCTAAGCCGCCGTGGCGGGTGATTGGTTTTACCGGTAATCGTAAGAGGCTACCGCGTGGAGTATGTCGGCAACTATATGGCGCCGAACACTGGCATCTATCTGGATAATTAACATTACCTGTAGATTGCAAGAACATTACTGCCAAGCCATGTGCAAAAAAAAGTTTTATTACGAATATAAATATGTTAAAGTTTTGTGAGTTTGTTGACGCAGCGCACTTCCGAAAGAAGATGTTCGCACAAACATGAATGTTTGTGTGCGTACACAGATCTTTTTATGTTTGTATGGTGAATGTGTCCATCATTCATCTTTTTGTGAACGTCTTTTTTTTTTCAAATGCGCTGCTTCACGAAAATCGTGGATCACCAATTAACGCATCAGTACCATTAACAAAGCTCTGTGATATGATCACGTGCGTAGAACAGCGCATACGCAATCTTATAGGTACCGATGCTGCTGAACAAATACACGTCTGAGCACGCCGTCTTATTTTCGTCTCCAATTTTCTGCAGCAATGTGACAGCGAAGTCAAATTGATGCTGCCAGACTTTTTCGCCTCAGCTCATGCGGGATACGCATACATCCAATGACGTGCATATGCCTGCAATTGTGGGTTAATGAAACATTAACGCGCCTATGTAGGACGTCTTCCGCGGATACAAAAACGTAATATTCTTTCCTGTGACATCTGAGTCCCTATACGAAAGCATTTTTTCCCTCTTGATTGACGTTTTGGCCACCTTGATTTGCTCGCAAATAGGCACATTAAGTTCCGTCGTAGTGACGGACGCTTATAGGCAGGCCGGCAGACTACGTACTTCAGTAGGGTGAAACGGATTGCTGGGCGAACTTGTGCCCCTTAAACTATAGCTAATGCACGCCACCGTGTCGCCGCGCCGGCGCTCGCCGCCTAAAGTTCGTCAGGAAAGTTCGCTCCATGTGGGTCCGCCTTAACTCGGCAGTGCCAATGAGAATACTGGCAGCACAGTCGGGGATCGTCGTACCGATTAATCCTTCCCGGGTCTGTCGACAATTTATTGATGCGCCAATGCATCAATGTAATGCTGCTTCCGCACAATGAGATGAGATGGCGCCCGTTTATTTAGCAGTATCACTAGTGCGTGATAGAGGTGAAGTATTCTGACACAACGAGCGTATCTCGCAGTGAAAGAAAGCAGCAATAACACTGATAACTCGGTGTACGTGATCACCGACCCATACTCGAAGATTAAGCCTACATGGGGACATATTACACGGTTAACTTTTGCCGCATCATTCACAAGGAGCCTGTATCCTGAGTATAATTACACTTGCGATGAATAGGAGTTAGAACCCGAGAAAGGAGACAAACAATGAAGACAGAGAAGGCTTAACGCATAATAATTGTTGTGTTTAATTTAAATCTAGCAATAATCATAAAAACGGAAATGAATACGGACAATCGCAACTTGCCGCACGAGGGAAGCCGAACCCGCATCGTGCGGATTCCGCGCCTTCGCTGTAGAGCTGTAACTAACAAAATTCAAGCCCCTCTAACCATCTCATTCCATTCGCTCATGGTGAATATAAGTATGTATTTACTGTCTGTAAAACATGAAGGTATTAACATAACTGCCAGTAACAATTATTGGCATGATGTATGCAAAGAAAAGCAAAACGTATTGTACAAGTGGTTGCACTGCGCGAATAGCACAATTGTTCGCTCTGACATCTGTTGGCTGAGAATACTTGTTTCATTACATTCTTAAATGTAAGGTCCTGTGGTGTCAACTGCGGTATCAATCACTTTATAATAAGATGTAGTTACTAAAGCCGCTAATTTCCCCGGAATAATTGTCATCAATGTCTATGGAGATACAACCTAGCTATGTTCCCACACAGTGAGAAAAAAAAACGGGCAAGCTTGCACTCGGTGGCGCAAAGCTTAGGCACAGCGAAACTTACTGGCTGCTACTGCTAGGTATTAACTTGGTTGCCTGCTAGGCCTTAACTCGGTTTAACTTCACTACGCATGTAGGAAGGTATTCTCGAGCGATCATTTTCGGAGGTACCTTCGCTTTCGCGACATTTCGCGTGACTAGCGCTGGACGCGTCGGCGCCTGCGAGCGACAGCGCTCTTCGCATGCCACGAACGCAGGCAGTCTAACCAAGTTTGGTACAGTGCCAAGAACGCTGCTGCTTGCTGACGCCGACCGCGTTGGAGGCTAGCCGCCCGATATCAATCGGCCAGCTTCGCTGTGGCTTCAGCTTTTCGCGGCCTAGTGCAAGCTTTCGCCTTTTTTCTCCTGGTGTCTGTAGTGGACCGATTAAAGTTGTTTCACTCACTCACTCCTGCCTCAGCGCGCCGCGGAGAGAAGAGAGGCGGGGGTCGGGAAGGCAGGGAGCTGGCGAGGAGGAGACTGCGTGCATGCGCTCGCGGCATCCTCCTCCTCCTCCCGGTTGCCATGGCTACGGCGCGGCAGTTTCTTGGCACGCACCACAAATTACGGCTGGCATTCTAAATTACGGCTGTCTAAAGTCGGCAACAGCTTCTCTGTACATCCACTTTCACAGGGTGGAATGATTTGATTGATTAAACAATTTTTTTAGCAACAACAACTTAGAAATGGAGGCGGATGTTTTAGAGGTGAAGCTCCTTAGGGTCGAGCCTTGTCCGTCGTCGCGCCGTCGTAGCTACGCTAGTACTCGCCGCTGCCGCTAGAGGCGCAGCTGTGCGCTCTCTCTTTCTCTCTCGTTACCGACGCACCCTCTCTCTCTCTCGTTCGTCGCTAGGGGCGCTGCGGTGCACGAGGGCGTTCGTTTCTCTTTTTCTCTCGTTCCCGACGAGCGCGCTATCTCTCTCTCTCTCTCTCTCTCGTCCGTAGCTATGGGCGCTGCGGTGCACAAGGGCGTTAGTTCCCGACGCGCGCTCTCTCTCTCATCCGTAGCTAGGGGCGCTGCGGTGCACAAGGCTGCTTTACAAGGGTGGTCATTACAAGGGTGACCTTATCTGAGTCCCTATGAGTCCTGCTCGCCACATCGTCGGCGGCCCCCAGCGCTGGGATGCTTAAGCTCCAAAATGGAGGATATGCAACAACCTCCCCCGGATGAGCGAACTATTATTGAGCTCATTGCTCCACAATCTCTAAGCGATACAGCAGCTATATCGGTCGCTTCACCTCTGGTCCCCCACTTAATATCAATTTGCAGGACCGCACCCTGCCGTCTCAATCCTTAAATGTTTCCTTAACCCTGGCTGTCTCCCACATGTGGCGTTTCAAGCGGTCTTCCCTCAGGAGCACCAAAGCGTATTTCTTCAGATCACTCGATGTCGTTGGTCGGCACATATGTGCCGATCTGAGCTCCAATAAGTACTCTTTCCGCCACCGTCTCCAGAAACCATCGGCCACGGCAGTCCGGTACTTCCAGCGTCGTGAGAGATGCATGCCACAGCGAGGAATTTCGTCCGGCGGTCTGTGTGGAGGAAGAGTCATCAACTTTCTTCCTACAAGGAAGTGCGCCGTTGACAGTAGTTCTGGCTCTTGAGCATCATCATACATGAAAGTCAAAGGGCATGAGTTGATCACGGCCTCCACCTCATAAAGAACGGTGGTCAGCTCGTCGAAACTCAAGCTGTTTCGACCTAACACCTTTCGCAATGCTACTTTCACAGATCGCACCATCCGCTTCCAGAATCCGCCCCACCAAGCTGCCCGTTCAACAATAAACTTCCATCTGATCTGGTTTCCGGCGAAGTATGGCTGTAATTCCTCGACTTGCAACAGCATGAACATGGCCTTTAGATCCCTGGCTGCCCGCTTGAATGTGAGCGCGTTGTCCGAATACACCGTCGAGCAGATTCCACGGCGTGTCACAAAGCGTTTAATGGACAAGAGGAAGGCTGTAGCCGACATGTCGCTGACGAGCTCAAGGTGGACGGCACGTGTCACAGCACGGGTGAAAATAGCGATGTAGCATTTTTTGCTGTCGCGTGACTGTTGACAAATGAAGGGCCCTGCAAAATCGATGCCAATGATGTCGAACGGGTTTCCTTTTGTCACTCTGTCAGCTGGAAGTGGTGCAACTGGTTCCGTAGCTGGAGGGAAACTTTGTGACAGACGAGGCAGTGCTTGGTAACTTTCTTTATGGCCTGACGTCCTCTGATAATCTAATATGATTCTCGCAGCTGTATCGCGTACGCCCGTGTGCAGCATTCTCAAGTGTTCCTTGCGTGTGAGTAGTGACGTGAGGGGATGATTGCCAGGAAGAACGATGGGATGCTTAGTCTCTTCGCTGTTATCACTGATTTGCAAGCGTCCACCAACTCGCATGAGGCCGTCTTTGTCGAAGTACGGTTTGAAAGGCAAAACAGGAGAGCTCTTGTGCAGCGGTCTTCGATTCTTCACGTTTGAAATGTCGTCGCTGACCGCATCTCCTTGAGCCTTAGCCAACCAGTATCTTTCGGCGCCGATTACTTCTTCAGCTCGTAATGGGCCGATCGTCTTTTCCCCTTTGTTGTGGCAGTTGTCGACAAAGCGGCGTACCCACGCGGTTACTCGCACTACTCTGCTGAATAAACTATAATTCTCAAGATTGAGAATTTCCATGGATGGCGATGATACTGTGGGCATCACCGTAATCTTTCGCTCTTCCATTTGGCACTCCGCAACCTTCGAGCTCGGCTCACTTATTATTGGCCAATGCGTGTCTTCCTCCTGAAGCCAATGCGGTCCTCTCCACCACAATTCGCTTTCCCGCAGAGCTGATGTTTCCTTGTCAATTTGTTCACTCACTCCTATCCGCATCACGCCAGCTGCCGAGGAGCAGGCTCCTGGTGACTTCCTTGTGCCGACATAGCCCTGGCCTGTCCATACGAATACACTCTCCACTGCCGTCAATCTGGAGATGACACGCTTAGTGGATCCCGTGACAATTTCCCAGTAATGATCAGCGCCTATCAAAAGGTCAATATTTTCACTTTCGCCGCCCTGCGATGCGTCTGCGTCTTCGAAGTGAAATCTTGAAAGTCGAAGTAGAACCTAATTTTAAGGAGTAGCTATGAAACGGCACAGATGCAAGGAACTTGCAGCGCTTCCACTCGCACCCCTTTTCCGTCGTACTGGCTTCTGAGCCACAGTTACACACGACGCGTTTCTTTGCGCGTTATAGCTGACTGGTCACCAAAGGCAAATATTTTAAGCTCCTCTTCTCCAAGCACCTTTGACTGCACCTTTTCGGATAGGTTGTGATGGATGAAGGTTCGCTGACTGCCACCATCGAGGAGAAGCCCGACAAGTGTACGTTCATGTGGACCCTCTGTCCAAGCACGCGCTGTCTGTAGGAGAAACTGCTGCTCTCCAGTGCACATCAGGTTATCTCCCGTGCCTAATGAGGACTTCAACACCGTGGCTTGCTCAATCACCGGTGACGAAGATGCGTCCCCTTCATCAGTGTTGCGGTGTCAGGGTCAGGGTGAGGGTCGCACATTGTTGTTAGGTGTCTGCCGTTGCAATGCGCACACCTGAGCCACTTAGCGTGCGCACTTGTAGTGCACCGGAAACACAGATTTTCACGCTTCAGCACCTCTCTCCTATCCGCCACAGACATCTTTGGGTTAACAATTGCCGGTCTCATGGCCGTTCGAAATACAAAATAGACATTCTGTGCTCTCATTAATCGTGGTGCACAGTGCCGCAGCACTAGGCATGTTCGCCGCTTTAATGTTGCTGTTGCGCATTTCCTTTACCAATTCGGCACTGTTGCCTCTCGGTACTTCGGCCCGCTGTATGATCTCCCGCGTCACAAGCTCTTTTCTCAAAAAACGCAGGAGCACCTCCAGCTGACTTCCCTCGTTCATAGCCTCGTTTTTTGTTGGTATTCCAGACGGAGGTCGGCAGGAACCGCTTTCTTTATTACGGTCAGTAACAACGTTCCATAAGTACCGACACTCACGCCTAAAGGAGTGAGGCTGCGTACACATGTCTCTACTTCGTCGACGAGGCTGCGCAGTTGGCCGAGATTCCGCGAGTCACGCACTGGATTGATGTTAAGTAGCCGTGACATGTGGTCTTCTATTATTACTCCCTTTCTGCCGAACCTCTCCTTTAATAGCGAGAAAGAAACTTCGTAGTTGCCTTCCGACAAGTTAAGTCCTGCTACCGCAGCAGCCGCTTTTCCTGTCAAGTAGCTGTTGAGGTACTTGAATTTGCCTACGTTTGAGAGATTCTGGTTAGCGTTGTCGACTCAAACTGACTCCAGAACCCTTGCCACTCTCGAAGCTCTCCATTGAATTTTTTAATTTCGAGCTTTGGCAGCTTTACGTTGGGGCGTATTTGCGAATTGTTAGCGCTAGATTCTCTTTGACCTGAGTAGTTTGGTGTGCGATCCAATAAAGCATTTGTGCTGCTAAATTCGTGTAGCATGCGTTGTACCTTTGTTCTCGCCATGCTGATCTTTTCTCTGTACATTTCGGAGCATGCAACTTCCTCTTCGAAAGCTTCATCCTCAACGCCTTTTTTCTATTTCCCGATCTAGCTCTTTCAGCGAGTCCTCTTTAAAAGAAAGACGATTGATCTCTTCTTCCAGCTCACCAATTGATGCGTTGCCGTCCATAGTGGATACTTCGTTGAGCAGCTTGGTTGTAGATGTTCGTACCACGGCCCTTCGCTTGATTCTGTCGATATCCATCTTTTGACGTCCCTATTCGCGGATTTCGGAACCAAAATGTTGTAGAATAAGAGACGGATACTATTTAACTTATGGAAAAACGACAGACGGCCGTTCGTTTTGAACGCATCAAGAAGACTGATTTATTCTGACCAGAAGGTAGGGAAAAGGGAGAGAGTAGAGAGAAAGGGAAAATCACAATTGACTGTGCCAAACAGGCTTTCTTTCACCCCGCACGTGCAAGCAACCCAAACCTGAAGGGCACCACCGCACCGCCGGTCGCTGTTCGTAGAACGCGCTCGCCAGCAATTTGCACGCAGTTTATCGGTGTCAAGTGTCCGGCGCTCCTGCCCCAGCGACCTCAGCAGTGTCCTTTTAGGTGGCGGAGTATTCCTCCCCACATCGTCGGCGGCCTCCAGCGCTGGGATGCTTTGGCTCCAAAATGGAGGATATTAGAACACTCCCCATAATTCATGGTGGCACAAAGTTCCCACTGCCAGCGGTAAACGGACCGCAGCAAGTCCATTGGTCAACCTAATGAGCCAACTCGATGGCGCGTCTGTGTGGCTGTTATTTCACATGCACACTGGTAGCACGGTGTTCTTGTCCTTTCGATAAGCCTTTATCAAGAACGTGTAAATAAAGGCCGCGCGAGGCTAATAATTCATCTTGTGCAGTAATTGAGCGCGCTAACTGTGACCGGAGCCTCGTATTCAGAAATGAACCTTGACTTCCTGCCCGTGCTTGACTTGATTTAAGTGACGCCTGTCGTGAACGCACCGAAGGAAACGCGCTGAGCGTCTTGGGCACGTTCAGGCGAAGCGGCATCTTTCAAGCGTGGGCTTCAAGTTTAGGCATTTCTGAATACGGGGGTTAGAGACGGTGGGCTTAAGCAGCATTTTAACTCGGCGCAGTTGCCGTGACTTCATTCTAACTCGTTCGTCGCTTTGATGCGCCGAGAGGGCGCTGCGGTCGCCGAGGTCTGTGGACGTGCTCCTATCGGCTCCGTCATCTTCACATGATTCCGCAGCGATTTCTATCCAATTTCGCCGAAGTTCTTGCACCAAGAGTTTCGTGAAGTTCCAAGGAAACCGTGGATACCCGATTTGGAGGTAGGGCACCATTTTTGACGAATCTACGAGAACTTTTCTACCGCGTCCACGCCGCTACCGAACTGACCCTAGGCGTGCACACCAGACGCTAGGCTCAGCCGACGCGTTCGCCGCGCGCCGGTCGGAACGCGAGAGCTCGGCGAGACGCCACCCGCCCTTCGCGCCGGGCGCGACACGGAGAGAATGGCGACTTCTACCGAAGAAATGGATAGCTCTGCGGAGGAGTTACCAGCAACTCCGACTACTTCAGCAATACCTAATGAGCAAGAGGACAAGACTGGCTGGAAAGTGGTGATCAGCCGGAAAACGAAGAAGAAGGAACGCGCCGAAACAACTGCGCCACAGCAAGCACAACATACAAGCGGCGGGCAGGTGAGCTCTTCTCGCACGCCTCCTAACATTATGAACCGGGTGATTAGAGCCTCACGCATGCCACCCCTACCGCAAGACAACATCAAGATAGTGCTTCGCCCAAAGGGCGGCTTGAACATACAAAAGATCGGACCGACCTCAGTGAGTAAAGCCCTCATGGCAGCAGTAGAACTTAATCCAGAGCAGACCACGGAGGACATTATATGTCCCAATATTACGCAGAATATCATGGTGGCGAGCACGCCCTTTCGAGAAAATGCAGACAAGTATGCGGACGTAAGGGCTATCCGAATAGCCGGAAAAGAGTACGCAGTCAGCGCTTACGAAACTGCCCCAAGTGACACCTGCAAGGGGGTAATCAGATACATCGACACTGCCGACGATCACAGGACGATTGAAAGAAACATCGTGAATGACCGCAACCCCTTGGCACTAGCGGCGAAAAGAATAAAGAACTCAGGATCAGTGATCATTGTGTTTGATGGACTTCGCGTCCCAAACTTCGTAAGATATGGACCAACACTGGTACCCTGCTCCTTTATCGCAAACAAGTGGACATATGCTACGTATGCGGCAAACTCGGACATCGTGCGGACGTTTGCCCCGAGCCGGACTCCACCGAATGCAGGGGCTGTGGACTTCCTAACCCCACCTCATCCCATGTGTGCGATCCGAAATGCAAGCTGTGCGGGGGCTTGCACGCGACAGCGGACAAGGTGTGTAAGAACCGCTATCTCATTCCATACGTAGTACGCGCACGACGACAACGAGCACGACTGGAGCAACAAGAGAAGGCACAGCTAGTCGAAGAAGAAAAGCAACACGCGGAACGAGGCCGATCTACGTCGAAGACGCCGGGACGCAGCCGCTCACGCTCTCGATCGAGGAGCCACACACCTGCGAGGGCAAGCAGGAGTCGTTCAAGGTCACAGGTGCGATTCGGTGGAAAGAACAACGGAGGCGACGGCACGTGGGCAGACAAAGTCAGAGGAGCTACGACGACCACGCCAAAGGAAAGTGAGTCCCGCAACCCAGATAAAGAGCGGATAGCTATGTTAGAACAGGAACTAAGAGAGCTAAAAGCCGCTTATACTAAGCTAACACTCGAATTAACTGAAATACGTAAAGCGAACATCAGTAGGCCAACGCGCACTCCCGGACCACCAACCGACATCGAAACTCCCCAGCCAGTTGAGATTGCGAGACAGGGAGAACAACGCGAAGAATGCCCGCCTCCTAAGAAGCGAGCTGTAACGCAACCGCGAATGGCCGTGCGATCAGACGTGAAGGACGCCATGGACGCCATGAGCGAGAACATGAGGCTCATGCACGAGAGCATGGTGCGAATGAACGAGAAAATGGACATATTTAGCACGCGAGTTCAGAAAATGGAAATGTATCTAAACAACACTGTAGTACCGTCCCTGGAGAGGATGAGTTCACAACACGTCGGTGCGCAAGGCCCACCACATGACGGTTTCACTGCAAGTGAAGGGGGCTACAACAGCCAACATGGCAATGACAAATAAGACACGAAATCTCCGCATCTGGCAATGGAACTGCAGGGGGATCGCCTCAAAAAAGGTGGTCCTCCTGCAGATGGTCAAATCAGAAACCGAGAAGCCACACGTCATCTTGCTACAAGAAACACTCATAACTGAACTGGCCCTTACGGGATATAAAGCCGAAGCCCACAGAAACGAGCAAGGCAGAGGCGTCGCTATTCTGATTGGAAAGAAGATCCCGTACATTCGGCATGAAATCCGCAACACAGCCTGCTATCTAGAACACCTCACGATCGAGATCATACCAAATGACCACGTAGGGAACAAGGAAAGCATTTTTCTCACTAATCTGTACAGCAGCCCTAAGGACACGAGGCAAGCATTCAGAGGCATACTGGGCAAGATCGCGCGCCTCGCCAAAGATAGTCCGCTGATTGTAGGTGGGGATTTTAACGCCCCACACCAGGCGTGGGGCTACGCGTATCCCTCTAGCAAGGGAGATCGTCTTCACACGACAGCCTCCGATCTCGACTTCACGCTGATCACAGACCCAGAAACCCCAACTAGATGTGGCACTTCCACATGTCGAGACTACAACACCGGACCTCACTTTCGTCCGGGGCGTAGAGAAATGTGCCTGGCACAACTCGGGCATAGACCTTGGCAGTGACCACTATATTCTCCGAATTGATGCAGAGCTACCGGGAAAGAAGCAAAGGGAGTACAAACTAATCGATTGGGACAAATTTCGTGCAATACGGACGCAGCCATCCAACTCAACAGGAGCAAACACGAAGCATACGATAACTAGTTGGACCAAACAGCTCAAAGCAGACATCGTAGCCTCGGAACGAACGATTACGACGGACGCTAAGGTAGAGACAATGGACAGTCGGCTAGCGAATCTACTCGAAGCCAAACAATCCATACTAGCCAGGTGGAAGGGTCAACGTTTCAACAGAAGACTACGAAGGAAACTCGCCGAACTCAACAAGACCATTGAAGAATACTGCGTGGTTCTCTCCCGACAACAATGGGACGAAGTCTGTAACTCCCTCAACGGGCAAATACGCAAAGGGAGTGGGTGGAGGCTCATAAAACACCTCCTCGACGAAAACGGAACAAAGTCCAAAACTATGCAACGGATCAGGCTAAGCAAATTAGTACACCACGCGAAGCAAAGCAGTACTGCCGAAGCACTTATAGAAGACCTTGCCAAACGGTACTTACCGCTTAAATCGGGGCAATCTCGTAGCTTACAAAGGAAGAACTACGACGGTGTCCCAAACACGGAGCTAGATGCGGACTTCACAGAAAGCGAAGTACGCTTCGCAATTCACAACCTGAACAGTAACTCTGCAGCAGGCCCCGATGGTATCACAAATCGGACTCTCCGAAATTTAGACGACACATCGGTCATGTTCTTAACGCAACAAATCAACGAAGCCTGGAAAACCGGCCATCTACCTGCAGAGTGGAAGCATGCCAACACGGTCCTCATCCCAAAACCGGGCAAGCCGCTGGGGCTACCAAACCTGAGGCCGATCTCACTAACGTCATGCCTTGGAAAGCTAGCCGAACACGTCATCCTGAACCGACTATCGGAATACGTAGAGGAAAAGGAGTACTTCCCCTACAATATGATCGGCTATAGGCCGGGTCTCTCAACGCAAGACGCTATGCTAAGAATCAAGAAAACTCTGCTGGATCGCCCCACACGAGACACCAAGGCGCTACTAGGACTTGACGTGGAGCAAGCTTTTGACAACATCCAACATCAAGCCATTCTCAAAGCCATATCTGAACACAATCTCGGAACACGTTTCTACCGCTACGTCAAGGCGTTTCTGGAGGATCGAACGGCCACTCTCCGGATAGGCGAGCACATCTCGGAGATCTTTGAACTGGGCGATAAGGGAACACCGCAAGGCTCGGTACTTTCGCCATTCTTATTTAACTTGGCGATGACAAAGCTCTCTCGCGCACTGGGTGAAATTGCCGACGTGGAGCACACCATATACGCAGACGATGTCACCATCTGGAGCACTGGTGGCAGTGATGCGGAATTAGAATCTCGCATGCAAGAAGCCATCTCGGTTACTGAAGCCCATCTCACCCCAATGGGACTTCGCTGCTCTTCCAGAAAATCCGAGCTACTCATCTACCATCCCCCAAGACCAGGGCGCCCGTCCAACGACTGGCGCAGACACCACACTCCATGCATTGAGTTACACGACAGGGACGGAAATCGCATACATACGGTTGACAAAATACGAATCCTAGGACTAATAATCCAAAGTAACGGCTCCAACTGGGTGATGCTGGACAGCATCAAGATCAAGATTGCGAACGCGATCCGAATGTTTCGGCGCATCATGAATAGGCACAGGGGACTGAGCGAGGACAACGCCATTAGAATGGTCCACGCTTTTGTACTCTGTCACATCACATACGTGGCTGCGATGCTCAACTGGAAAAAAGAACACCGGAAAAGGCTCGAAGTACACATACGACGAGCTTTCAAGATAGCGTTGGGGCTCCCCGATAATGCCTCCACTGATCTACTCTTACAGCTAGGAGTGCACAATACCCTTGCCGAAATCATCGAGGCTCAGCACACGGCACAGATCGCACGCCTATCAGGCACCAAAGCGGGCAGAGAGATTCTCGTCAAGCTCAGCCTGAACACCATAGCGGAAAGGGACAACGTCTTGCAGTTACCTAAAGTCATGCGAGAAGCAATTAAAGTGCTCCCCTTCCCAAGAAACGTACACCCGATCCACAATCAAGGAAGAAGACTCGCCCGCGCCAGAGCACTCGCGGCAGACGCGACAAGGTTTCCCGACCAGACAGCTTTCGTCGATGCTGCGTACATACCGGGAAAGCACGCCTACTCGGTAGCAGTAATCGACGGACACGGGCGAACGCGCAACTCACTCACGCTTTACACTAAGAAGCCAGATGTAGCCGAACAAGCAGCGATAGCACTAGCGCTCAAAGACTCGAGCTTCACAACTGTATACAGCGACTCTAGAGCAGCCACTCGAGCTTTCGCCAAGGGTGGGATAGACAAGACGACGCTACGAATCTTAGGCGGAAGTATTATCACCGATCACTCGATCATTTGGTTCCCGGCACACATGGGCAGCTTAGGGGGCGGTCTGCGGAATCTCAACGAGATCGCACACGAGGCGGCGCGAGGACTCATCGACCGCGTCCCTCCAGTTTCCCCCGCTACCCCGCATATCGAGTACAGGGATCAATTATTCACTTACAACGAGCTCACTAAACACTTTTATCTAAGCAGACGAGAGTTCCCCCTCCCGGATAAGAAATTAACGCGCAGCCAATCAGTCACACTACGCTTGCTCCAAACGAACTCATACCCCAACCCCTGGCGCATGAAGCACATCGACCCAGACTACGACGGACAACATGTGTGTGAACATTGCAGTGAACGTGTTGACTTGAACCATATGCTGTGTGGTTGTGCATCAAGTGACGATTACGCCAAGAACAAGGAACATTGGGACATAGTGCTAAAAAGTGCTTCACTACACGACCAACTTCGGGCTGTCCAGAAGGCCCGCGAGGCGGCGGAGAGCTTCGGGCTCTCTGTGCCGACGTGGGAGGTGCCCTCTACACCTGGCGCCTAGCCAAGTGTCCTTCAGGACCCCTTCTTTGGGAAATAAAGTTTTACCACCACCACCACCATGCGCCGACTCGTGTCCTCGTATCCTTGCTCGGTGCCGCCGTAACGGCTGCTACTATGAGAAGATGGCCCGCAGAGTCACCGATTCCCCGTAGCAAATGTCACTACCGTGGACTGTTAATTATGCTGGCATGCAAATAATTCCTTTGCTACGCAAACACATTTGATCATCTAACTACGTGGTACATTGCGATAAGCACTTAATTGTTTCTGCATGTTCTAACCCTGCTTTTTCGAAGTATTCAAATAAAAATTACCACCACCCATTCAACTCTGTGAAGATGGTCGAACAGCGAAGCTATGTTAGCCGGCCTGCCGCGTCAGGCCGGCTGCAATGGGAGCGAGCGTGCGAGCCGTAGTTGCAGTCGCGGTTGCTTGGCTGGCCCTAACGGCGGTACTGGTGCGGGATGGGACGCGTCTGCGTCCACGCGCGACGGCGTTCCTAGCACGTTCCTCATGATTTTTCTAGAACGTTCCCAATCAAGAGTCCTTGACCAAAGCTCCGTATATACAACCAACACTAACGCGAACTCGTCTCACACCCCACTCCTCTGTTGACCTACTTTTTATTGCGATAGCAATTATATGGACACTCAAAAGCAGATTTCTGCCGTCGGCATCGCCGTCGCCGTGAGGTTCCGTATGACGTCAATGGAGATGAAATCGTCGCCGCGCGCCGAACGCTGTATGTGCGAGTGAAAGGGCGCGAGGGACGCGCGCTTTCACGGGGAGTCAACGCACGGCGGAGAACAAACGCGCGTTCTGCTCTGTGCTCCCTTAAGCTGCAGAAGTAGGCGTCTCTTTCCTCCTCTACAATCACCATATATGCAGAGCAAACGTGCCTTCTTCCGACGCACGAAAGGCCGTGGGGGTGAGGGGGAGGGAAGGGAGGCGACGTTTAGCTGCGGCACCAAGTGCCTATTTATATCAGAGGCTCTGGCAACAATCACTAACGCCGCACGCATTTTGAGCGAACGCGGGCAAAACGCCGACCGCGTCGACAACAGTTCTGCGTGTTGCCGCTGCTGCTGCATGTCCAAGTTTATACAGCTGATAAAGCTGCTATCATTACTCCGTATAGCTCTCTTCAAATTTGCTATCGCAATTGATGTTTCACCTTTCAGGTGAAACTGCGACAACTTTTTCCTACACCGCCATTGATTGGCGTGCCTCGCGCTCTACCTCTCCAACGCGAGTATTGGACGGTCAAGTACCCTCCCCGTTCTTCTTTTCATCTGCACCCTCACACAGCCGTCTCACAGGGGGAAAGGGGTCAACCAATCCCTTTCCCCATGTTGAGCTCTTCTTTTCCTCTCCTCTCCCGCTAGGTCGCGTGGCGTCTTTTTAGCGAAGTCCGACAACGACCGCACAGGGTCCGCATGAACAGCTTCCTTGAAAAAAAAAAATAGACCACCATCCGCCCCCCAGCCCCCCTGGAAAAATAAGATGAACTTGGCTGCCACCAAACGCTAATTTGTTATGATTGAGAAAATAATAAGTAGCCGCTCCCTTGTCGAGGAAATGGCGGTAAGCGAAGCCTGTCGTAGGTTGCTTCGGGGGTCCTGGGAACGAATTGCACTGACGAGTACCACGTTGTGCTCTAACCACAACCGGTCACACGCAGACAAAGAGAGCAACTAGTACCCGTTAATATAATCTTCATCAGAGTCCATGCAATTGTTCGACCTTTTCACCCACTGTTCGAAGCAACTCAGGAACTCCTCAAGCTTAGTGCTGGTGCAATGACCTCTGCAATGTTGCCGTCGCCTGGTGCATAGTGCAAATATCCTTCTTTATTAGATTTTATTCTTTTAAATTCAATAGTGATGTGGAAATATTCGCAATTTGAAATACGATTCTAATTATCTTTGCTATTCAATTCGCATTGCTTTCGAGAACTCACTATTCCAAGTTGTCGAATATTTTGTTTAGTTTCTACAGGGAGCAAGAGTGATCCTAATTGAGACTCTTCTGAATGACCTGGCGCAGAACAGCCGCAGTTGTCGCGCAAATAATCCAGTTTCTGAGCAAACAAATGAAAGACGTCAATTATGTACAATGGCTTCCAGCCATGTAGTAAGCACGTCTCGTCTTAGGCAAAACTACGCATTCGCTGTCTCGATTTAGACAATATCAAGAGTGTTTGGATTCCTTCAAAACGATGTGCGATGCTTTTGTATTGCGCTCAGCTCCTTTAACGAGCATTACACTCTACTACATGCACCTGGGCCATGCTGTTCAATTTTGCTTCAAAATATTCGTTGTCATTGTGCAGCAGATGTGATAGTACTTGCCTTCGTTTCTCATTGACAAGTTTCTCAATTGACCAGACATCCACTCGTTAACGGAATTGAATGTATAAAAGAATATAGACAAGCGTTTCGTTGTCAAAGAGACTACAATAAACTTTCGTTCTAATGTTTCTTTTTCTGTTGATCGCGAATATTCTACATTCGAAGCTCGCTTACCTCGAATAGTTATATTCGGTTCGATTCGAAAATTTCGCTATTCGAATGGCCCTAAAATTAACAAAAAATACACAGCTGAATTCACCTCACGATGATTGCCGATAGTAATGCGACTGCATTTCGTGCTATGTACCAACACACCGTACTTCTGAAGCCACGTTTATTTAATATCTGTAGTGCTCATTCGAAGGCTTCCTTTGCTTTGGCTATATGCGACATACATTGGCAACGTCCCATTTTGCTACGGCACTCGGTTTCCAAGGTCTCATATGAGAATGGCGGCAGAATGACGACTGTATTACGCCGACGCCGTGACGAAAACGGAGTGACGAAGAAGACACGTTGTCTATGGAATGACAACGCTAATACGATGCAACGGTACGACGAAAATGACATGACGATTCTAAAATGACTGGCGATGACAGCTAGGCGACGACGACATAACAACGACGAATGACGACGAGTGCATAACTACGACGGCGTAACGACCACGATGTGACCACAACCAGATGGCGAAGTTGGAATGATGACAATAGCACGACTACGACGGTGAGATAACGATTGGTCGCCGGCGTAGCAATGATGACGATGGCATTGCAATGGTTGCGTAATTAAGACTGAATGACGACAGTATGATTTTGATGGAACGATGAAGAACGAATGGACGTCGATGAAACGATGTCAGCGTGACTACAACAGGAAGAACGACAAGGGTGTGATGACTGCGTGACGACGAAGGCGTGACGACGAGGGCATGACGAGAGTCGAAGCACGATGCCTTAATGACGACGATGCAATGACCACGGCGGCAACGCGTCAACGACCACACACTTAGTGGCCCAAGCTTGTTCACAACTTGGGCCACTGGGTCGACGTAAGAAGATAGATAGATAGATAGATAGATAGATAGATGGATAGAAAATAGCTGAAATAGCTCAAATAGGCAAACAGTGCTAATCGCACTAAAGATCATAGGGAGCTCTGTATGATGAAGAGGATGAGCGTGAACGCCTGGCCGTTCCTTAGAGACTAAATACGATGTCACAGACAAAGCAGTGTGACCTCGGGTACTGTAGTGATGGAGGAACCAACCAGCCGCATTCCACTCTTTTACATGTTGATTTTGCATATTATCCTCCAGTCTAGGGGTGGTGACAGAATTGTGAGTGTTAGGTACTGTATACCAAACGCGACGCCTTGCGTGTAACGCGTCCACCCATTTTGCAAGACATGCTCAATTCCAGTTCCGAATCAATACGTCAGTAAATCTCTTTAGGACCGCACAAAACTACACGAACATCATTTGTGGCATATGACCCAGCGCCAATTCGCAAGAGCATCTTCTCCGAACTTCTTCGCACACGCTGTCATAGCTGTTTTGTTGCTCGTGCGTCGTGCTTACCCCCTTCCCATGAAATATTTGAGTGAGATGCTCAGCTACATAGACTTGGCGACACCCCGACGTCAAACGAGCTTGGTTTACATGCTACACTCGAGTGACAGCATCACATTCGATTGGCCCACCCACTCCTTCGGTTGCACTTCCTCCGGTACGAGCCCGCGTAACAAAATACAATAAAAAAAAAGCTGACGAGGTCATATATCGTGTGCTGTTGTCAGGATCGGTAAGCCAAGTCACCATCATTGATTACGCAGTGTATATAATCGACACTGTTTTTATAACACTGCGGTTTAGGATGCAGTTTAATACTATTGTCTCGGAGAGCATATTGTATGTAGCTGGATCGGGCCCACGGAACGGGAAACACGGAACGTCAAACGCCGGAGAGGTATACGAACGCAAGCTTCGCCCCAAAATTCTACGGCGATGTCCTTAGAGGCGCCAGAACTTGGCGCTCCTGAGTGAAATTTATCCTGCAAGATTATTTCTGGGTCCCGCACCTATGAGAGTGGAGGATGGTGTCTGCGTACTTCACTCACTTCTTGAAGCCATTGACCCACTCTGTGATGTAAGACCAGAGGGTGCAGAACTGGTCGAAGTTAATCTTGTTGCTGAACTCGCGGTCGAAAATTTTGACCATGAGCAGCACGAGCTCCTCGGAGAACGGCTTCCAGGTGCCGCTCGCGAGCGCCCGCTGCAACTCGGACACGTTGATGAAGCCCGTGCGGTCGCGGTCCATCGACTCGAACACCGACGTCAGGAAGGCTTTGTCCCGGATAGGGGCCTGTGCGCTGGGTTTGCCAGCCATGGCCACGCCGTCACCGGGCTGGTGTTCCTGCGGTGCTGAGAGCGCATATACGAGAACCAAGACTCATTACCGACGCCTCCTTTCGTGGAGACATTGCTGAAGGTCTACTTGGTGCATGGCGCTTCACAACAAATGTATGGCCTTTTCTTGTCCCTTTAGTGCGCTCTACTTATCACTCGATTGACTTCGTGGCGCTCAATACACGGGTAAAGAGAAACCATCATGCGTATTGTATCTTTGACATACTTCCGGCGCGGTGTCACAGGGCGCTGGATCATGCGGTTCACTCTGCGCGGTGACCGTGCTGTATTGCAAGCAAAACTGTAGCGTATGTGGTTCCCTGCGAAAGCATATACACCACGTCAGAGTCTTGAGCATTACGCAACGAAACAGCCAATTCGCTAACCCATTGACTGACCCCTTGCCTTTAGCACTGGGTGAGGCAGGGACCTTTCCGCATATATAAGAATGTGGCGAGTAATGCACATTAGGGAGGCTATGACACTAGCTGATTGCGGCGTCTTAACAGTGAAGCTGAACTCCTAGACATATAGAAGTCTTTGTGAGTGCTGTCGACGCCACTCACATTATATGAAGCGCGCACTGCGTTTCCAAGCACGAAGCAGGAAATACCAAGCGTCACATGAGTATACCAGGCTGTAAAAGTAATACAACCTTATTAAAGTAAAGCCAGTTTAAATATTTTTTCCGCATCCTCAGTGACGGATTTAATCCGAGTAATAGTGTATGAAGGAAAAAACTTTTTTTTGTTTCTCCTCGACGTAAACGAAATCTAGCTTTGAGCATTCAAACTACGCTTATATTGCCGGCCGTCATTCCTGCTAACGAATGTTCTGTAGTCAACAAAAATCAAACGGGGTGAAGAGTGCAGGTGGATTTTCACGTTACATGGGCTATTCCGCAGCGGTGAGTAGCAAGTCTTCTCAGTTGAGAGTTTGTTACAATCGGGCTGTGGCGACATGCAACCGAACCACCAATGTTATTCTGTGTTAGATTAAAATCATTTCGCAGTCAGGCATGCTGCGCGCATTTTCGCACGCCCCTGCTTTTGAATGCTGTTGTAGGTTAACGCTATTGTACAGAGTCACGCCGACACAATGCCTTTTAGGTCAAGGGCAGCCGCTGATTCACTTCTATTCCGTATTTTTGTGCAGGAACACAGAAAGCTGTGCGCTAAGTGAGATAGTTCCTGTTAAATTAGAATTGTGTACCCGAGAATACTAGAAAATTGCGAAGTGACCACTCGCGTTGCGATTCCCATTGTTGTACACTGATCTCTGGGGCAGCTATCGCGCTCCTGTTGCTCTTGCGTGTAACGCGAGGAAAGTAGTCTTTTTTCTTCTCTCTCTGTTACTCTCTCTCTTTAGGCGTGCCAACCTGTGCAATACCAAAAGAAAGGGCGCGCCGCTTGCTCTTTGAGTTGTGTTCTTGCTACTTACACCATCGCGATTTTTGTAAGACGCTATAGCCGTGCGCAGCGGAGCGAGGAATGCGACATCATCAGGTTCGTTTCTGAGTTTCGAGAAGTGCATCCGCTCACAGGGTACTATCCTAAAGTGATACCCGCGTTGCCTTTCGCGCAATATGCTGAAGCGAACAGCTCCCGCGAGGCTGTGCTTGCATTGCGGTGCTCTTAACCGCTCAGCTTCTGCATATTGCTACGTTATACAAGTTTGACACACTTGACATGAAGTGGGTACCTATGGTGGTTATTTGGCGATGCCGGTACGAGGATGGAGTGCGATTATTTGATCACTTCAAGGAGGGTTACAAATATCTAATTCCAGGTACCTATATATGTAAAACATGTGTTGTAAACAAACATCTCACGCAGCATTTTATGTAGCGCTAATCATGCTGCTCTCGACAGGCAGACACTTTGTGACTACAGGCAAACACTCGGTATGTTAGCGATAGCCTCCTACATGCACTGTCAGCTCACCGGTTCAGGTTGTCGTGGCGTGCATGGACCTAGCAACCCAGAAGCAGCAAGCCGCTCGATGCGGCGGGGACATTGTTCTTCCTCTTCTTCTTCTCCCCCATTTCCGTACAGCACATACTCAGATCGGAGGCCTGTAGGAACCGCCACACGGGCCAGTCAAATGAAGGTATACGTAGTAATTAGAAGGGTATTTGCGTAAACTTGGTCAACCAGGTTGTGTTCATCGGTCACCTGCCGAGCCTGCCGTTCTATAGCCGCTGCGCTTGTAGATAGGCTCCCTGTTTCATGACGTGCGGGGCGGTGGTGATGATACTGCTCCGAAGTTCGTGTGTACATAACTTGCTTGTACGTAACAAATTACATGTAAATAATTAGTCTTAACCAGTGAAAATTTTTTGGTAGTTTTGTTATGAAATGATTGCTTTGTTTACTCAGGAACCCCCGATGTAAATCAATTACATTTTCAAGTAATCAAATATATGTAAAATCTTTACGAAAAAGCTGAAACAGGTGATGCATTTTGAGCACTTAAATTTGACGTAAACTAGTGTCCGAAGGAAGTAAAACAAGCATACACAGGTGTCCTCCTTCCCGTACTCAGCGTCCTGCGTCTACGCTTCGATCACTTGAACACTGCAGGCTCGCAGATTTCTACAGCTCTCTTGGAAGTCCGACCCCTGAGCTTTCCTCTTAAAATAAATTCTCCTGTCTATCTCCCTCCTGCCTTTAAGTGGCCTTCATAGGCGGTGACAACTGTTGCTCAGTTTTCTTTCCTTTTTTGCGATCAGTAAAATCAATGATATCGAGAGTCGTTTTGGGCTGCTAAAAGCCTATGTCCTAATCTGTTTATTATATATGGTTCATTCCACGCAAACTGTACCAATCTTGGCACTCGACCATGTGCGATTTGTTTCTAAATATTTGAGGCGCTTGCTTATCACATGAAAATTCATTATACGACATTTCCAAAAACTCTTCTTCACCGGCTCACGTACCAACGGAACTTCCGTTCTCGCAAGGCATGAAAACGTGCATTACAAAATGCGCTGCAAAAACGATGTTCCAATTACACAAAATCACAACCTACATTACCCAGGAGACTCAAGATAGCGCTTCAACCTAAAATTGCATTCGTGGATTGTTATCCAATCTTCCTTTCTTTATAAGCCGTTAAAAATGGAAAAATGGGTCCCTATTTGCGATCTTCCTTTTAAAAAATGTTTTCCTGCAAGAACACGAATTTTATACAAGTTAAGCGCTGCGAGCTATAGTTCACGCGAAAAATGTCTTTAGATATAATACTTGTTTTTAGATTATGTCCTGTTGCCATTTGAACGCTGGCGAGATCGTAGTAAAAATACCGTGAATAGCACTTGTGATAGCGCCTTACATTGTTTTTAAACTGGAAAAAGTTGATCTAATTTTTGTTTTATGGCAGCAAACTTTATTTTTTAAATTGTGTCCCACTATACTTTCCAAATTGGCGTCTTGTTCATCTTCGCCGCATAGCACCTTGGCAGATGATACAAAATATGGTGGCGTGGAGCAGAGGTAGGACACCCGACCTCAAATCTGAAGGTCGTAAGTTTCACTCCTGCTCCAGTCCATTACATTTTCAGGCATGGAGTGGTGCCTGACACCGGCAAAAACATTGCCGAGAGCTAGTGGGGCTATACTAGTTCAGGTGCAACCAAACTAGGCAGGCCCACTAAGCTGTATCAAAGTCACTCCCTCACCAGAACAGGAATTGGCCTCCCCGGTGCAGTCTTCGGCCACTACCTCCCTCATGACTCTGACTGGAGATCGCAGGGAGAGGCCTTCGTCCTGCAGTGGACATAAATATAGGCTGATGATGATGATGATATCGACGTGAGCGCTCATGTGCCAATGGAGGGGTGCAAATAGAAAGCCCACACTTCTAAGTAGATTTCTTCACCGATGGATGAAAAAAAAATTGATTTTCTTCACTGCTATATATATACAAGCCACCATGCAGAACTATACAACCCCATGTCGGCGTCTGTTGCAGACACCTGCATGTTTCTATACGACTACCTGCACTAAAATGTTAAGTTTGTGAAAGCACAATAAATAACTGAAAAGAAAATGAGCGCACCTTGCACAACTGGTGCAAGGCTGGAGCAAACAAAGGAGCTTGTGATCGACCAAGCTACAACCAGGGTCGCTATCCCGACGACGCTTAAACTCAGACTCTCGCGTTCTCGATCTCGAAACTCGGGATCTTCGACTCGACGACGCCTCTTATCGGCTGCAGCTTCGGCACGGTATTCCGGATCGGCCCGCCGCCGACGCGCAGATTCTCGCTTGGACGCACGACGCGCTTCAAGACGCGGCCTGGCGAAGCGTTGACATGTCTAGGCGAAGCGAGGCACATGACGAGCGACTCCTCTAAGGCGCTTAGCACCGAAGCAAACGATCGGTATCGCCAAAAGCTGATGTTTAGTGGCAGAGAGCTGCCCGATCTGCTGGACGATGATGTCGCGCGATTTTCGTTTTTTGCCGAGCTCCAAACACCTTCCCTCAGTTACAACCCCGGAGCAACAAGCGGAGCATCTTAGTGAGGACATGCAATGAAGGCAGACTGCGGTCTTCAAGGCAGGTAATGGGACTGCCGAAAACTAGAAAAACTTTAATGACAATTTTTTCTTCTTTCTGGGGTTTTACGTCCCAAAACCAGTTCTGATTACGAGGCTCGCCGTAGTGGAGGGTTCTGGATTAATTTTGACCACCTGGGGTTCTTTAAGGTGCCCTACAACACAAGCACACGGGCGTTTTTGCATTTCGCAATGGAACTTCTATTGCTGCAAGATGGATGATGAAGTGGTAAGCTTTGCATGTGTACATGCACATGTTTTCTGCGTAATATGCCTTGTTTCTGCTTTTCAATATGCATTCACAAATAACCGTACACTCTCAAAAGTCATTTAGTGCAAGAAGCATAGGTCGACTGAAATGGGACAAACTTAAATGCTCACGAATTTACCACAATTCTAACAAAATGAAACATGTAGTGTTGGGCACGAGATCGCAATCCATAATTGGCCTCCGTTAATTCGTAAGTGCTTTTAGAATGTGGCCGAAACTTCCTACATGCATGCACGGAAATTGCTACCTTTTCTGCGACTCTCCTCTGCGATGCCGATACAAATGCTCACATGCCGCCGTGGTGGCTCAGCGGCTACGGTGTCCGGTTGCTGACCCGAAAGACGCCGTTTGAGCCCCGGCCGTCGCATTTCGTTTGAGGCGAAATGCTAGAGGTCCGCGTACTGTGCGGAGGCGAAATGCTAGAGGTCCGCGTACTGTGCGATGTCAGTGCACGTTAAAGAACCACAGGTGGTCGAAATTATCCGGAGCCCTCCACTGCGGCGTCCATCATAGCCAGAATCGCTTTGGGACGTTAAAAAGTACCCGCTCTCCGCCGGGATCGAACCCAGGCCCGCTGCGTGGGAGGCGGTTAAACATGATAAACCAATGCGCACATGTACCTAGGGTAGTAGAGCTGCAGAAGTGCACTTGTGCCCCCGATACGAAAAACATTAAAATAAAACGGCGGCAGCATGGCAGCCGCTAAACAATAATTTTAACTCATGTTCGTAGCATGGCGACCCACGCCGAGGCAAGAAACTGGACGAGCGGCCAAACTCGGGGCGAGAGTCGCTGCCCTCGCTTGAGTTACACGACATACGGCCAGAACAATCGCGCAGTAGCACTTTTATTATTCAGCATTATAGCAGTCCGGCTACTCCACGCAGTAACCTACCTTGCATTAAGTGAGCAGAGCAAATCTGGGAGCTCCTGGTAGGCTCCCAGATTTGAAAAACACCGTTGACGAATAAACGTAATGAAAACAGTCGATGCTCCAAGAGCTACTCGCCCTCACGCAACACACTAAATGCCACAAGTCGCACTTACATCGATATACCCTAAAAAAAATGTGGTTGATCCCTCTTATATAGGAATCGGTATAGAACACGAAAGTGAAACGTGTCTTCACAGAAGTAGTGTAATGTTTATTGCACATTGATATATAATGTCTATTGGTGTTTTGTGGCTAAAGCGCCCTTAGGCGTTGATGCACCCACGCTGACGCCTGGTGGCACGTCTCCTCCATCACGACTACCAACGTCGATGACCATGAGCAACCGTCGTGCATATGGAAGCTGCACTACGCTGCACACGCTAGCACAACGCGAAAGACGAAGCACGTAACTGACACACTAATACAACGCGCAAGACAAAGCACGTAACTGAATCGTCACCGAGTCAAATCAGCGCGTACAGCGCGTCGTAATTGCAGCCTCCGCGATCAACTTCAGAAACATTTTCAGAGCTAATTGCGGAGGCCACGCTCCGCTGTGCTGAGTACGGTGAACGCCACCTAGTAGTTGGTAGTGCTTCTTGATGCCAGCGTCCCTTCGAATGCTGGCATCGAGGCGTCGTAGTGCTGAGACCACCGAAGCGTTCACTGTCGGTGCGCGTTAGTGTCATAATGCAGTACTTCTCTTTTCTGCTCGTAGGCGGCGGCACCGCCCCGAGCAAGAGCGCGGGTACACGGAGGAGTGTTAGATATATAAGGCGCGTCTGTGTAGCTCTCTGCAAATGCGTTTGTGGCGCAATGGGTTAAACGCTCGGCGATCTATCGTCGCGGACCGAGAGGTCGTGGGTTCGATTTCCAAATTTTGCATGTTTGTGGAACTTTTTCTTCTGGTTTCTTTCTTTTTATTATGTTCTATGACGTATTTCCGTGACGGAAATACGTCAGTGAAGTCTTGGTGGACCCCGGCATAAAACACTTTCGTGTTAAAATAACACAGAATATGCGCAGGACGAGCGCGCGAGCGAACAAATACCAGCAAAAACGAGCAAAAGGAACGGCTACGGGAAGTTTCCTAGGGGCGCGGGATGCCGGGGCACAGCGTTGCCAGAGCGCGGTGGCGGTGAATGAAACCGTTTATACCGGCCAACCTCCGCCTTAAACAGCCCCGCTGTTAATACAGTTCCCGTTAAACTAATTTCATGAGTCAGCGGGATCTTTTTGTAACGTTCCTACTGAGTGACGTTAGGGTTTAGTGGCGTAGCGTCGCTTCATGTTTGAGTACGCTTAACCTAAAACGGTCTAAAAAGATCACCGCATATCCACGAAGTGAATCATGATGAGTGGGACGAAACAGTGCAGTGCGTGATATGCGGCGATATATATGCGGTGTGTGATATGTGGCTGCATTGCAGGGACCTTGCCGGCTACCAAGGAATCTTTGCACGTCGAGCAAACCACGTACTCACTGGGATAGCCACCGGAGAACTCTTGCTGCAGCACTGCGACGGCGTAGACTCGTGACTGTTCGTTTCGTATGTTGCCGAGTTTGGTCAGCGCGTTCTCGAACCACAGGCGATCACACACCTTGCAGCTGTGCCCGAAACTGCGATCGAGGAAATCGCGCTTGAACCGCGCATCGGCGCCTGCCGTCTCCGGCAGACAACGCTTCTGGCGTTTAGCCGCCGCTTCCCGAGCTCTCATCTCCGGGGTAGCAGCTTGTTGTCGGCGTTGCCCCTCTGTCACCATTGTCGTTCACGCTTTACGTTAGAGTATAGAAAGACGACTGGAAAAGAGCGAATTAGGTTTTGATTTATCCTACATGCGTAATGGAGAAATGGTGCAACAGAAGGTCGCTGGACTGATGTAGAAAAAATAAATGGGTTTTTACATGCGAAAACTACCATCTGATTATGAGGCACGCCGTTGTGGGGGACTCCGGATTAATTTCGACCACCTGGGGTTCTTTAACGCGCACCTAAATCTAATTACACGGGTGTTTTCTGCATTTCGCCCCCATTGAAATGCTGCCGCCGTGGCCGGGATTCGATCCCGCGACTTCGTGCTCAGGAGCCCAACACCATAGCCTAGACTGATGTAGGCAGACGAAATTGTGCTACTAGCGGACAATACAAGAGATTTACAGACATTTGCGAATACCTGTGGCAACGCAGCAACAAATATAGGCCTTAAGTTTAGCACGGAGAAATCAGGAATTATGATCTTTAATGAAGAGACGAGTACCTTCGTGGTGTCGATTCAACAGCAAGTAATACCCATTGTGAAGCAATATGAGTACCTCGGCGTACACATAAACGAAAGAAAGAATTACTCAAGCAACCACCAAGATAATCTGAAAATAAAGGGGAAGCGGAATGCAGCAATAATGAAGCACAGCGCACTGTGGGGCCACAATAAGTATGAGGTGGTGCGTGGAATCTGGAAAGGAGTAATGGTGCATGCGCTAATACTCGCAAATCACATTCTAAGCTTAAAATCAGATATCTTGTCGGGTTTGGGAAGTTAACCAAAGATCAGTAAGCCGTTTGGCTTTGGGAGCCCACGGTAATACCACAAATGAGGCAGTGCAGGCTGACATGGGTTGGGCCTCTTTTGAAGTCAGAGAAGCACAGAGCAAAATTACTTTTGAAGAAAAGCTCAGGAACATGGATAAAAATAAATGCGCGGCTAACGTGCACAAGTATCTCTACATGAAAAGCGTGGACCCATAATGGAAGAAGAGGTCAAGGAAGTTGGCAACCAAGTAGAGTATAATCTAAATTGGAAATAGACAACCAGGAGTCATCAGAAAGAAAGTGAGAGAAATAGAGACCGTAAAGAATGGCAACAAACAGGACAATGGAGATTTACAAGAATGAGAAGTAATAAATTAGAAGGGAAGATCTGTACGATAACACAAAGGGCAGTGCCTTGCTCGAGCCAGTTGCCGAAAGACCAAAACATACCGGAGAAAATATTCGGAACTAGATGAGGCATGTGTATGATGCAGTAAAGATCCACAGACCATTCTGCATATCCTAATAGAATGCGACTGGAACCACCCAGCGAGAACCGTAGGTAACGTGCAACTCCCAGAAGCACTTGGGTTTAAAGTGGAAGGAAACATAAACAGATCAGCCGTAGAGATAAGCAAGAGACGATTAGAGTACTGGTGAAAAAAAAAGCAGGGAAAAGATGGATACGACATGATCTCTTAAAATCATAGGTAGCAGTACAAGGTAAATGTTTGAAAAAGAATAATGAAAGGTATACAGAAATGCTAGATAAATAACATGTATAGCATACCTCATTAAATCAAGCAGGCTAGGTGTCTATTTGTCACCGCCACGCTTCAAAGGGGATGCCAATAATCATCATAATCATCATCCCGCTCTGCCGCCGCTTCCCTCGCTCTCGCTCCGAGGTAGCTTGCTGTCGGCGTTGCCGGCGAGCCGCCGCTTCCCGCGCCCTCAAATCTTGGTCCGCTTGGCGTTTTAGCCGATTTGCCGATGCTTCAGGCGCCCTCGTCGCCGAAGTAGCTTGCTGTCTGTGTAGACGCTGAGCCGCAGCATGCCGCGCCTTATGTTCGTCCATGGCAGAAGAAGAATGTGGGGTCTGCAATGCGCCATACACAGCAGCGCCATCTCGTGTATAGACGTTGAGCCGCTGCATGCAACGTTTCATCCGTGACAGACACATGGCGTGGCAGTTGATGTGAGCACGGACGACGTCGGGCGGACAAGGCTAGACCCTAAGGAGCTTCGCACTTAAAAAAGTTGATCTCTCTTTCATAGGAATCGGTAGAAGACGAAAGTAAAACGTGTCTTCAAAGATGCAGTTGCATGTTTATTCGTGAACTCACGGTACGCTGCAGTTAAAGGCGCACGATTTGCGCGACGGTGGTGGTGGTGGTGGTGGTGTTGAAAAACATTTATTTGCTGTATTTACAAGTGAGAGATAGGGACGGCCTTACGGGCCGACCCTTTACAAACTCTAGGAGGAGTCCCTAGTCCGGGACCCCTGTGGCTTCCGCAGCGGCGCGTGCCTTAGCCACGACGAGGGCTCTTTGGCCCTCCAAGGTCGAGCAGCCTAGCAGGGCAGCCTCCTAGCTCTCTCGGGTAGGGGGGGAGGGAGCGGAGATGATTGGCGGGACCGCTGGGTTTGAGGTACATGCCCACACTATGTGGAAAGGATCCGCGAACGGATGATCACAGTGCGGGCATTCCCCGGAGAAGGCCGGATTGAAATGCTTAAGTATCGCCGGGCACAATATTGTGTTGGTGTATAGACGTAAGAGCCAGCGCTCCTCCGTCTTAGTCACGCCCGGTGCCGGTGGCGGAAATCGGAGCCTGTCCGTTTTGTACATATCCGTGATGTCTCGAAAGTAGGTTACCGGATTAGGTTCTAGAACGTCAGGCGATGGAGGGCGAGGCGGGTCCCGGGAATTAGGCGCTCGGGCTGAGGCATCGGCAGCCTCGTTACAACCTAGCCCTGCGTGGGTCGGAGTCCAGATGACGACACGTGGATTTGGGCGGTCTAAATATTCACAGCGCTCGAGGATACGAGCGGCGCGAATAGTGATGCGACCTTTAGTAAGATTTTGACACGCACTCCGCGAATCGGTGATGATAATCCGAGATGCGGGGTCCGCAGCGGCGAGGGCTATGGCGACTTCCTCCGCGGGAGTAATGTCCGGCGCTCGAAATGTGAGCCCTTGAACGGGTACGTTTTGATGGACTACGGCTGCTGTGTACCACCCGCCGTGGTGAGGGGCGGACGCGTCCGTGTAGAAGATTCCAGGGCGGGACCCATAGCATCCCTGCAAGGTGGTAACCCGCGCAGTTCCCCTGCCTTCGTAAGTCCCCTTAGACATGTTGTAGGGCAGAGGCTGGATGATCAAAACACCACGCCAGTCCTCAGGGATTGTGGTTCGCTCTTCTGCCTGATAGGTGTAAGAGATATGGAGGTGGTGTACGAGGTTTCTCCCAGCGTGTGACTTAGTAAGTCGCAGGTACTGGTTGTTAAGATGGACCTCTTTGAGCTCGCCATACGTGTTGGTCATGTCCAAGTCTGCAAGACGCTGGTTAGACGTCGAGATCGGGAGGTCTAGGGCGCGTTTGTAGATTTTGCGGACAATAAATTCTACCATGTTCTCATCGCACTTGCGCAAACGCAGGTAGGGTGTCGAAGAGTGGATTCGACTGGTCACGAAAGCGTTGGCGAGGCGAAGAGAATCTTGACTCTTAAGACCCCCCCCCCCCCCCGCTTGTTCGACACCTGGAGGACCATGCGGCCCACCTGATCCCCGACCGTACGTAACTTGCGCAGGGTTGTATCGACTTTTCGACTCTTGTGTATGAAGAGCACCAGGATCCGGATTTCGTCGCGTTCCGGGATAGGCCCGGTATGCAGTGAGAGTACAATTCGAGTTGTGTCTTTTGGTTTGGGGCGAAGATGCACGTACTACGGCCGCTGGATAAAAAAAAGTGCGGCCAGCCGCGTCGGGCCCGCTGCTATGGGAGCGAACGTGGCGGCCGTAGTTGCATTGTCGGCCGCTTGGCTGGGCTGAACGGCGCTAGCTGACGGGGTTGGGACGCGTCAGCCTGCACGCACGACAGCGTTTCAAGCGCGTTCCTGACGCATTTGCTATGCCGATGCCAGACAACAGCCCCCGGCGTGTGGCGCCTGCGGCGGATCACACCGTTTTCGATGCACGCGGCAGGTCGCACCTTTTTTTTTATCCAGGGGCCGTGCACGTACTCTGATTTAGTAGGCGAACATTCGAGACCGCAACGTCGGGCGTAGTCATCCACGACCGATGCTGCTTGTTGCAGGCAGGCCTCAATACTACCAAGGGAACACTGGGTTGCCCACAGCGTGATGTCGTCGGCGTACTGAGCGTGCTGCATTCCTGGGACATCCTTTGGCAATGGGGGGAGGTGAGCCATGGCGAAAGTGAACAGGAGAGAAGAGAGGACCGCTCCTTGTGGTGTTCCTCGTGTACCAGAGGGTACGGGCCATGTTCCTTGTCTTGAATGCGGAGGTACGCCTGCCGTTACATCAGGAACTGACGGACGTACCTGAAAGCATTATGGCCACAGTCCGTTTGGGACAGGTGGGTGAGAACGATGTCGTGAGTGACGTTATCGAAGCGCCAGCTTCGATACGTCACTTGATATCGGATATCGGACCAGCTTGAGGCCCGATATCCCCCGCGTCAGGGTGCAGGGATGGAGTAGGGTTGGTGGCAGGGGGCTGAGCCCTCTGCGGCGAAGCCCGAGGGCCCGTCTTCGTCAGTTTCCGTGGGCGCCGACGTTTTCGCTTCTTGGGACCAGAAGAGCTCTTGAGATCTAAGGCGAGGACTACCTTGTCGTCACTGGGATGTTCGATCGGTTTTAAAACGTCACAATGGAGTTGCAGGAGGGTGTGCTGAGCAGAGCGATGTGGACGAAAGTGTCGGCAAAGGTGTGGCGGGCCTTGAGGTAATCGGAGAGCCTATCTCTAACCATTGTTTCTATAAGCTTCCCCACACACGAGGTTAAGGAAATGGGTCGGAGATTTTCGTAGTTTATAAACTTGCCCGGTTTGGGAATGAAAGTGACTAAGGCCGCTTTCCAATAAATCGGTAGTGGCTCGCACCCCTCCCAGATTTGATTGAAGTAGTCGAAGAGGTGAAGGTATGCCGGGTCTGGGAGGTTGGCTAGAAGCTTAACAGTCACTCGATCCCGACGCGGCGCCGTTCCTCGCTTCATTTTGGACAGGGCCGCCTTCAGATCGTGGAGTTGAAAACAACGATCCAAGTATGCGTTCTCCGAGCCTGCATAGGAGTACGCCAGTCCGAGGGGGTCCTGTTGGCTGCAGAGATATCTATCTCTAAGAGCCTGTGCTAGTTTGTCCGCGTCACCCGCATAGGCGTGAAACGCGCGTTGAAGATGTTTTTGCGTTTCTGTGCGGTTTGGCTAGGGTCGATGAGGGCCCTGAAGAGACGCCACGTGTTGCGGTTTGACATCTGCTTGGCGGCAGTGTTACAGCGTTGTACCCAATTAGAGTCGGCGAGCTGGGCCGCGTACTCGTCCGCTTCCTGGGTGAGGGCTGCAATGCGGATTTTGAGCTGACGATTATGCTTTTGTCGGCGCCATCGGCGGACTAGGCGGTGGCGAGCCTCCCAGAGATGCAGGAGATGGTTATCCACCGCCGGCGTGGCCTCAGAGAGCTGAACCGTCTGCTCGGTTTGATGAAGTGACGTCACGAAGTGTTGAGACCAAGTGGCGTAGCCCTGGTGAGCTATGGGAGTCGCATTCGTGTAATCCGAACGGAATTTGGTCCAGTCCCGAAGTTTCGCTTGGTGGTGGGCACGGCTAAGGGGGTGCGTTCGGATTGTGATGAGAAGAATGCAGTGGTCACTGCCGAGGGTTTCCTCGGTATTGAGCCACTCTGCATGTCTCATGCTCTTGGCGAGTGTGAGATCGGGACATGTGTCTCGAGTCACGGAGTTACCAATGCGGGTCGGGTGTCCAGGGTCCGTTTGGATGGTGAGGCCCATGGTGGAAATAAGTTCCGCCAGTTTCCTACCACGTCGTTCCTCTTTACGGTAACCTCAGTGGGCACTAGGGGCATTAAAATCGCCTACTATGACGAGTGGCTCCCTGCCTGCCACTGTTCGGGCTTTGCTAAAAACGTCGGCGCAAGTAAGGTTAGGTTGTTTTGGTGAACTGTAGATGTTGAGGATGTGTATGGACGGGTCCTGCTTCCTATGCGGGAGGAGAGTCACCACAACACACGAGTAAAGCGGATCGCAGTCGAGATCCATCGAATTGGTGGTGTAATTTCGATGCACGCATAGTGCGGTTTGCGCATTCCTTTGGTACACTGTATCATTTGTGAGGGCGACGTGCTCGCCCGGCTCCTGAAGAGCCACTACCGCGGTTAGATGTGAATAGCTTTCCAAGTGGAGCCGGAGAGCAGCCCCTTAGTGCGTACTTTAAATCCCTGGCGGTTCCATTGCAGGATTGTAAATGGATCCGAATTTGCGCGGCCGCGGCGCGATCTAGAGCCGTTGCCCGCCATCGTGGGAGCTAGACATTTGGGGGGCCTCCAGGAGAGCAGAGAGGTCCATAGGGGCTCCGCTGCTCGATCCGGTGCTTACATCCGAGGTTGCGATCGAAACTTTGGACTGTCTGTCAACCGCGGCCACCGGGGGGGGGGGGGGGTCGGGGTGCTTGTGACTTAGACATTCGTTGAAGTTTGTGGCGGTGGCTGCAGAAAGCGTGTTGGCGCAACTGGGCAACTATCATGCCCAGGATCCAGTCGACAACGGTTTGGAGGGCGGCGGCCAATCGGTCCTCAATCGTGGACACTATGGATGCCACATGGGCCTCTAAGCTGCTAACACGCGCCTCAATCGGGGCGAGGAGTGCTGTGGTGTCCCTGTGTTCAGAGGGGGCACTATGCATCGCCTCAGGCGCCTGCCCGGATGGTGTCGGGTTAGCTAAGGGCAAGCGGTTCGCGAGCGCCTCCACCGCCTGCGTTAACTAGGCAACCTGGGTCTGTAGCTGACGGATTGCAATTTGTTCCCGGGTGGGAATAGAAGGGGTCGGCGGCTTGGGGTGAGGGATCGTGGATGGTGGGGGCGGGGAGGCTGCCCCGCCCGAGCCGCTCACCTGGGGTCATTGCCGGACGCGGGTAGACCACGAGAGATCCCCCTTGGCAGTAGGTTTGGGTTCAGGTGACGGCGGGTGCGGTTTGGGTTAGGCGGGCGTAACCTGCCTCGTAGTGGACTTCCTGGCTGGCGGTCCATCCGGAGTTTGGCCTCGCAGGGAAGGCCCGATATCCCCCGCGTCAGGGTGCAGGGATGGAGTAGGGTTGGTGGCAGGGGGCTGAGCCCTCTGCGGCGAAGCCCGAGGGCCCGTCTTCGTCAGTTTCCGTGGGCGCCGACGTTTTCGCTTCTTGGGACCAGCTTGACCCTCCGGTGGAGGAGTGGGTAATTTGGGTGGCGGCGTCCTGTAGCGCTCCTTACAGCACCGGTCCGCGGTGACGTGGGGTCCGGCACATAGAGCGCACCTGGGCGTACACTAGTGAGGGGCGCGGGCGCCATCCGTGAGCGGCACCGCTTTTCCGCAGATGCCGCAGAGGTCTGGTTTGGGGCCGGGGCAGGCGTCGGGCCATACCCAACGGAACCGCACCGACCGCAGGCTCGTACAGTTTTCTTGTACGGCTGCACCGGGATCAGCAGGGCGTCGTAAGAGACGTACCTGGGCTTCTCCTTGCCGGAAAAGGTGAGACGCACCTTATTTGAGGTGCCCAATCGCCGGACATGTAAGATTTCTCCTTCAGGCCAGTAGAGGCTTTCACGAAGAGTGGCTTCGGTGTCGGAGCTGCAAGAGTCTTGAGTGTCCGCACGTAGGTAGCCGAACAGGGGCACTGATCCGACGGGTGAGGGAACCGCAAGTTCACCGATAAGTTTGTCCGCTATTTGCGGGTTCGAAGTGTAAGTCAAAATGAGATTTTGTTCCCGCACCATCACACTGTGACCAGCGGAGTCGTGGTGGCTCCAAGGTGGGCGATGAGCGCGCGACGAGCCCCGTTCTCAGGGAAAACGGTGGCGAGGGATAACTGTGTCCGGGGTTTGAGTACAACGACGAAGTCTGTTGCTTTCGGCTTCGGCAGGGGTTGAGGCTGCCACAAAGGCCGCTTCTTCCCCTGCTGCGGGCCCGCGGAGCGCGGCGCAGGCGGCGCGAGAGTTAGCAGTTACGAGCTTCGGCGTCAGCAGTTGCGTCTGGGGACGCCGCGTTGGCGGAAGCCGCCGTTTCTGCGTTGCTCGCTTGCTCTCGGTAAGTGACCGCGGCAGCGAGCGCGGCGCTCTTGAAGGGTTGGGGCAGCTGCGGTCCGCTGTCCGAGGATGGGACGGTGGTCCACATCATGCTGTGAGGGTCATATCCAACTTGGGTGTCCACCACGATTGCGGTCGCCGTGCGGGGCCGGCCGCCCGTTCTGGCCGGGAGGTGCCATGGCCGTTAGGCCTGCACCTCCCGGTGCAGGTTCTTTTGTGCAGGTGATGGTGATGAGCAGGTTCTTTTTTGTGTTAATGTTTTCTGGCGGTTCTCTGAGGCGGAGCCTCCCAGAACCTAATCGAGGACAAAGCCGTTTGTTGTGAAAAATACACACAAACTTTTAAAGAAACGAAAATTAACCCATAAAAACAAACCCACAAAGATAACATGAAAACATGTAGCTAGAACGCTCATGATATGAGGCAAGTTCGGGCAGGCTGCGGGTGTGCGTATGCACTACAGTCTTGACGCGGCGAAGCGGAGACGAGACGACGAGATAAGCGGTGTTGATCTCACCAAAAGACGTTGTGTCGGAACGTCGTACAGGCTGCCAGAGCGTGGCAGCTCTGGCTCGGTGGAAGAGGACAGGTGGCTCGGTAGCACGGGTCGACGGTGGTGGCGTTCTGGTCGGGCAGCTGATCGTGGCACTCGGGCTCGTAGTCCGACAGCTCACGTTCTGCCCACGGACGCAGACGCTCACCGGCCTCGGGCAGCGGCAGTTGACTATCGGGCAGGGTGGCGATGCCCGGGAAGGCAGGCGGCTTGGCAGCATGGGTTGACGGCGGCGGCGTTCTGGCCGGGCAGCTGGTCGTAGAGCTCGGGCCCGTAGCCCGACAGCTCTCGTTCTGCCCACGGGCGCAGACGCTCGCCGGCCTCAGGCAGCAGTTCTCGAACGGATGGAGTAGCGGCGCCCAGGAATGGGTTGGCAGGAGGCCCCGGCCGGGTGAAGTCCTGGTGGCTCGGGTCCGGAACCCGACGGCCGTCTTCAACTCCCGATCCGGTGGCCGACCTTGTCCTGGTGCCGCTTCTGGAACTCCTCCCCCTACTGCCAGCGCGGCTCCTTTTTCTGCTGCTCTGGTCGATTCGTCGACTTCTCATTGGCTGCTCGAGTCTCCGTGTTCCTTTGTGATTGGATTTGCTTTCTTTTGTTGTTTTTCTTGTGCCGGGCGTGTTCACGCGCCGGACGGTCTTCGGCGTCGTCGTTTTCGGCGCGGCGTGGTAGAGCGGCGCGTGCTCTCCTTGTCGTCTCCTCTTCTTTGAATGCACCGCACCTTGTCGCACACCACAAATATCACCGTCGCGCATCACCGCATTATGTCGCGCACTACTCATCACACGGGGTCGCCTCCGGCGTCGAGACGTACATCGCTCGTAAATGACGTAGAAGTGGGCCACTTGTGGGAATAAG
This sequence comes from Dermacentor silvarum, assembly GCF_013339745.2. Taxonomy (NCBI): domain Eukaryota; kingdom Metazoa; phylum Arthropoda; class Arachnida; order Ixodida; family Ixodidae; genus Dermacentor; species Dermacentor silvarum. The sequence goes on from NC_051155.1 coordinate 73,571,559, forward strand.
GTATCCCGATGAAACGGATCACATTCCGGTGACGGTGGTGATATTTCCGTGGGGGTCCGAAGAGGTAGTCCGGGGTTCCGATCGAAAATCGACGGAGCCGGTGTGCTGCACGACCGATCTGGTCGCGCGCTCGCAGCGTCTCGCGCAACGGCGACCGTGTAGCAGATTTGCTTGGCGTGCCGCGTCCTGTTGGCGATCGGAGTCCAGCTGCTGAGTCCATTCGGCGACGGGATGAGCATTTTGGTCCAACTCCGTATTATCTTGCGCAGCCAGTTGAATTGAAACGTGCTCAGCTTTAGGTAGGCCAGTGGCGGATTTCGCTGCGTGCGCGGCGAACGCGCGAAGGTGTTCAGCCTAACGCTCGCGTGTCTCTCGCCGGACCAATGCGAGATTCGCCTGTCTACGCCGTTGCCTTTCTACGCCGCTTAGCGCAGCAGCTTTCTTAGTTGTTGCCATCGCAAGCGAAGTCGTAGGCAGCGTGTAAGCACTGCTGCTGCATGTTGAAGCTGCACTCCTTAAACGATGAGGCGTCACAGGCTAATACGGCGCGAAAGACAAACCATGTGCGGAAAGTGCCAACACCAGGTAAAACCGCGTTGGAGCCTCCGGTGCGCTGTGACTACCACAGCGCTCCTTGTAGGCGCTCGTTAGTGTCACGCTGCAGTACTTCGCGTCACCTCTCCTAGGTGAAGGCGCCATCCCTGTCAAAAGTCCAAGGTGGCCTTCGCTATAGCCTAAGAGACGTACAGGCAAAAGCCTTGTAAATCCTACCGTAATTCACCTCAATCTTCCTGAGTCCTCTCTAATCCACCCTTATCCTTTTTAATCCTCCCTAATCCAGCTTAATTGTCCTCCATCCACCTTAATACACCCTAATCCTCCTTAATCCACCTGCATCTACATTAATACATCTCAATGTACCTTCATCCAAGTTAATCGACCTTAATCTACCTTTCTCCATCCTAATACCTTTCTCCACTCTAATCCGCCTTAATACACCTTAATCCACCTCAGTCAACATTAATCCCCTCTAATCTACCTTAATGCTCCTTTATCCATCTTAATCACCATAATCTACCTAAACCCAGCTGAATTAATCTTATTCACGCCAATGCACCTTAAGCCACCTTAATCCATTCACTAATCAATGATGAATTAACTTTGCTAATTGCCACAAGAGATTTTCTGTACCTCACAACGCTACTCGAAACAGAGATCTAAGGCTTTCGCCTTAAGACTTATTTCCCTCGTTGGAGCCGAACGTCACATCCGTAACATCCTCTAATGGAAGCTCATCGCCGACGCCGGCATCAAACACTTTCCTGTAAAAAAAAAAAAAACGTAGTTCTTTGTGTTGCACGGAAAACAATGAGGCTAAATGAAGTGTTGTATTCATTCGTTTGGTAAATCACACGCTACATCCACACAGTGCCTGATAATCACGGCGTGGTTATGGCACGTAAAACGCCAGAATTAAACAAAAAACCATCTATGTGTGACAGTGAGTATCAGGCGGAGCTAGAGTACTCGAACAACACTGTGTTCGCGGAAGGTATCGTATGTAAACAGACTTCAGCTACAGCACACGGCTATCATCAGGTATCAGAAAGAAATCCAAATAAGTATTTTATTTTTCATTTGTGGTTAGTTCTCGTATTCGCCCGCTGCGGCGTATGCTTGCTGCCAGCGTTTTGACAGTCGTTGTCTGCTGTCATCAGTGTGATCTCTTCGTGTTTGTGCGCGCTCACACCACGCTTGTTCATTCAGTTCGTAATAGTCGGGCCACATTTTCCAACGCACGCTACACACGCAATGCTGCCCGGATCGGCAGTGCAGCGCTACAGGTGTGTCCCTTCGCACGCGCTGCCCAGGGAAGCGCTTCTCATCAACACCACCGTTTCACACGCGCCTTCTCGTGGTCATCGAGTCTCTCTTCATGTCGGTCTACTTACGCCGCAGCACACCTGCTACTTAATCAGCTCATGTTACTACAATTCATATTGCTACCAAAGCCGCTCACCTTACTTCGTATGACATTGCTGTGTTGCTATCGCATTCATTGCTTCGCCCTTAGGGCGAAACTGTGACATTTTTTTTATAGTTCTGCGCTATGACAGACATCAGCGTCGTCATTCTTTTTTACCTTCCCGTAATTTGGACAACTTTTGTGGGGTTTTTATTCGCACACGAAATTCGGTTTTTTGGTCACGCAACATAATTTTCCAGGCGAACTTTCACTGGCTTTTTTCCACTGTGTCAATTTTCGCATTAAGGTGACAAGTTACTTTAGCTGTATATCTAGTTCACAATTTTCATTTACGCTACAGCGTGTGGTATAGCTGCATATCCGGTTTTGCATCGCTGTAGTTGTATTGAAAAATTGGTCTCCTGGCCGCCATCTAAGGGCGGGGAGATAAACTCCTCTTACACTTGCCGTTTTCAAAAAAAGTTTTTTCTCTCTCTAACTCTCCAATTCACGCTGTGAAGGTGGTTTGGCAGCGAAGCTGTGAAAAATACCGAGAACTATTTATTGCCCATTGCGACGTAGCTTGCAATTATTCATATGGCGACGTTCACATGCAATTTACCTAATTATTAGCCAAGACGTTTCATTGGCATGCGACTTGACTTGCGCCGCGACTTCGTGCACCTACAAAGATTGGCCCAAAATACAAGTGCATTTAACCACAATAACGCTGCGCCTCGAGTGCATGCTGCTCTACAGGAGTCCTCACTATACGTGGCCTTCCCGCAGCACTGTCGCAACACAAATACGTTGCTAGGCGGGTTCTTTTTCTTATATACTGAAGTGTAGTTACGTCACTCCCTGCATCGTGTGATACAGCTGTCGCTTCCCGGTAACTGCAGCTTACGCAATGGTGATCTTTACCGGGAAATGCTTGTGACAAACGCTTGCTTGATTGCTTGTTTCGTCTCAAACAAGCAAGCGTTCGCCGCAAGCGTTTCTCGGTATGCGCGAAGGCGAGCTTTCTGGTTCTTTACTGTTCATTCGCCCGCACGCCCAGCGCGGCGGGTTTTAACAGCGGAGCTCTCTAAGCTCTTGGTTGCGCCGCGTAGTGCGAACAAAAACTGCTCCTGGCGATGACGTCACCGCGTGTTGCCTAGCAACGCCGCGTACGCCGCGTACGGCGTGGGCTTGGCCTTCTTTCCGTGCCTTGCACATGTTGCCTTGACATGGGACGTGAAGGAGAGGGAAGGAGAGCATGCGCGCGGTGCGCGCTATGCTCGGGAGAGATAAAGAGAAAATGAGAGCGAGAGAGAAAGAAATTGTAGCAGCACCAACGAGGCGACACGCAGAGCTGCTGCCGATGCCGTCCCCGTTTCTCCGCGTTCACACCGAACGCGCGCTGTGTCCGTGACTGCAGCAGGCGTCTCTGGCGGTATAGCTCGGCAGGTTTCGATCACCCACGCCCCGGCAAGTCTGGAGGCGCAGCTTGGCCCTGACGCCACCGGGAAGAGAAAGCTTGGAGCCGCCGCGACGGCGGCACAACTCTCGTTGAAACTGTGGCGAGTACATGTAGCCTTGACATGGGACGACCAAATAAGACCCAGACACCCGAAGAAGAAGCCGCTCATCTTGAATCGCATCGCGCGGCCAAGCGAGAATCTGCGCGTCGGTGGCAAGCCGATTCGCAATACCGTGCCTAGCAGCACTTCGCTTTTCCTAGCAAAACTTCAGCTAAAGAATCACTTCGTCGTCGTCGTCTCTTTAGCTCACTGTTGTCTTTAGCTTTAGACTGTTGTCTACGTTTTCGCGTTGTTTCGTTGCAATCTTTGGGTGCTGCCGCTCCCTCGTTGCGGCAATGGAGGAAGATACTTTCGAGGGCCTTCCTGGCGCGCAGCCGTCAGATCGGCTTACGTCCAGGAAACGTGGGAGCCAGTCAAGAGACAGACAGCGAGGCCACCGCGTTGTACTCGACAGCTACAATTCCTCGGACGACCACTTCAAGGTTGTCATCAGCCAAAAGGCAAAAAGAATACTGCTGCGGGCGTCATCACTGGCAAGTGTCTCAACCGTGAAGGATATACTACAGCACTGGTCGCACACTGTGCTCTTCTTCTCCGTGGACCCCACGACCAATCTAGGGCTCCTGAACAGGCAGGTTCTTTCAACGTTACTCGACGGTATTGCACCGAATGAGATTAAGGATGTGAGAATCAACTCCTGGAAGAATGTCAAGGCTGTAGACGTTTTCCATCGTAGCGCACTACAAAGCCTTCGGAATGTCACAGAAATTGACAACGTAAAACTGCGATCACAGATTGCTACTGGCGGTAACGGCACTGTTGGCGTCATTTATGACGTTTAGATTTCCATTTCGAACGACGACTTGCCAGTATTAATAAAGGCAGCCACTGAAGGCACGCTCATCGCTCGTCTTACCGGACTCGGAAACACACGCTGCGTGAAGCTTGTGTTTGAGGGACATTGCTTTCCCTCTCACGTCAAAGTTGGTCATGTCCGCCATTCAGTTCGACCATACATACCGAAGCCCCTGCAATGTCACAAGTGCTTCAAGATTGGCCACATAAAGAGCGTTTGTGCGAACAATGCCGTGTGCGTGCGGGGCGCTGAGTCCCATTTGCGAGACGCCTGCCTCGCAACCGTCCTGAAGTGCCCTAATTGCGGTGGTTCCCACGAAACCTTATCGACGGACTGCCCGCGGGTGCGGAAGGAATTCGCGGTACTAAACCGCATGGTTCGGGATAATTCCAGACACCGCGAGGCTGCCGCTACACTTAGACGGCTACGGTATCACCACCGAAAAGCGCAACGTAAAACCGCACAAAGCAACACAACGTCTTCCGCCAAAACGTCTGCTCCATCAACGCGGAGCGCCAACATAAAAGATGCCGTGCAAGCGAAGAAAACTTGAAGAGTCGATCACCCCGAAGAGCGGCCCGCACTTCCAAGTGCACAACCTGCCACGGGTACACCTCGAATGCCACCTCCATCGACACCCTCACTAACCACTGCTCTAACGACGACTGTTGATTGCCAGGTTATAATAATGTTGCGGTCACTGATGGATGGAGTGACCACATCCCAACTTAACTCACGATTGAGGGGTTGACTAGCTCCAAGTTCTCCGGTGCAGTGCAATCCATCGACTGGCCGAACTTTAAATCAATCCTGGAAGACTGCTGTCGACACGAGATACCATCGAGCCTAGGGGACGCAATAAAAGGTGCCTTACAGGTTGCCACACATTCGACTTTGAAAAGCTCCAAACGCACCGAATTCCACATCGAGCTAGAGAAACTTTGCGCACTTCAGCGCCGTGCGCAACGAAGATATGGGCGCACAATGTCCATTAATGATTTTAGATTGGCCAGACGCACACAGGAGAACATGCAGCGTCGCATGAATAAGCTGGCTTCACAACGATGGGCGTCTTTCTGCGAGTGTCTGGATCCCCGAAAGCCTTTGTTTCTTACATGGAGAACTGTTCGGGGCCTCCGTGCAACCCCTGGACAGCGCCACCCATTTAATTTCCTCGCCTTTTACCTACAATGCAAGGAGATTGAAGTCGCAGAATCCTCGTGTAGGAGGGCTTTCGGTGTTGCAAGTTCCACTGGAACGCAGAGTTCTGACCACTCACCACCCTCACGTGATCGCCATATGGAGTGCCCTTTTTCTCTGGACGAACTTAAAGCTGCGCTCGCTTTATGCAGGCGCTCCTCAGCCCCAGGACCAGATGGCATTACATACCACACTCAGTGTAACCTTGGTGAACGAACTCGAATGACACTCTTGCTCCTGTACAACGACTCGTGGCATACAGGCACCGTTACCCAGGAATGGAAGTCAAGTCGCCTGATTCTGCTCCTCAAATCTGGCAAGTCTTCTTTGGACATTTCGTCATAGCGTCCGATCGCCTTTGCAAGTTTTGTAGGAAAATAAATGGAACGTATGGTTCTTACGTGACTGGAGTGGTGCCTAGAGCACTATGCAATTTACCCAGACACGTTGACAGGATTCAGGCGCGGCCGTTCGTCTATAGACAACGTTGTCGATTTGGTAACATATGTCGAATTCCAGAACGCCTGTAAACGCTTGTCTGCTGTCTTGTTTCTAGATGTTATAGGAGCTTACAACAACGTCGCCCATGAAGCCATCCTTAAAGCGCTAGAAGTAATAGGACTTGGCGGCAAAACATACCTCTGGGTTCGCAGCTACCTACAGATGCGATCATTCTACGTGTTCACCGGGGATGGCCCGACACCCCAGTATTAAAGTAGCCGCGGAGTCCTTCAAGGCGGAGTACTAATCCCGACGCTCTTTAATCTGACCCTTATTGGACTAATCAAGAACTTGCCAAGCACCGTTCGACTCTCTATCTACGGCGACGACATCTGTATATCGACGTCGGGAGTGACACGGCTTCAGCTTCGCGCTCGGCTTCAGAAGACGGCCTCATCGACATCATGCTACCTTCGTAAACAGGGACTGGAGGTGACGTGAGAAAAGTGCGCAGTGCGGAAGTCAATCTCTGCATACGGCGTATCATTCGACCGATCAGTGATATCGTTCAGCAAGAGTCACAGGTTCTTGGGAGTTGTGATTGACAGAGATCTGTCCTGGACTCCTCACGTCAACCACAGGAAAAAGCTCCTGATGAATTTTTGTTATCTGTTCAAGTTCCTTGCAGGAAAGAAATGGGGGTATCCACACAATCCACGTTACACCTATACAGGGTGTTTGTTGGTTCCTCCGGTACACCCTACCTGTTATATCCAACACCTGCAAAACTAATTTGCGTACAATTCAGATAATTCCGGCGCAAGCTCTTAGGATATTCCTTGGAATACCACGCAGTGCGTCAACGGCTGAAACTATCGCCATTGCTCAAGATTATTCAATCACAACGCACATCGCCATCGAGACAATGCGTGTACATGTCAGGCACATTGCCCGGACTCCTTGCCACCACCTCTCCGCACTCACCGTGGAAAGACCCCGCACGTCATATAGCACAACTGTCAGTGCATATCGTGCCTCGATTACATCGGGGTACGAACCTCCGGCCAAGCCGGTGTCTCCTTCATGGTGTTTGTGCCGTCCATAAGTCCAACGTAGAATTCCAGGACTTCAGAAAAAGTCAGATCTATCACCGTCTGCACTAAAAGAATTGAGCTTACTCCTGTTTTACGAGAGATACAGCAGTCACGTGCAGGTCTATACGGACGGATCGACTACATCGACCAGTTCTGGCAGTGCTGTGTTTATACCGACGAGAGGAGTAACAATGCGATTCAAGACGTCACATGTCACGACGTCCACGGCTGTTTCCTTTTTGTGTTTATTCATGTTCAGCCGGTATAAATATTCTGCGCTTTTTGTGAATAAACCTTCAGTTATTAGTGCGCCCTGTGTCTGTCCTGTGACTCGTCGTTTGGTCCTGTGCATATTCTGGCGCTGTTTTTTACTTGATGATGATGAACCAACTAGCCCAAAAATACGTCCTTACCAGTTACATCTCTAGTTCTGTGGGCCCCCATCCTACCTCATTCAACCCTGCCCGTGTCGCCTCACTCATCGTGGTTGCCTACTGCCGTGGAAGACAGTTCGGATTTTGCATAAGACACAAGATCCTTCCGCCTGAACTCGAGCATCTCTTCGGCTACGTTACGCCTTCGACAGGACACGGAAGCAGAGTCTGTAAGATTTTGCGTTTAGAATGGCTACGGCAAGCTCGCCTTTACAAGTACCACCTTCAGGCATCCCTTCAGCTGAGTTCAACGAAGGAGAGTGCTGGGAACGAGTGCTGGGATTGGATCCGTGTGGTGAATTCTGCCACTGAAGCCCTGTGGCAGCAAGTGCTTCCTTGGCTTCGAGGTCTTCTGCCAAAGAAGACTCCCGTAAGTGGAAACCCTGTTCACTTGTTAGGCAATGCTTCCATCCCGGCGTCGGTGCAGCAAGTCTTAAGCTGCGGACCGAAGTTTGCCGTTGAACCCCAGAACAATAATCCTGAGTTCCTTGCGATGGTCAAGAAACTGCCTATACGTGCGCCCAAAGCAGAGCAAGACCGATGTGCAGCCGAAGGTGTAGATGTGCTGATCCGCTGTAAATCCTCAAAAAAAAAAAAAACTTTCCAGTGCGTAAGACTTACTTACCTGAAAGAACATTAGCTATCTCTACTTCCAGCGGATAAGGAAGGCGGTTTTGCGGTGATGCCAAAATCGATGTACATGTCAAAGGCAACCGACGCATTAGCTTCAACGTTTAAGCAGTGCGCGAATGTATCTCTGTCGAAAATTAGAGCCAAAGCCTTATATTTGCGTTAAAGGCTAAATCTCATCAAGCTATCCAGTGCTATCAGTGCTAATAAGGCACTAAGTCCTGACGTGTTTTTTTTTTTTCAGCTAAGACCCATAAACCTCAATGCCCTCTGCGCGTAGTTGTATCGGAAAACCGAGCATGGCAAAAATCCTTATCCTTGTACTTGAAGCAGCAGTTAGACAAATTGTTGATAAATGACCCGTTCAAAGTAAGAAATTCTGAAGATGTAGTATGCTTCCCTGCAAGAAATGAAATCTTACAGATGAATGCTTTTTCAATAGATATCAAAGATCTGTACTATTCGATACCACAAATTTTCCTTCTAACTACCGTAGCAGACTGCATAGACAGCTACGCGTAGGTGGCCTTCCAAAATGCTGCAGGTATAGCCGTAGGCTCGTTCTTGGAGCTGCTAAGCAACTACCTTGGCTCTACTTATGTTGAATAGAAGGGAGACCCTTTTTACAGAAGGACGGCATCTGCATTGGATCTTGCATTGCTCCCGTTCTGAGTGACATCTTTTTAGCGAAATTAGACAAGCTGTTGCAACAGAGCCTATCATCCATGCATGTACTACGTGTGTTTCGATTTGTTGATGATTTTTCAGTGGTCTTAGAGTGTGACGAAGAAAACTTGCAAAAGCCGTCTTTAATTTCAGTCTTTAGTGAGTGCCTAGCACCTTTAGAAGTAACTTACGGGCTTCCAGTAGACTGTCATTTACGTTTTCTTGATTTAGGGCTGCATTTCTCATCCAAACATGTCTGCTGGGAGTTCCAGCCTGGAGCAAAGAAACCAATTTTGATGTTTCATTCTTCTCATTCAAAGCTCGTAAAGTGTGGTATAGTTCATTCATCCTTTGACAATGCCTTAAAGAAATCATGCGTTCATCGCTTGAGAAGAAGTTTCGACGGACAAGTACATCGGCTAACTGAAGCGGGGTATCCGCGAACATTGCTCTCTGCAGTTGCAGAAAAGATGCTCAGACAGAAGAAGCAAGGCACTAATGCCAACCACGCGGGAGCACAACAAGGCACGAAGAATGCGTCCGCCATTCCCTACATACATTCTATGTCGCATAACCTGAAAAAAGTAGCGGAAAGGGCGGGAGTAAAAGTTGTTTTTACCGCACCGGAAAAGCTCGCAAAAATGTGCAGAGCGGTTAATGAAGGAAACAAGGCACCTGTATGTACCACGAATCATCGAGATAATAAGCCTGTGCACTGCGCGAAAAACGTGGTCTATTGAATTCCTTTGGATTGCGGTGCGTCTTGCCAAACAGGAAGGTGCCTAAATGAGAGATTGAAAGAACATAAGTACAGCGCAACAAAGACAATATCAGAACATCTAGGTATTTATTGTAGGGACTGCGGCTGCGCTGCCTTAATGGGAAATACTAGCATCATGTTCAAATCGGCAGACAAACAAGGGAGATTGTTGAAGCCCTGGTAATAAAAAAGCTGGATGAGTCTTGTTTTAGCATGCCCACGGCCGCTGGATAATTTTTTTTTATCCAGCGGCCGTGGCATGCCCTCCGTCATACTCTCTGATAAGGATGTCAAATTCCTTACAAGAACCGCATTTCATGCGCAGAAGGCTTGGCCATGTGATGCAAGTGACAGTTTCCTTTTTGTTTTTATTCATGTTCAGCCGGTATACATATTCTGCGCTTTTTGTGAATAAACCTTAAGTTGTTAGTGCGCCCTGTGTCTGTCCTGTAACTCGTCGTTTGGTCCTGTGCATATTCTGGCGCTGTTTTTTACTTGATGATGATGAACCAACTAGCCCAAAAATTCGTCCTTACCGCTCGATTTCTCCTCCCTCCAGCGCTACTCCAGCACAGGCACATCACTGCTTCGCACTTCCCCTGGTTTCACGTTAGTGGAGCTGCATTAGCTCTAGATTTTAACTACACAAGCGCAATATTTGCGCAGAATTGGAGCTACGTTAAGTGCTGGATTTGAGGAGGATTTGAGCTGAAGTGGAACTGCAGTTGAGCTAGATTCTGCAACTGCACAGAGTCGACACAAATTATTCGACCGCACCCGAAGCCAACGGTTGCGCGTTGCAACCATTTCGTGCGAGTTTCGCTTCTCTCTCGTGCGTCTGCTGAGGACATCGGGGCTAACACAATTTTCGCCGCCGTACGACCCAACCTAGTCCAAGAGGTTGGAACATGTTATACAGAGGAAAGATAGAAGACTGACTGAGAAATCTAAAGTGTGCGATGTGCATTTTGGTGAGGAAGATGTTCGTAAGCACTACCATCCCGTCCTCAATGGTAAAGAGGCACTGATACCACGTGAAAAATGGGAATTAGCACGAGGTGCTATACCTCGGCTTTTCCCTACACTGCCAGCGCACATCAAACCAAGGCTCCACCTGGGAAACGAATATCGTCAAGAAAACGCGCGATGCCTTGTGTGCAGACGAATACGTCAGAAGAAACTTTCGACAGGCCCCGGAAACTCTCGAGTTCACCAAATGGCCACAGAGGGCGAAAAATCAGCCGCGGCGCGTTCCAGCATAAGCGCGCAAGTGGAGCTACTGTAATTTGGTCGAATACTTTAGTTTGTATTTTTTCTGCTAGGGGCGCTCAACACGACTCATTATTTGAGCTATTAAAGTACATATAATAACCGACAGACACAGTTACAGTGTCATTTTCTTACAAAATAAGCAGTCTATTGTTTTTACTGGACTTCTGTTATTAAAGTCCGTGCTTTGTTACTTGAATAAAGGTTTTGAGGCCTCACTGACATGTGATCAGCGGCAGCCCACTGGTATCGATTGCAGTCCGTGCTGTTTATCGATTCAAATTGTACGGCGGTTATATTTGCGAACGGGGTGGTCGTTTCCTTTGAGCAGCATCACGCAGGTTCATTTTAATTAGATATCAATAATACCTCAGCCAGTTTATGCGTCCAACATTCGATAGCTGCCACCAAGCGAACGTGTTTAAAGACGGTGAACTTATCAGCTGCGGCGTTTCACTGGCGGCTGCGTGCACGGCTTCCGCCGTTTGTGATCTGCCGCGTCTGGCCGCGTTGCGTCTGGTTGCTCGAAAAAACGTGCTGGCCAGCACGAAAATTCATCGCTGGAACCGAGCACAGTCTGCTTGAAGACTACCCACGAAAGCGGAATAACCTTGCAGCCCCTGGGCTTGTGCGCCGGTGAGTAAAAAAGCAGTGTTTCGCATTTTCAACTTTCAATTTCTTTGCGTGCGAGGCGGACAAAGCAGATTCCTGTCGACATTTCTTAGAAGTAGAAAATAGTAATAATTATAAAGTTATTGCCCTTCCAAAGCAATTGAAACGAGGCTCTTGCTACTTTGCCAAGTTGCTAAAATTGCTAACATGAGTACAGCATAAATAATAAAGTTTTGGCTGTTTCTACATAAATGATACACCGCGATAAATTCACTGCACATAGTGACAAGTGTAGTTCCGGTGATACAGTTAGATTAACTGCATTTGAGACATAATAAGATGACTGTGTTTATTACTAGTATCTGGCAGAAATTGTAATTTAATCGAGACTTGACTAAGCACAGCCCACACAAGGACACCACTGAAAGAAATGCACACTCAAAACAGTGTTGTGTGTGTGTGTTTGTGCGTTTGTCTGTCATGGAGCGTTTCCTGCACTGTTCTCTGTCATACATGAATCACAAACTCACGCACACTTCCACCATAGTAATTTAGGCTCTTTTTTCTTTCGACTCCAGCCTCCAAGACGCTGCTCATATTTGGACTCATCCCTTTGGACTCTATTGTCTCTGGACATAGAAGTCAACCGTGAACGTGTCTCCACTGGAAGTAACATCAAGGGCCAGAATCCTCACAGGGTATGTTTCTGAACACTTCAACTAGAACCGTGATTTTTCTTCATTTATGGAACTAACTTTTGTTTCACCATTTTTTGCTTGCATGTGTGTCATGGCTTTGTCATTTCTCTTTTCAGGAAGACAGACAAAAGAGAGATTATTGGTCTGCAAGCTGCCCACGCTAAGCCACAAGATGCTCAACTGTCACCACAATGACAACAGGTCCTCTTGAACTACGTGCCTCACTATGAAATGTTTGGAAGTTTACCAGATAGAGAGGTGTGAGCCCTATTAGGAAAACAGCAGTCTACAGTTTTGTATCATACTGAGCGGGAATGAGAAATTTGACATACAAGCTTAGTTGCTTTTAAGGGCGCTTTATGACAATCGGAGAAGTAACATGTTGAGTCCCAACTTGTTTCTTTTGCAGTCATTATAGCCATGACGACCAGAACAGAAACAATGTAGCAAGCTCCTACTTGCTAATGCACAAACTCTGTCATCTGCTCTTTGCAAATCAATTTGACGGGCATTAGTACCACGAAGTATCACATGCTCCATCACAACGATAATTTGTTACATGAAAATGCAAAGAATTTTAAAATGATCAAAATCGCTTAATGCAATTTTAAGGAAATGACACTTCATGTTGACTGAAACTCATTTTATTTTTTGCTTAAGGTACCCTCAGGGCCAGGGGCATTAAAGAGGGGAGTGGTTACAAAGTAGTAGAGTAAAACAAACAAGTGCATTGAGTTCTTGTAACATAATGATTCTCCTGATTATACAATGTTAGCTAATGTTTTGCAAAAAAGTTTGTTATCTGTGATGGCTACGATACATGGTGGTTCCATTTCTGAGATGTACGGGGCATGAAAGAAAGACTTCGTGTTACATGAATCAATTCCTACTTTACTGCGATGATCGACGCAGTTTGAAATGCACTGAGGCCGCAGTATGAAGTCGTCATGAAGTGTGGTGTGATAGAAAATTTTATGAAATAGCAAACGATGGCCGACTTTACGGTGATTAGCTAGTGGAATGAGTGCTAGGCCAGTTTACATTGAAGTTATACTCGCAGTACGGTTATAATTAGAAATAATGAAACGAGTATAGTTATTTTGTACTCGTTCAAGTGAAGTAATAAGATTAACGCGACTGGGATCTCGTATTGCAGATGCATATTCAAGTTTCCAGCGAATTAGTCTTGTAAAGCTGTCGTTCTAAAGTAGACGGTGCTTTGGAAAAGTTACGCCATAAGTACCCGAGCATGTTATTAGCACTGCTAATGACGTGCTCTATATTATTGGTCCAATTTAAGTTATTTATATGAAATGACACAATCTAAGGGAAAGTTAGCATGGCAAGTGCTAGGATTAGAATTAGATCTGGAAATGCGCATGATTTTACATTTGCTTACTACAAGAGGCTCATATACAGTTTGCATGAAATCAATAACTAGGCTAGTACTGCACCATAAGAGATAGCTAGAAAAGGCAATCTCACACAACCGGCCAGCCTATTTCACACTTCACAAACTTGAGAAATCACTAAAAGCAAATTTTCTTTCTCTTCAAACAGCAGATGACAAAACCTGCGCACGGTGTGCTCCCAAAAATATTTTGAAATGTACTCGTAGAATAAGTTCAGCTTAACATTCAGCTAATCAACAGTGAACGAGCAAGGGAAACCTCAGCGTGGGAACTGTTCTTCGTCTCGGCCCTCACAAATATGTTTGCTTGGTGAAACGCTGGCTCCAAGCTGAGGCTTCCCTTGGTCACCTGTTACTCAACTGAAGTGTTCATCTCCTTGCAACCTCTTTGCTGTGTTGAATACATATACCGAGATTATTTTTCACCATGAAACCACAAATTACATTTTCCAAGGATCTGTGAGCATTAATTGGGCTTGCTTATATGTTGATTTAGTGCCCTTGTTTATTCACACAATATTTGCAGAAGTCCTTGTAAGCACTGCTGTCTCCATAACGTTCCTTGGTTTCCTTACAAGTACTCTACTTGTGTCAAAGCCTTTGCTGCCGCACCTGAGCACTAAATGTGCAGCAGAAAAATATCAAGAGCAGGAAATGTGATATAATTTAGCATAACGCCCCCCTCCTACACTTCGTGCCTCTCGCCAATGTGTTATGAGAGCTATGAGACATTGCAGCTCGAGCTTATCTTGCTGACAGTACATTTTTGCCGAGGAATTTTTCGTGTTCCTTTCTTTAATCTAGCTGAAATCGTCGAACGCAGAGAATCTGTGTTTCTGTATGTTGTAAACTCAGTGACGGACAACATTAAGTCCACCTGAGCTGTACGAAAATTGTGATCATGTACTGCCTCATTCACCATTGACAATAAACAATGTGAGCTTACTTGTTTGAAGTGTTTTATTGCCAGTTGAGGCCTTTCGGTCACCTGGTGACATAATGAAGATATCTGTAGTCATGTTAGAGTACAGTACACACGAATACCTCCCCGAAAGCGGTAACAAAACGCCCCAAACCAGCGAGCGAGCAGCGCGACCAGCCCTACGAACCGCTACCGTAGCGGCCATATTGCTCACTACCTAATGATGATGATATTAGTTTCGATTCTGCCAGTGCCATCTCTCGGTCGCATACTTTAGTTCACAACGCCACCGCTACGCTTATTTTCGTTGCACTGTGGAAGGTACAGTTTCCCTTCTCTAAGTTTGTATGGGTGTTCTGTGCTTTCGACTCGGTAAGCGAAGTTGAACGGCAAGACCACACTCACAGTCCTGATGCCGATGTAGCATTCCCCTTGATGACCTCGCTACGGTAACGTTGCCGTCAGGCCAGTGGGTCTTTGAATTCCTTGATGACGAAGTGACCGGAAAAAAATGGGCAGTATTTTACACAAGTCGCCGGGCAGCAAGCCAGTTGCTGTTACAGAAGACCGTTGGCGTTGCGGAAGGTTTCAGCTGTGTAGTTAACGGAAATAATAAAGTGAACAAGCGGCTGTCATACAGCATTAAATGTGTAGGTGATGTCGAAAGAATATTTAAGCAAGTGGATGAGTTCAATACATGCGAAGAAGTCAAGGCCAATGAACAATTTCAGAAAGTGCACCAAAACAATTGCGCTGTCCTACAACCGCGGCCAGTGTGCCCCCATTGATTGAAGCTTATTGATAGGAGGCTACGACAACAGAAGCTGCCAATGGAAACGACCAATGCTAGAAGAATAAAAATTCTCAACCTATAACGGTATTTTCTGGGTGCTGCCGCGACCCGTGAGAAAAAGAAGAAAAAGGTTTTGAAGGTAAAAAAGAGACTCAAAAAATTTCGCAGGGAAGTGCAGATAACTATTTCATTAAACTGCCAGCGCTTCAGTGACTGTCGCTTATGACGTAATTTCGCCAGATAAAGACAAAATCGCCATCTGGCATGAGGTACACTGTAGAATGGCTCCCCAACTGCATGCTTGTAACCAAGTCCAAAGACATGCAAGTTGCTAACTCATTTGGAAAGTTTATATTGCCAAGCATGAGCCGTCTCACGCAGATAATGAATGGCATACCTTGCAAATACGTTTTCAATGCTATTTCTTTCGAAGTTGTACAAAGGCAGATGCATGACAAAGCTTAAAACAATAGGTGACCCGTGAAACGAGCCATCGCAAAGAATTGTGGGGCGCGCCGTCGGCTAGCAGCTTCCGGTTCGACAGATGACGGGGCGGCATCGGCGGCATGCCCGGCGCACGTGTTTTTCTACGCCGTTTCAACTGTCACTCGTGCGAAGCTTTCCGTCAGCTCTGTCGACCAGCAATGTCTTACTATTCATGTAGCTGATTTTTAGGTTTAATATCACTCTTGGCGCGACGATGACGAGCGAAGAAAGGCAAGGATACTGTTTTATTCATAAAAGAACACTGGTTTTCGTTTTAGCAGCCTTTTTTGTTTCTGCCACGTTTAGTTCTACGACATTTGCCGCTGCTTGGAGGCACCGTCACTGACTGCTCTGCCTGCGGGTCAGTCGGACAGATGACAAGGCTATCTTTATCCGATAATTTATCAAGCGTATAGAAACATTATACTTGGAAAATGGGGTGCTGAGACCATGGCTATAGCAGCCTGGTAAATACTGCCCTGTTATCGTCGCTGCAACCGATATCGTCGGTAACGGCGCAGATAGCGTAATTAGAAAATGAAGTGCTGAAAAAGTTTGAAAACTGCCCCCTGTCAACGGCATTTCTTGGTCGTAACTCAAGGTTCATTTGAAGTGGTACGTAGTTAGAAGTTTTCGCTTTTTTGTCAACAAGATGGGGAAATAGCCGTATCGCCGACATATTACGGCTGCGCATTATCTCCATCTGTGTTCAAGGAACTAAGGTTGGCTATTGGTTACGAGTATTATGTATGTATCTCGCTGTGTCCCGTTTAAATTTGCGCCGTAAAACCATGTTTCATAATACCTCTATATGTGCATGCGAGTACTGAAATAGTTATTGCTGCTTGAGTCAATGTTAGAGAAAGAAATATCTTGGGGAATAATTTCGTGTAGGCCCTTACACAGCTCATCGCTGCCTGTTAAGTGGCACTGTACATTCATTTTCTTTTTGCTCACTGATGGTTCAATTTTCGAAGTGGCAGCCATGCCTATGATGCTTGTGCACAGCTGACTCAGCAAGGGAAGCTGCAAGGCAGGTGTTACATGAGTTTACCTTTAACGCTTGAATTTGAGCAGCCAACGGCTGAACAGCCGACAATGCTTTTGTTACGCGCCTGCAACAGGGTAATCTTCGAGTGCGACAAAGCCGGACTGCAAGCTCATCAATAGGTTCAACGGCGAAGCGGTGGCGGCGGCTGCGCTTCCTCGAACCGGAAACAGCGAGCAGATGGCGCATCCCAGAATCCCTCATCTTTTACGGGTCACATATTGGAGCTCTTGTGTTGGATGAGATAAAACTGAAGAAAAAGTATCAATTTAATAAGGCTGATTACAAGGTTGACGGCTTTGCTGATTACGGCGGTCTGTCAAAGGAAGGCTATGATGAACAAGCTGGCCATGCATTGGTGTTCATGTTTGTGCCTCTTTTTGAGGAGTGGGTACAACCAATTGCAAGTGTTGCGACGAAGGGCGCATCACCTAGCCGGATCCTGGCAGAGCTTGTCGTCGAAGCAGTTGTCTAGGTGCACAAACATCGAGCGTTGGCCATCACGGCAGTAAGTGATGGCGCAGGAAATAATCTATGTGGCAAGAGTTTGGAGTGAGTGGCAGCAGGGTCAATGCGACGCACAAAATTCAGCACCTCCTGTCTTCCTGATGGCAAGTACCTGCATTTTGTTTGAGACGTGCTACACATGATCAAGTGCATCAGTATGGTCAGGTGCATACATGTGTGTAGGAAATCGCTGGGACCAGAAGGATATCAAATCTTCCCTCCCTATGCATTCCAGGCAGGCGAACACCGTATCAACTTTAACATTTAAAGGCAGTGCCTAAACACACGTGCAGCCCAATTATTTGCAAAAAGAAATGAAATCGCGGCTCGCTGTTCAAGTAAGTCTTGAAGTCTGTGGCTTGTTTTTTTTCATATTTGGAAGTGGGACACCGAGGAATGTCGTAGTAGGTATTTTGGCAAATTGATTTACAGCTGTTCAGCCAAAGGACATCGATAGGCCTGAAGATCTATAAGGAATCGAGCTCAAGGAATCTTTTGGCCCAAAAGCGTTCATTGGAATGGTGAACGACCTTTTTGACTTACTGAATGCTAAACGCCCTTGCGAAGGCATCAGACAAGGCTCTCCGGAAATTCAGACATGAACGCTTTCCTCTTTATTTTGAATGTAATTACTCACATTGACATACAAACACTAACCACTGACTGACAACTAAGTATATCCCTCGGCACAGCACCCTCATTTACCCTCAATTACTATCAGCAACAACAATATTGAAAGGCATTGTGCCTAGTGAACTTAGTTAACCTAGTTAACTTAGTTAACTCCCCGACTCTAGCTGTTCCTGTGTTGTGTTGCGCCATCTTGGGTCTTTAGTGTTTTATAAAAAGTGTTCGCATTCTTAGCATTCCAGACCACCAGGAACTTTCTTGACACAAACCAGAAGAACAGCACTACTCGAAAAACACGGTCATGTTTGCTTCCCGCCAAACAATGAAGCTGTTAAGTGTTTCCCTACTGTCCATACTGGATGTCATTGAGGAGCTCCATAAAGCAGTGGTGCATTACATACCGATTGCAAAGCTGAACCAGGATACACTAGAGGTCACATCCACATCAAATAAATGCTACTTTTACGAAGCAAAAACGCTAAACATCGGCCATGCCAACGAGTTGTAGTTTACATGTTTTTTTTTTACAGCAGCAACTGCAGATGTGTTACACTCGTGGATCTTTTCTGCAATTCTTCGTGCTGGTTCGCTAGTTTAATGGAGATGAAGATCATCCGATCATCACGCTCTTCAGCGAAATCTTCCGACTCCTGTTACTTAACACACCAATGAGGACAACCGGCTAAGGGAACTGCTCTGGAGAGTGCGATTCCGTTCTTGTTTGCCTCTAGGAGAATCTAGGAGAGAAGGCTAAGGACGAAATAAATGATGCAGTTGAATTATAGGTGCCTGAGTAGCTACAATACGTTATCTTGCCAAGCGAAAATGAAGAGGAGTATGACTGTGTGTTACATATGTAACACATAGAAAGCCACGGCTTGCGAAGAGTGTCATGCCACTCTCACAAGCACAGATGAAGATGTTCCTAAACCAAACCTAAATAGGCTGACAGTGATGCGGTCTTTTAAAAATGGTTGTCTGCGGCAAGCCTCAAACAAGTTTTACTGTACTATCAGGGAAGTGGAAAACATCGCCGAGCATGCACTGAATAGCTAGCCCATATTTTGGGCCATTTTGTGGTATGTCCTATATAAAGTTGAGGAATCGCCTGTTGCTGCTCTCGGAAGTGCTGCGCCAGTCAAGAACGTACTGCGAAAATCTTCAAGTTTTATCTAGTCGTCGGATTCCACTTTTATTGCAGGAGAAAGAAAAATCAGGCGGAGCTGGATGAGAAAGTCACATCACCCAGAAAAAAGACAAAGTTGCTTTGATAATTTGGTTGTGGCGTGCCCTTACAATGTGCTGGGTGCATGCAAATATATGTTGAGGGCAAATATATGTTTCACTGGTTTTCCTAAATAAGTTGTTTGCGTTCACTTAAGCATGCTTAATATCCTCTAGCAGTGACTGCGTTGGCAACGCTAGAGAGCCTATCGTACAGAGCAACGCTGCGTTGGGGTAGAGTGTGGGTCCCAAATCTGCTCCAGCTCATCCTTCAACCAACTTTTCCCCCAATTTGTTATCAGTTGTCCTGGCTACGATTATAGAGCCATATATTTATAAAAGTCAAGAAAGCACCGCAACACGGCGTCATTGTATATTGAGCTTCAGCTAATAGGTATGTACTAGTGCTCATGTATGTCGTGGTATGTCATCAGGTTACGCCATGCATGCCTATGCCAACAAGCCACGCATCTCCTCATTCCCCAAGTGTATGGAAAGTTTGTATCCCAAAGCGACCCTTGTGAAACATTAGCGAAATTTCTTCCCTGGATATAAACAAAAAAAAAGAAAAAAATTACTAAGAACCAAAAAGAATTCCGGAATGCCGCTGTAGGACTAAACGCTTTCAGTAGAACTCAATCAAAACAAAACAGGCATGTTTATTCCCCAGAACCACCCTGCGGGCAACATCTTTCCATTAAAATACAATCAAAATCAAAACCGCCCGTTTAGTCCCAAGATGGTGCCAAATGGGAGCAACGAATCCGAGGCGTGAACGTTCTCTGTCCGTGTTATGTGATTGTTGCTAGCGTCATACGCCAGCGTGTTGAACAAAGGTCTAGGAAGCTGAAGCTTTTGCGGAGCTCTTGGGGAAACATTAGTGGGAAAAGCGCGCATTCTGAAATAATGGTAAGCAAACATGCGCCTGCTGCTTCGCGTGACGCGAGTGCAAGTTGCGCAGCGACATGGCGTGTGTGCTGGTGATACGCGTTCGTTGTTAGTCCGTTTTTGCGCTCCTTCGCGCGTTTTGGCAAGGCTCTCGGTTTGCCGTTCGTCATGCCACTAGGTATCTATGCCCAATTATAAACGACAAGCTTACAACTGGATTTTTGTGCTGCTCGGGGTGCGTGGAAGTGGCGTGAGTGCCAATGTGCGTGTGAACGATGAGTTCGAAGTCACCAATTAGTACTGCGTGTATTGTGAGACTGGAATTAAACACGGTTGTTACAAAAACGTAATAATCGCGCCAGGGCTAATTTATTCACGAGTGTTAAATACGCTATCGGCCTCATTTTTCTCCTTTGCCTTTTATTCCGGAACCATAGCGGCCTTCAAGCCTAGATCTCGATGATTCTTACGTCGTACCTTTTGGGCATTTCGTTTCAATTTGTAACGAAATTGCTTTTACTTTACTGCCCATCGCGAAGAATAAGGTTTCCAATGGTCTTTCGGCCTGGGTGAATGTCGGCCGATTGTCATGCTTTGCTAGCCACTTCGGGTGTGATCTGGCATGCTTTGCTCTGTGATCTGGCATGGGCAGACTGCCTATGCTAGCCACTGTACTTTGGCATCGAATAAGCGTCGCGCAGTCTTTGACGACACCGGCAGATGCCGAAAAGCTGCCCAAAGCTAGTTCCTTGTGGTTTCATGCAGATTTGGATAATGAAATACCGCGCAGGAATGCCACGCGAACAAGACTGCTCATCTAAATAAATAACACGGACCAGTTAATATCGGACATTACGTTCTAGTCACCCATAATGTATAAGTCTACACTCGGACAAACCACACGCCACGCATTTTAATTGTTACTCGTAAGAGTTTATTTATTTTTGCATTTTAGTCCGTCATCTGTAGTAGTAGGCACATTTTTAGGCACAAGTGAGGCAAGATTCCCAGGAAAGAAGACCCCACATTTTCCTCTGGGTACTGTTGAGGTCAGGCAATCAGGAAAAAGAAGCTCTCGCCACATAAGTGCCCAGAGCAGACTGCAGCTGCCACCTCTGGAACAATTGCGAAACTAGCGCCGCATCCACCTGGCGTCCGAGAAGTCACCGTTTCGTCGGCGCGATCTCAGAGGCTTCAACATACGTGTGGCTTCCAAGCAGAACCGCTGTCATCACAGAGTTTCGGAGGCGCCAGCGTGCAGGCGCTGATGTATGTATACGTCGACAGGTGTCGGTAGCTGCTGGCGTCAGCCAGACGATGCAACGTTGTAGGTTTGCGTACGAAGGCTCCCAAACGGCGTGTGTTTTCTTGCTTTCAAAATCAAAGGAGACATCCAGTAAGCTGCATCGGGAACGCGAAACATCTTGTGCGCGCTGCTGAGTTTGTAGGGCAATTAGGGTACTGAAATGCAGTAACCAAATATGAGCTCTATTCACGCATTACAAAGCTTACATGTTTAACTCAGGATAAAGCGGGAGTCCTAACTATGTGTTGCCTACCCATACCTGTGCTGCAGCAACAATGAAATCAGTTGCTAGGATGGTTATTTTATAACGGCTAGTGACGTTACTCCCCGTTTCGCAAGGTGCCGCGGCGAGGGCAGCTTGCGACATGGGGAGTAACGTCACTAGCCGTTCACATATAAAACAGTAATCTTTGCCGGGAAACGTATGCCGGGAGCGCTATGTGATTCGCACTGTTGGCAGGAGCGCCTTATCATCAGTGCTGTGGTTTGGATTCTTGCTTTGTGCTTGTTCTTTATTGAAACGAATGCTCTGCTGTAAACGCTCCAGTCCCTTCCGATTTACCCCAGGGATCTGTACTGGGGCCTCTCCTATTCCTACTGTTCATCAATGAAATTACAGACATCATGTCCTCGTTTCGAATGTTTGCCGATGACTGTATCTTATACAGAGTCATTAACGATTATAGTGACTACGTAGCTTTGCAGAACGATTTGGACAAGGTGGCAACATTGTCTGCACTTTGGAAGATGTCGTTGTATGTGAGTATGCACGTCACATTTACAAAGAAGCGCTGCTACCAAGAGCACACGTATCGAATCCGCGAGGTTAGCTTAGTTACTGCAAAGAAATACAAATAATTAGTTGTTCTTTTTTAAACTCGGACTTGCGATGGACTAGGCACATAAATTATTTAACGAATAAAGCGGCGTCGGTTCTCGGCTATGTGAGGGGGAATTTCAGTTCCCTACCCAATGGGCTGAAACAACAATTATATTTCATATGCGTACGATCAACCAGCGAATACGAATGTGTATGTTAGTACATTACACCTTAGAAATAATTAAAGAAATTGGTAAAATGCAAAATAGAGCTGCCGGAATTGTCCTTGGTAACTATGATAGAAAATTGCGCATGACGGAGGCTAAACATATTCTCCAATCACCGCACCTAAAGACTCGCAAAGAAACCTGCGTTCGAAATTCTTTTGTAGCACACGTATATCATTCCCATACTGGTATTAGTCGAGGGAAATACAATAAAGCACCTGCGTATATACATCCCAAAGAAAGGATCACCCTTTGGAAGTCAAGGAACTTGCTTTTAAAGCAGACGTTTTGCGGTATTCTTTTTTTTTTTTGTCCAGACAGCGCGCTCCCGCGAACGTCTTCCCCCCGGATGTTGTACTAACTAGCGCACACCTGTTGACGCTTTTACCACGTCTTGAGTATATAAATACTCTCTTATAAACTTTTGCATTTCGAATGCAATCCCCCCTGCTGTAATGCCTTATTGGTGATGCAGGTACTGAATAAATAAAAATAAAGTAAAGTAAATGTTGTATGCGTGGTAACCACGCATGTATGCACCTTTCGCTTCAATCGCTGTGGGTATTTTTTTTTTTTTCGTGAGGTCGCGCCGCAAGAAATCCTGACCAACTTGAGGCTTACAGCTTCACTATAAAAGAAAAGAAAGAAATAAAAACACTGCTGATAGTAGCACCCATTCCCTCATGGCGACATTTGGATACGCAGACTTGCCATTACATACGTCAGGAAACATTCCATGCTCTAGGCCGGCCGCGTTTGCGTTGGAACTACTTTGCGTCGCTTGCCTCGCGCTACGACTAAGATATTGAAGCGATGTGAGGGTGGCTGAATAGTATCAAAGATGTTTGTTTGGTCCTAAACGTTCAGGAAAGAAACTTTGACTCCTAATTTAGTGTAAATAATCATAGCTGTTAATATATATAATAATAACGCACTCATTATGAAAAGGTAAAATGTCGTAGCTGTCGAACGGATGGAAGTACGCCTTTAAATATTAGAACTTGTAACTGCTTAGCTTGTACCATCATCCTCCAGGTGGACGGATGAAGCTCGACTCATGAGCCGACGACGCATTGAACTTCGAACACAGAATTCGAAAACAGTGGTTTATCCAGTGCTTGTGAGAACTCGACTAAACATTAGATCACCCTTGCTTTCTCATATTCTTGTAGCTTTGAGTCTGTGAGCCTTTGGAACGCCTTTTCTCTGACATATTCCGGGTTTTTTTTCTTTTTATTTCCTTTTTCTTCTTTTTTTGCTATTTCTCTGTCCTCTTTTCAACCCCAGTGCAGGGTAGCAAACCGGAAACTCGCCTCTGGTTAGCTTCCCTGCCTTTCCTCTCTCACTCTCTTTCTCTATATATCTGAGCCATGGTTTCGAGGAAGTAAAATTCTCAACAGGAGCGATAGCCTAACGACTACTTTTGTCAATCGTGTCCGTAAAACGTTATTTTGCCTGTAATCGTGCTCGCTATTTAAGGTTTAAACTTTTGCCTAAAGTGCTTCTTCTATGCAAATACTGGAACAAGCATTTTTTGTTCTCCCTCTACCGCGTGTTTTGTGTTACTCAACTTGTGGCCTTCTTATCACCGCCCCTAATGTGTTTTTTAAATACATATTAAATAACAACATGTAGCATATAGTTAAGTGGCTACCTTTATGTCAATTACTTGTAAGATGCACTAAGTAACTTTTAAATATTGACTACAGTGCTCACGTTACAGTTACGAAACTTTATCCGAGCAGTAGAGAAATCGTATCTTCGTAGGATAATTTCTAGGCCTGACGAGAAGTTTGAAATCTTCGTCCCCCAAACCTGATAAAAATACATTGGCATACGCGTCCCACTGCAAGTTGGCAAATTTTGAGCGCTATTGGTGCAATGGTATATTTTCGATTTCATGTTCAATAGTGCGAAAGAAACTTGTAGCAGCCGGGCAACACTAACTGGTGACAAAATAACTGACGAGCTCGCCTCCCCAGCTATGGGAGCGCTCCGTCTCAGTAACGGACGCCAATTTTGGGTGTAATGCTTTTAAATACTGCAAGCACATGAAGCGATTGTAGAAGCGGGAAATGGATCGTGATTACCATGGGTTATTTTATTTTCACATTGACGACACGGCGTTCAGCCCGAGATAGTTTCTGCAAGCGTTCTCTGGCTTGTGCTGCTTTCATCGCCCGAGTGAAAATAATTGGCACAATTCAACTCTCTTGTTGCACCGATGGGTGCCAGAGCGCGAGGATCAAGATGTTCGATGTGATTTCTAACTGTTTGGAAGCAGTCGACACAGCGGTAGCCTCACAATTCCTGACGTCACAAAACACATGCCAAAATGGCTGTCGCTGTTGGTGGGAGGGGCTTGGATTCAGTGACTTCATATTGAAATTGCGCGCTGAAACCAATCTTTCTTTTTTTTTAGTGTGTGGAACCACCTTGACACCTCGGCTATCGGTTAGAGTAAGAAGCTAAAAACCGTTGGATGACCGTGGGCGTCCAACTGTTCTAGGTGAGCATGTCCTCCTCAACTGAGCATGCGAGCGACTGTGAGCACGTCATCTGAAGCTTTGGCCACAGCATCAGAGGACATGTAAGTGCCTTCGGAGATCATTACGCCTTGTCCAAACGGCGCGAGCAGCGTGTACGGTGCATGTACAAAAATCGGGGCTAAAATTTCTTCCAAGCTGTTCCAACGTTCCACTTAGAATTAAATCAGGATTAGAGTGTTTTTCGCTTCGTTTTGCTTTGGCAAACAATTTCAAGCAGCCGCTTGTCATGCTTATGAATCAGTAAATATCCTCGGCGCGTTCACTCTATGATTATTTATTCTCTGCCCAATCGCTCGCGGGCGCGCTCAGTTGTAGCTTGTAGCAGTAACGCATTATCGCTGTACGGATAGATCATCCTAAAGTTCTACGGCATTTTTAAATATCGCCTGTGGCAGATAGCATAATTCTTCTCCTTGAGCTGGATTATTCGAAGAGGCGGACAATACTGACACGATAAATGAAAATAAATATTAAACTAATTAACGAAAATTTACGAATTAACTTGACTCCTTAACGGCACATATTGCAATTTACGAATCGTAGGCGATGAGCTTGCTAGACGTAATCACTTACAATGAATTTTCAGAATGACACCAGTTTCAAAATATTATTTCCCAATGTTTGGGACAAAATACGTGGCGTTCCAGTTACTTTTGTGCTTCGATACATAAAAGAGCCTTTTTTCATATAAGCAGGTGGAAGAATGCTGCATTTTTACGTGGACGTTGATGGTGCATACTTCCAAACTAGTGTCATTTTGGAAATTCTGCGTTATTCGATACGCCTTCCAAACTCACCGACTATTGGGAGCGAGCTCCACCACTGGAAAAGCTGGCGCCACATTCGACGTGACGTGGTATGAGGGATCACGTGGACACGGCAGCCGCGTCGTCTGCTTCGGATGCGCCGAAGCGAGCTGAAACGAAAGTTTAAGGTCCCACCTGCGCTGCGGTTCTCATTTAAGTGGGGAAGTTTTCTCTCTTCGGTTGTCTACTTGACAACACTTGAAAGCAGTGTAATGGGTAGTGGCTGCCTTTGAGGGCGTCGCATCCAAAATGGTAGGCTATTGCTCGGTACCGCACTGCCGGCCGCGTACGCAACGGATCCCGGTGTCCGCCTTCACACATACCCGCAGGCGAAGGAGCTGCGTGAATATTGGATCGCGAAACTTATAACAGGCAAGCAGCCATCGGCTACAACTCTGGTGTGTAGCAAGCACTTCCGCGAGGAAGATTTCTGCTACAGCGTTGGGGCTGCGTTGTTCAGTGAGCAGCAGAAAGCGCGCACTGAGAATCTCGCCCGCGCACGCTGCTCGGTTAATGTCATGAAGATTTGGTCTATGAACTTGCTGACGCTAGATACTGGCAAGTTCACCAGAATAGAAAGGGAACGGTAAGAAGCAAATTAAAAAGATATATATATATATATATATATATATATATATATATATGCTCACTGTTGTGTTAGCACCAAACAATGAATGTACGGAATTAACAAAAAGAAGTAGCGGGGAATTCCTCGCTGAGCACACCAATAAACATAGAGTGCGGCGCAACTTGAGAAATAACGATATTGAATGTCCAAGAATTTAGAATTAAATAAAAAAAAATATTGAATCGTCGCGATGGCATATCACGAGTCGCCGTATAGCGTCGAAGTCCCTAGATATAACGAAATTATTTTAGAACAGCTCAGATAGCGTCCACGAAACAATGGTTGCTTGTGTACTGTCAAATGCTCATATGCTGCGGCTTAAAGCTCACGGCACGGTGCGAAACGCGCTCGCAGCGAAAGCGAAACATTGTGCACGGACATGCATGCAGATGCGCAGTCGGTCGCTGCGAACCCGTGCGATCGCTGCATTGAGGCTTCATTCTGCTATGCTCCATTTGGTTATACAGACAGCACACAAAAAGAACATATTTAACATAGTCTGCTCTCAGCGATTGCCTACCTTTCACGCAAGAAGCTGGTTCGGGGGACTTCATCGCGTCTACCGCGCGCAATGGGCGTTAAATTAAGTATTTGGTAAAGAGATAGCGCCTGTAAACTATTCCTCGCTTTCTATTTGCCCAAGGTTATTATTTTGATAGTAAGAAACTTCCCTCGTTTGTAGAGTACTTACAGAAATGGCCAGGAGGGCTCCCGCGTGATGTTTTTTATGCAGCGCCGACAGCCAAACCTACGAGGAGCGCGGCGTTATCCCTCGTACTACGCAAGCGAGGCGCTTCCGTAAGTCCTCGCCCCCAATAATTCGTGAATTGCAATATGTGCCGTAAGGAAATTAGGAAGGTAATCATTTTTGTTAGACAATTGATTATGTTTTGATTTTTCGTGCATGTCCGTCTCTGAATAATCCAGCTCAAGGACTAGAATTACCTTATCTGCAACAGGTGATTCTTCTAGATCCCGTAAAACTTAAAAACACTCACCTCGTATAATCACCACTCGCCTTTTCTAGGCCATGGCGAAATGCTCAGCTTCGAACATTCGTGTGTTGTTGGTGGAGTCGCCGTCATCCATTCTTCGGCGCACTAAGTCAAGTGTACGGGCATTCAGTTATTCTTGACACGTTTGCAATCTAGTGGGCGGAAGTTTAGAATCAGAGTTCGGGAGGATTTGTGTAGATAACATGCGAGAAACTTACTATGCCAGGACGCAGCGCAACTCTATTTGTCGCTGCGTAACGAACGAAATTGACCCTCGCCGACTTTCCAGGGTTGAAGTTCCTTCTTTGGAAGTTATCGATACAACGCTGGTGGGTGATTGCATTTTTATAAGTCCTCGTGGAAAACTGGGCATCGCGAAGTGCCGGCAACACAGGCAGTCCTTGCGTAGCACTGATCCGGGAACTTGACTTCACATATTCATTGTACTCCTTATATGCTAGTCATTATTTTCGCGCGCAACTGCTGCTCACGTCTTTCCTTTGCTGTTCCGCATTTTTTAGCATGAATACAGCAGATTGCGTTAGCGAACACACAGTTGCATTTCCGACAGCTGATCGCACTGTGGCAGGGCAGACGCGGTAATGGTTTCGCATTCATGCGATGCGCCGCCAAGTGCCATCTCGGTCACCTCAAGCAAAGTGCTCCGGGAAAGAGGTCTATATAAGTGCGGTGAAAGAAATACCATCCCTGAATACAAGATGGCGGAACGCCCTGGTTTAAGCGGACAATGCTGAAGACTGGCTGACCGAGCCTTTAGACGTCACGTAAAAGTACCCCAGTTAAAAAAAATTTCTAATAATATTTTTTATTGCTTGCCTTTATTCTTGGCCCCGTAATTACGCTATGGAGCCTCGGTCGCCAGGGAGCACAACAAATTAGTGATTGCGTTACCATTTATAATGCTACCCCTTCAAAACAGGCGCGAGGTGCGGCACGACATCAGACGTGAAAAAGGACTCATCACTACATAGAAACCAGTTTTGTGGTTCTTGTACCTGACATTACTGACGCGTACACACACACAATGGCCACGCTGTCAAAACCCGAGTCAATTCAGCACTGAACGAGACAACAGAGAAGAGTGTGTCCGCCTGCGTTTCCATGAGAAGGTAATAATTGAAAACGCATTTAGCAGCTTTCGGCGACGCGTTCATTATCCGGGCTTGAGTACCACACCGGATTGATTGAAACAAATATATGGCGTTACGATAACCCATGACCACAACCTCCGGTTTCGACGACTAGTTCAGCCTCCTCCTTCGCATCCGAAGCTGAACTGCGCTTGGCGAGCATTATAAACGCGTCCGGTAAAAGGTGCTGTAATAATCATTTCTGGTATTCTCGACTCAATGAGGCTTCGTACCGTAATGACAGTCTACAGCTACCTAAAAAAAAAACAAGAGAAGCGGAACATAAAGCTTTTGTGTCAGTACTCCTTTTACAGCATTAGCGCTGCAATTAACTAAAAGTTTGCGATCCTCTATAAACGAGTCAATTGTTCCCCAGAATATGTGAATAAACTAACATGCACAAGACAACCGTCCTCTAAAGCATTATCTTTTTGTGATGGCAAGGTAAATCGGGATAAGCGGAGGACTTCATCCAAACTAAACCTACATGCATTAAAATTGAAAGTTTCATGCTTGGGCGTGTAGATATTTTAACGCCTCCGTGTCGCAGAAAATCTGGTGTCGGCGACGGTGTGGATGTCGGCTTCAGTGCCGGAGGAAATCATCCCCAACCACCCCGACCGCGCAGGCCCTCCACGTGGTGCAAGCCTTTGGTAAACAAAAATTAAATTTCTTACTGAAATCCCACAGAGAAATGGTAAAGTATGACCTTACCATTCAGCGTCGGATTCGGCGTCGAATTGTTCACCATTCGGCGTCGGATTGTAATTTGAATGTACTAGAAAACGTAATTCTGTTACGAGGAAACTGAAACACAAACCAATTTTCCAGCATTTCTACCAGACCGTTTCACTATCGCACAATTATTAAAGAAGGTGTCGTCATCTATACTTCAGATGACCACAGCCTCAGTTATGGTTCTGAACAGGAAGACGCTCACTCGGTCTGACCCTTCAGTGCGTGATCAAGACACGTGGAGAATGTGAGCGAGAACAAAGAATAATAACAGTGGAAATCACATTTCATGTAAAAGAACGCAGCCGTTGCAGCACACACACACAACAAGAGAGAGCCAGAGAGCAGATAAAAGTCCTTATTCACAAAAAATACACCGTCGCAAAGGTACCACGTCTGCTTGCATGCAAGCTTGGATACTTTGTCGACCGCTTCTAGGTTGGGCGATTTCTAAAGACCTCCCGAGCCGCGCGCTTGAGGGAGCGCAACTTGGCCCCTTCAGGCGTCGACGTTTGCAGATCCGTTAATGGTGCTTCTCAGCAGGCGAAGCGGCACCCGTCTATTTCCCGGCACGCCGGCGTCTGCTCTGTGAGCTCGTAGTAGAAGTAGGCGCCGACGACTCCAATGAAGTAGAGGAAGAGCACAGCGATCACCAGCACCACGGTTATTTGCCGCTGCCGCTCTTTGGTGTAACGGTTCTGCGAGCACAAAGCAGGGATTGCCGCAGAGTAAACAAATACGTTTGCTATTCGTGGTATTATTGACAACCAAAATTCTTTCGGACTGTTGGGCTAGCTTGTTGTGCGCCTAATGTAGAATCACAATTCTGCATCGTTACACGGTCAAAATATTTGCACCCTTACGGGTGCTGGTAATAGCATGGCTAACACTATGACTCTAGTGTGAGGGATATAAATGAAGTTTCCTGACGGCTACGTTTTGTGGCAACGAAGTATAAGAACACCAAAACATAAGATGTGAAACCTGCATCAAATAAAGTTCCATAACTACTACAGCTAAACTCTCGTGCAAGGCTGTCCGATGCGCACAAGATGATCCCAAAAAGTGCTTAGTTTTCAAAATTGCCTTTTCTCATGGCAGATGTGGCTCAGCTCTCTGTCATGCACAGTTTTACACGTCTTCAAAGCCTTGAGGGTAAGGATGTTGTCCATGGGACAGACCAACCACTCTCAAGAATGTAAAATTTATTACTCCGTAGCTTTGAGAAATCGTATTTTAGGTGTCAATTTTCGGGTGATTTTGTGCCACATAATCACTGAGGCTATAAACTTCTTGCGAAATTATTCGCTTCGTAACAGATGTTTTTCACAGTCACATCGTGGAGAATATTAGCATGCCAAATAACAGCAAAAATATGAGTTAATATAAGCGTATTTTCGCAGTATTAGAAGTGCGCCACCGACTAAAGTCTCAAAGATGTCCTTTCCGATATGTCCGCCACGAAATTTCTCACCATTATTTGCAATGCCACTTGATTTATGCACACATTTTTTCATTTATTAATGTAAAGTAAGGCGGGCAGATGGGTAAAGTACGTATCGATGAGGTGAACGTATTTCAGAACAGTTCTGCAAGAAAACTGCTCAATAATGACCCGAACACAGCGTCGGGTCAACAGAAATTGGAGTGGCGCATTCCAATCGGTCATCATTTCAGATACAGGGGGCGCTGCTTACCAAAGCTTCCTGTTCTCGTTCTGCACTTCATGCAGCAGCTCACGCAGCGTAGGAGCGGCGGGCACGTGTGGGCTGTGGTCTCAGTAGTCCGATGTTTCATGGGAGCCCACATCAGCAAAACTGCACGCAAGAGGCGACAATATACATGTAATGCATGCCCTAATCAACCACAAATGAAATGTTTAAGCCCTGATGGTGTGAGATAGCGGAATCACGCATACGCAGTGGTTTCACCGAGAGCTAGCTTGCGCCACGCACTACACTGGTATCAACATTGGATAAGTAGAAGAAACCAATAGTCTAACTTATAGTTACCGAATTTAGAGCTCATATTTATGTAGCAAACTTCAAGCACGTTGTTCTTCGATGTCAGAATGCTTGGAAGATTTCTACAGGACTTTGTGCCTAAACATACTCGCTTCAAAATTCGGCAGCCGTCTAGCTTAATATCAGCAATCGTGCGTCTTGCCGCAAGCTTAACGTTGGTTCACCGTATGGTGCAAATGCGCCACTGCACAGAGTCACCCGGTGCCAGAGCTTTTATACCGACAAGGACGTGTGGCCGGTCCATCGTGTACGTCTTGCGGTTGCTGCGATACACTCAGCTCCTGATATTGAAGTGCCCCGCTTTCAGTGCGCAGCGCATGTCACTATTGTGGGACTATCATCTCGTTGGCCTGCGGTGTACCACCCTAGACGAATGTTGGAAACCAGTGGCTGTGCATCTCGACGCGATCAAGGCCATCGCGCGCTCCTTACTTTTCTGGAATGAACTAGCTTAAGTTCACGTTTGTAACTTAGAGACTGTTTCTTCTATTTAACGTTTTTCAGTAGAGTGACCTGCAATGACCTGCTGTGACCGGCACTGCTTTGCGTGACCTGTACTGTGTGTTCACTTTATTCTTGAGATTTGTTAGCTGCCGCTTTCTTTTTTTCCTCACTTTCTTCTATCTTCCATTTATATGTTTCTGTCTCCTCCTTTCTGAAGAGTAGGCAGGCGTTGTTCCCCTTCCGGTGGCAGTTGCCAGCCTTGGTCCTCGCTCTCCCTTTTCCTGTGTATGTGTTTTCAAATCAAATAAAAAATAATAATTCCAAATGTCATAACCAGCCTTGGGTGGCAGAAAAAAAAATGTCGCAGTTTCGCCCGAAATGCGAAGCATCAATTGCGATAGCAAATTAGTAGAGAGCTATTCGGAGTAGGGATAGTAGTTTTATCGGCTGCATAACTAGGACACATTCCCTTACTAACTGAATTAACAAGCGTGGTGTCAGCGCACACAAGCACACATGAATAGATCACGCTCGATGACCACAGACAACCACTGTCAAAACGCTGGCAGCAAGCGCAGCCGCCGCAGCAAGCGAAGGTTCGCGCGGTGGAGGCATATCTATCGCTTCAAGGAAAACTGAGCGGCGAATGCACAGCGCATACAAAGTCAGAGCCGTGTGGAGATCGCTTGCAAGATACGGCGCGCGTGACAACACCGGCAGCCCGTACCGGCGCAAACATATAATAGACAGTTTTAGTTTCACGTACGTAGAGGCTTTGCGTACGTAGAGCCTCTACGTGTAAGCAGTGCGCATGCGCAGAACGTAGCGGTCGCGCGCTGGTCTGACGGACGTACGTGAGATTCGATTCTTTGCGTGCGTTTCTTGCGCACGTAGACAGCTTCACGTGGGCGTTTCGCGAGATCACGAACAAGCGATAGCGTGCCGAGCGCGCGCAGACGGCTTGCATCGAAATACGGCGACAAGATGACTGGTCATCTTTTTCATTCCAAGACAACGATGACAGCAGGTAACGCTTGTACAACACACTTCCAGGCATTGCGGAGACCATCGCCGGCACGCATCAATGCACATCACCGGCTTGGCTGAAATACTCATATTGGATTGAATTGGCTACCGCAGTGTTCATTTCCTGATAGATGGAGCTACGTGGTTCCTGTTGGCGCGCGTCGCGTACGTGTAGCTAAAAGCGTTTCAGATTGCGTGCACGTAAGGTACGCAGACGTTTCACATTGCGTACGTGAAGTCCCTACGTACGTGTAAATAAAACTGTCTAATGAAGAACCAAGCGCAAAGCGCAAAGTACATGAACGCATTTGTGGCAGAGTAGAAGCCCCCCCCCCCCCCTCTCCCTCCCGCGCTGCCTTCCCGCTTTGCTCCTTTCGCGTGGGAGATTGCGTCGCCAGTTACCCTTATGCCCGGTTGGAAGATACGCATTTGGTGCCACAGCAAAGCGTCGCCCCCCCCCCCCACCTCCCACCATTCCACCACGGCGTTTCGCGCCCGGAAGCCGCGTTTGCTTTCCGCCGTACGTTCGCTTCCGTGATAGCCCGCTTTCACTCGCACATACGGCGCGCGGCGACGATTTTATCGCCCTTGGACTTTATACGAAACCTCACGGCGACAGCGACGGCGACGCTGACGGTAGAAATCTGCTTGAAGTGTCCATATAATTGCTATCTAAATAAAAATGTTTTTAGAGAATGCGTGGTCGTATTGCACACCATTATGTGGTGAATTAAGATGTCTGAAGAAGCCTTGCTGCTTACAACACATTGAGTTGTCAGTTTATGTGAAAAACCCACGATTCAATGTAAAAACTGGGCAGGTATTTCTTTATTTTGTCTTTAGCCGCTCCAACAAAATTTTCAGTAGATTGAAAAAAAAAATTGTACTACTAAGGCAAATGCTTGACTTAAGCGCAGAAATTAAAATGTTGATAAGTTACTTCTTGTTTTTAGCCCACTGGTGATCATAGTTTGCAGTGGGAGGCATGTTTACCTATCCATGTAACCCTGGTGCAAAGCACTATTGCACCATCATCAATAAGCGAGCTTTTGTAAATGTAATTTTAAAAACGTGTGCATAAATTGTTCATAGGTGATGAGCGCTATGTATTGTAACTTTTTTTCATTGTTTGCACCGCGTAAGTTGTTGTCTATTGCCGTATTTGTTTAATCATTGAAATATTCCTGCTGTATCTTATCTTTTATAGGAACGCGCATAATTATTGCCAATGCTGTGTTCTTTTTCTACGTCTCCTTGCGGGGAACATAGTGGCTGATGCTGCAGTCCGAGTCATATCAACCAGGCATTTCCGAGAGCCAATCTTTTCCGACGCCCATCCCAAAACGATGCAGAGATATTCTAGAATACCACAGATTAGACAAAGAAATATCTACAACCTGACTCCACGCTTACTAGGGAGAATGCCTTGTAGCCTCCCCTACGCGGACCCCAAACAAATTCCTTCCCTCGCACTGTTTTATTGCACAAGTAACCTCCCACACTATACGAATACAACTGTTATTTATGCGGAATAACCGATACGCTCTGTGATATGGTTTGGGAATGCAACGGTGTCACGGAAGTACCAGCGAATACAGCACGACCAACAGAAGAGCAGTGGGAGGATCTGTTGACCAGCGCTGATCCGGAGGACCAGCGGCTACTGGTAGACCGAGCAAAGCGGACAGCCAAGGGCCATGCATCTCTCACTAAGGAAGCCACCTACATGGGGGCGACATACACAAGATCGTCGGCTCTATCTGTTTAACAATGTTTATTGCATGCCATCACCAATATCATCCACTTTTATTTTTTTTTATTTGACGAAAGGGTGCGCCTACGTCAGGTGTTGCATTTAGCCTGCTCTTCTCGTTTTACCAAGGTCACATACTTGCAAGTTGAAAAAAATTACGCCCGCTACATCGAGACGATGAATGTTACGCAAAATTAGCACTCGCACATTTTCGTATGGCTAGGAGTCGAACGAAAGGAATAATGGGAGCTTGCGAAAAACGTCTGAAGAAAAGAAAGAAGTTGACATGGCAAATCAGTCGGCGGAGGCCCACAAGATGGAGAAAATTTGATGAAAACGAATAATTTCCATCCACACGCTTATAGCACGAAAATACAAAGGAAACACACGGGTTTCTACAAAAGAAAGCTTCACAGTTGCAGAAAAATTACTTCCGGACCAGGGCAAATTTTTGTTCAACTGCAAAGCTTTTTTTCTTTCTGAGAGACACGAACAGGTTTTCATTGTAGCTTCGTGCTTACAGGGGGGTGGATGATAATTTTTTTCCTCTCAAGAATTGGATATACAGCAAAACTGATAGCTGGGCGAGTTGGTACGTATTCATAGGGACATATTTAGCGCACTATAGACAAGGACACAGTGAAGGCGGACACACGAGCGCTCGTGCGTCCACCTTCACTGTGTCCTTGTCTATTGTGTGCTCTAAATTTCACTATGGATATACAACTTATAGTCACGGAAAGCTGAGTCAACATATCGAGAACACGTACTCTACCGCAACATCAACCGACCCACGCGCACAGGTTATAATCAGCGATGTTACGCAAAAAAATACAGGAATGCGAGCCGACAAGGTCTGCCCTGATTCGCCACTGTTTTGCCCATTAAGAAATAAAAAAGTGGAGGTTGTCGTTTGAGGAAGAAAGAAGTCAGTCCTAGCGGAACGTTCGCACTACCAGCAGCTCTGGACCACAACCCACCACTTTTATACGCCAAATGTCCTCTTGCTGAGCACAGAAGATGAACCGCTGCTAGAGAAAACCGCACCTCCTGAGCAATCAACTGCGTATTTGGCGGCCTCTAGACCATTTCCAGGGTTTCGCCAAGGTCGGGAAATGTGGTGTTCGAGGGAAATGACATAGGCTTGAAAACAAAGGCTGACGATAGACACTTTCTATCTGATCGAGCATGTGTGTTAGGCTGCTATATCAGTCGTTAAACATATAAAAAATAAAATTACACCGCGCTTCCTCCACGTTTTTCGCCATCCCGGTTAGCACCGGAGAGATGCGCTTTCGCCAACCAACTTACTAGTCCACGTCAGTATTAAATGGTCACCCTTCCTAAACGATGAGATATACATCATATCGTAAAAGAGCATGCCAAACTCATTGCCGCAGGTGCTACCCCTATAAATTCGAAACTGCGATTTTGAAAGCTAGAGTGCACATTCTCTGGATTTACAGTCGGGTAGTGGGAAGAAAGCGCTTTCCGAAGCGTGAAGAGGCATGTAACGCAAAAAAAACAGTCGTGCGTAAGTGTGGATTCCTATCCGTGCGATACACTTGAGCTAAACGCAAGTATGCGCCAGGGGCCATCCTGGATTAGCGCCCCGCTACCGAACCCAAGTCATCGTTCAGCCACTCACCTTAGGAAGATGGAGCAAGGCAAGTCCGCAGGCCTCCGGACCCGCGGCGACGCTTACGTTCTTCACTACCAGGCAAAGGGGGCTGATTTCAGCATCCACTCTGGAGTTGCGGCTTCTGTCGCGTCCCTGAAGGTGCTCCTGAAGGTGCTGGTTCGACGTGTCGAGTGTTTCGCCACGACCTCGTCTTGCTCACCACTGCGGAGCGCCGGAGAGAACGGCCTTTGGATTCGCCGGTTTGATGTCTTGTAGAGGCGGAGCGTTTTTGCGACGGCAGGGCGCGGCTGTTCTACTGCAGTCGTTGGGCCGCTGGTACACCTGTGGCACGGCCTGGCGGCACGGGCACGGCCTGTCGCAAGGCAGCATTCGCTCCTGCAGGTGGCTTGAAGGCGGACGCGGCGGCGACATCCTTTAACTGCTGCGTAGGAGGCGGCATCCTGAGTGGGACGCCCGTACGCTTGCCTGTCCTTTTTCTGTGCTCGAGCAATGCGCGCGCTACCTTCCAGGCGACAAATCCGGTGATGATGTTCGCTGCCACTTCGTGCCTGCTTGCTTACTGGCTGGCTTGCTTGTTTGCATGTTTTATGACATCCGAGCTGCCCTTGAAAGTGCCGCTAACCTTGAGAAACTGTCAGAACAGTTGTCCGTTTTACAGCAAAGCTATTAGAGACGTTAGAAAGTCTGGTATCGGGTAAACGCAGGCGGACTGGGTGTTGGGGCGGAGACGTCAACGTAAGCGGCCTGTATAGTGCTTCCACCTGGTGGCACAGAGATCGAACAGATGATGATGATGATCTATGGGGTTTATTGGCGCAAGGACCAATATGGGCCAAAGTGCCAGCAGATGGTATTAGGTATTCAATGGTGTTACGTTCAGTGGTAAATATGTAACTTGGCCTAAAATATTCGTTAAATGCTAAAATGTTCTGCAAGTGTATTAAAACTGTGAAATGTGAGGTGAGCTTGTACAGAAAATAAACATTGCGAAAAGTGATAGATTAAAATGCAAGAATATTCAGGTAGCACTAATGTCTCACCACACCTCGTACGCAAGGGCAGCGAGGCGTGTGCTTTAACTGCTGCAGTCACAGCGGTAGCCTTCGATAAGAGACTGTGCTACGTGTCACTTGCGTGTATAACGTGCAATAAACAAACATCATTTAAAAGAGCTAAAACTGATTTGCTATCTAAAAGCGGTTGATTGCCAAGGAACATTCCGGGATGAACTGGAACTTGCTGACGATATGGAAGAGGAAAGTGTTTTTTCTTTGCGCATCGATGTCACGGCACTATAGCAATACATGCATGCAGGACGGTCAACGTCTCGCCACACTTCAATAGATGGTGGGTCATCACCGGTCAATAAGTATGAGTGTGTACTATACGTGTGCCCGATTCTTAGTCGACACTGTTCACCTCGGTTCGTAGTGTTTTTGTTCTAGGTGGCCAATACCCTAATTGTGGCTTTATAACATCTAGCTTATTAGATGTTCCAGTGTCCCATGATTGCCGCCAATAGCTTCTAATCATTTTTCGTAGTAACGGCTTCAAGTCTGTGGCAGGGAAAGCTACATGGGTCGGTGAATTTGGTTGTTACTGATGTAGTGATTTCATCTGCCAGCATATTACCCGCGATGCCAGCATATAGTGACATGCTGGCTAGGCATGTATGCTGTGCACAGAAGTGAGTAAAGAGAATTTAGCACCGCATTTTTACTTTTAGAGAAACATTTTAAAGATCTTATGACACTTTGAGAGTCGGTGAATATAATGGCTTTTTGTATATTTGTTCTCCGGATATGTTTAACAGCCAACAGCACTCCGTATGCCTCAGCCGTAAAGGTACTCGTTTCTGGGTGAGCACGTCGGATTCAGAAAAGGATGGTCCGAGGGCTGCAAAGGACACTCCGGCCTGCGACATTGATGCGTTCATATAATACTCTGTGCATGAATACTTCGCCTGAAATCAAGGAAGCGCATTCGGATGTGTGCCTCAGGGGCATGCTTTGTGACCTTGATGAACTATATGTCACATTCTACCACCTTCTACTGCCACGGCGGTAACACTGGTTGCATTAGATTATGCTCCTGAAGTGGATACACATTCTTCGCTGAGCTTCCTCACACGCAGCGAGAAGGGCTCCTTCGCTGCAGGCCGGTTAATAAATAGCAAGGCACAGGAGACATCCTTTACCGTTTTGTAACAAGGATGTTGAGCATTTGAATGCCCTTTAAGATAGTATGTTAAGGTGGAATACGACCTCTGCAGAAGGAGAGACCATTCGTTCGATTCAACGTAGAGGCTTTCTACAGGACTTGTCCCGAACGCTCAGTTGCGAGGCGGATGCCTAAATGCTGGACTGGGTCTAGTATTTTCTATGCGCTTGGCATTGCAGAGTGATATATTACAGCACCATAGTCAAGGCGAGAGCGGACTAGCTCCTGTATAAGTTCAGAAGGCATTTTCGATCACTACCCCAAGTCGTACGCGACAGAAGCTTTAAAAGGTTCATTGTCTTCAGGCATCGTGCCTTCACATACTTAAGATGAGGAATAAACGTCA
This sequence comes from Dermacentor silvarum, assembly GCF_013339745.2. Taxonomy (NCBI): domain Eukaryota; kingdom Metazoa; phylum Arthropoda; class Arachnida; order Ixodida; family Ixodidae; genus Dermacentor; species Dermacentor silvarum. Next base: position 73,610,289 of record NC_051155.1, read on the forward strand.
GCTTGGAATCTAAAATTATTTCTAGTAACTTATGCTCGCTGCTCACAATGAGGGCATCATCTTTGATTCCAATACTTGGGACTGGCGCTACGCCTCTTTTGTTAGTAAAGAGTAGTACGCAAGTGCTCTTCTGGGCAGGGAAAAGAAGTTACCGGCGGAGCGATCGGACGCATCTCACCTCGGCTCCGGCTGCGAATGCCAATTTTGACCGGTCAACGACCTCGAATCTTCCTGAGCTGCACGGATTCTCATCCGCGAGGTTCACCTGAACATTTCGACACCTGGTTCACCAAGGTGGGCTCGTTTTTCATCATTTTGGAGGCCGTTTCGCTGCACCGGCGAGCTAAGCCTAGGCGAGGTTAGGCCTAGCCTTTCCGCCTACGGCGTTCGCACGACAGCTGCGAGATGCCGCAGCAGATTGCCATGGAAGGGGACGACGTCACCCCTGAGGAATTACAAGGCAACGGATGGTTCTCCGTTCTCAAAAGACGGCAAGAATCGCGAGAGAAATCACACGCAGCCCGCCAGCCGGGAACGCAACGAGGCGCGAAAGCGAAGCCTAACGCTACTCTACGACACGTCGCAGCTGCGAGCCGGCTGCCGGCGATGCCACGCAGTCACAATCCAGTCATCGTACGTCCGGGCGGCGGTCTCAACGTGCAAGCTTGCAGCCCGCACAGGATTCTCGTCGCACTAACCATGGCAGCTCAGCTAGCGCCGTAGGTAACGGGGGAGGACATTATTTGTCCCAACTCGATGCAGAACATTTTTGTCGTCAGTACGCCCAGCGCTACTAATGCAGCAGCGTACAGTCGAGTAACCGAGATCATCCTCACCGACCAGAAACACCCGGTCACGGCCTACCTCTCACCTGCCGGTATCACGAGCCGAGGCGTGATTCGCGGCGTCGACACTGACTTCGACGACGCCGCACTCAACCGCATGCTAGTCCAACCGCGCAACCCAAGCCTACTGGGAGCGCGCCGCATCAAGAACACTGCAACGGTGATTCTGATCTTCAACGGGCTCAAAGTGCCCGACTACGTCTACTGCGGCCAGGTCATCTACCGCTGCACGTTGTACAAGCGTCAAATCGACACCTGCCGCAACTGCGACCAAGTGGGCCACCGCCAGGGACGTGTGCCCCACTCCTTCAACCAAGGTACGCGAACAATGCGGACACTTACCAACGGACAACCCACACGTGTGCAACCAACCAGTGTGTGCCTTATGCGGCGAAGCACACCGCACGGGCGACCGGGATGCCGACATCGCTACCAGCTGCCTTACCTGGTGGCGCCGCCGTCGTCAGCGCCGTCGCCGACGAAAGCAAGACCAGCAGCAAAGATCTACCTCAGGACCCAGCCCCGGTTCCTGCCAAGACTACCCGAAACCCAAGGACCTCTCCCAGACCAACGAACTCCTACCCCCACTGACAAGCCTACCTGGGCCCACAAGGTGGCAGGCAAAGGTGAGACCCGCGCAGCGCAGCGTCAGGGACACTTGCCACAGCAAGCTGACCCAGAACTAGCGCAGCTAAAACGCATGTATGCGGAGCAGGCTAAAGAAATCCAATCGCTTAAAGAAGAGCTAGCAAAGCAACAGGCTCCCTCATCGCGCGAGGGTAGCATTAGCAGCGGCCCCGTCTCGATACGCGGCGCTAAAAAACGAGCAGGCGAGCAAACGCCTCAGGCCGAAGAGCAATCCGAGTTTGAACGGTGTACAGCTAACATATACGCGATACTAGAAAAGTACCGCGCGGAGACCATGACCGAGTATGGCGCTTTCAACGCTAAACTCGAGAGCATGCAGAAGCAACGAGCTGGCTACATGGCCAGCACAAATGGACGCGAGGACTAAGGTGTTGGAGGAGGACCTGGCACGCGGAAAGCGCGCTGGGCTAATACCTAGGCCTTAAAATGGCGTCGTCACAATCATTCACAATTTGGCAATGGAACACTAGTACCCTCCGCACGCGGAGAGAAACGTTACAACAATTCATTGGCTCTGTAACCCAACGACCGGCCGTCATTCTCCTGCAGGAAACACGTATCGACCGATTCGCTCTTCGTGGATATAGAGTCTAGACCGTCTGTGGGAACAAAGCTCGAGGCATAGCCACCTGTGTGGCTAAGCCTTACGCTTACACGACACATGCGATACGCCCAGACCTCAAAATAGAGCATCAGATGATAGAAATCATCCCCAACGCTCACATTAAGCAATTTATATTTATCCTTAACGTGTACAGTTAACCTTCGCACAGTAAAGAACATTCACCACAATAGTAACTAAAGCGACGCAGGTAGCAGGCAACCATCCCCTCATCGCGGGGGACTTCAACGCCCCCCACGTAGACTGGGGATACAATCGCACAACACAGAAAGGACGCCACTTACAAATGCACATCACTCAACACAATCTAGTGTTACTTAACAACGTCTCTACCCCCCACACATAGGTAACTCAGTGTCACGGGACTCATCCCCTGACCTGACCCTAGCACGCAACGTATCGAATCCCACATGGGTTAACCTGCAAGCTAACCTAGGTAGTGATCACTTTATCTGTAGCACTACATTCAATATAAGCAGCCCCGAGCCCAGACACTTTAAAATAGTAGACTGGGACTTCTTTAGGCAAATTCAAAAACAAGACACCAACCATTACTCTTCCCTCGCTGAACACTTTACGAGACTACAGCGGGACGTAAAACAAGCTACCAAAAACATCTCTACAACACGCAACATCGACCACATGGACAGCCACCTCGCACATCTCCTGGAGGCTCACAAAAGTCTTCAAGAAAGATGGAGAACGCAAAAGCACAATCGTAGGCTACGAAAAAATCGCAATGCTCAACCGACAAATCGAAGAGTACAGCCAGACACTAGCACGCCAACAGTGGAATGAGGTGTGCAATCGCTCGACGCACGCATGAGAAAAGGTCTAAAATGGGACCTTCTCAAGCACCTGCTCGGCGACAAGCCCACCAAGTCAGAGCAACGACTAACCCTAGATAGACTGTTGCACAAAGCGCGAGGGCAGCAACTTACAGATGCGCAGATTTTAGAAGCTACAGCAGCCCGGTATCTATGCACAGAACCTAGCTCGCATGAAACTACCCACCTTACGTGGGGGCCACTCACGACCCATTTGAGGAGGCTATAACCAGCGCTGAAATACGCGCGGTAATAGCAGAGCTCAACACTAAGTCAGCCCCGGGTCCTGACGGAGTCACCAACAAGCTACTCCGCAACCTGGATGATAATGACATTGAATCACTAGCCACCCACATGAATGAGGTTTGGAAGCAAGGGAGCGTCCCTCCAGAATGGAGGGACGCGACCGTCATTCTCATTCCCAACCGAACAAACCCCTGGAGCTTGACTCTCTACGACCCATTTCCCTCACATCTTGTGTGGGTAAGGTCATGGAGCACGTCATTCTCCGCCGAGTCACAAAACATGCAGAGCAAGAGCACCTCTTCCCTTCAATCAAGTCGGGTTCAGGCCGGCTATGGCCACGCAGGACGTACTCCTCATGCTGCAGGAGACGTTACTTAGAGTAAGGAGCAAAGACCTCAAAGCAATTCTAGCTCTCGACTTAGAGAAAGCTTTCGATACCGTACGCCACGCTCATATACTACACGAGATTCAGGAGGCAGGCCTAGGTCGCCGCTTCTACGAATACATCCGCTCTTTCCTAAGAGCCAGAACGGCTACACTTAAAGTTGGAGATCTCAACTCACGCACCTACAACCTAGGCCCGCGCGGCACCCCGCAAGAGTCGGTGCTCTCACCGTTTCTTTTCAATTTAGCCCTCAGACAACTTTCGCAAAAGCTGAAACATATCGAAGGCGTCGAGCACGCGTTCTACGCCGACGATATACTATTTGGCGCAATGCAGGCAGCGACGGACAAATCGAAGCAAGCCTTCAGGAAGCAATCAATACAGTAAAAATGTTTTAAAGCCCACGGGCCTCAGACTATCGGCAGCTAAGTCCGAGTTGCTGCTTCTGCCACCGCAACACGGCCGCAACAACGGCGAACCAACTATACACCTCTCCACAACGGACGGCTCGGATATCCCGATAGTGTCGTCGGTTCGAATTCTGGGCGTTACCCTGCAGGAGAATGGCAAAAACGACTTAACAGTCACACATCTCACCAAAAAAGCTGAGGCAGTCATTCACCTCGCCCGACGCGTCGCTAATAGACACGCGGGACTCACAGAAAGAGCTTACTACGCATCTTTCACGCGTTCTTAATGTGCCACGTTCACTATGTTGCCTGCGCTCACTCGTGGAGCAAAGGCGATGAAACTAAAGTGGACAACCTTATCCGAAAATGCACGAAACGAATACTTGGTCTACCCATGACGGCAAGCACGCAGCGCCTGCTAGGCCTTGGGGTACACAATACGTTCAAAGAAATCACAGAAGCACAAAGAATGTCCCAGCTCATACGCCTGTCCTCGACAGCTGCGGGCCGGGAACTCCTCTCACACATGTCTTCCTATCCCAACTCAAGTCAATGATCCAACACCATTACCGCAACACCTTCGCGCTAAAATCACAGTACTACACTTCCCATGAATATGCAGGCACGCGCTCAAGCATTACTAAAGCGGCGCCTACACGCGACAGACGTGGCTTTTGTTGATGCCGCTAAATACGCCGACAAACCCTACTTTGCGGCTGCGGCGGTCGCCCCAGACGGGACAGCCCTCAATGCTCTTACTATACAAACAAAGAGAGCCTGCGAGGCCGAAAAGTGGCCATTGCCCTTGCTCTAGCCCTCCCTCAGCGCGGCACAATATTACCGACTCCAAACCCGCTGCACTGGCATACCGCCGCGGTACACTATGCAGGCGGCCTTACGCATCTAGCATCCGCTCAAATAAACGAAGACAAGCACATTCACTGGTTCCCGGGGCATGAAGGCCTCAACGTTCAAACCGGGTCCCCAACGGTAATGAGCTAGCCCATAACCTCGCGCGAGATCTTACGCGCCGCGCGGGGACGCGGGCCGGCTCACCGACCGGGAGCCCCAACACGCACCCGGAGCCACTCCTCTCCTATCACGAGATTTGCTCGGCCTATAAGTTATCGAGAAAGGAATTCCCCTCACCTAACCCAACACTAAACGCTTAGATTGCTGCAAACGCACAGTTACCCCAACCCCTATATATGCAGCAAATACCTCCCAGATATAAGGCCAGAATGCCCTAAATTCAAAAATCCAAAGTGCGACTTAGAACATGCTGTGGCAGTGTCCCGCGCTAAACGCTTGCTTCGGGTCTCCGGCCACCGAGGACGACTGGATCAACACCTCAGGAGCCCCGACAGGGCCCTTCAACACCAGGCCGTCCAGAAGGCCAACAGGTGGCTGGCGAGCTCCGACTCCCAGTCCCCACATGGGCGGAGCCACCGGGCCGGCCCCCGTAAGGGGTGCCCAGGCCCCTTCAGGACATTTAATAAAGTTAATTCTCTCTCTCTCTCTGGGCATTTACCTTAAAACCATTTTCATTTGCCATTTGGACAATTTCTTTATTACAAGCGGCCCTTATCGTTCGTAGATGTCAATATTGCATGACTTGAAGGCTCTATGCACATCGTTGACATAAAGGAATAAAACATTGTGCGTGGAATGACTGTATGCAGGCAGTTCATTTTACAATAAATAGCGTGCAACTGTGATGCAGCCTCAAAGAGCGACAGCCTCCGCGCGCGCTGGGAGTCTGCATTGCTCAGCTCGGACCTGCAGCACCAACTCTGGGCCGTCCAGCGAGCCGAGTAAGCCGCCAAGGCCAACAACCCTTGGCCGAAGCCTAGGTGGGGTCCAGGCCCACACCACAAAATCGCAGGGCACTTGATAAACTTATTTGAGTGAATGAATGAACTTAGCACGCCCCCTTGCGGTACACTGGTCTCACGAGTGAAGGGCCTAGACAGAGCTACCCATCTTACGCGGAATGTGCGATTAGAGAGATAACTTTCTATTGTGTAATATGTTGCCACGCACACCCATCGCCGAAACATCTCGGAGGATTCCATAGCGCCATGTCGTATCGTAAGCCTTTTCTAGGTCAAGAAATACTGAGATGCAGAACTGCTTATGTATAAAGGCATCTCTAATAATAAGACTCAATACAAACAAGGTGGTCTGTTGTGGACATACCTTCCCTGAAACGACATTGGAAGGGGTCTAGGATTTTGCCGCTGTCAAGCACACCGATCAAGCGCTGGTTTATAATTTTTTCGAATAATTGCAAATGCAGCTTGTCAATTCTATTGACCTATAACTACTGGCTAACGATGGGTCCTGCCTTGTTTCTGTATAGGGATGATTACACTTTCCTTCCACTAACATGGAATGTATCCAGCTGCCCACATGTCATTGAAAAGACTTAATAGTATTTTTAGAGTTTCAGGGTGTACTTGCTTAATCATTTCGTACAAATACGATCGCCACCTGGTGCGGAGTTGTTGCAACAGTTGAGAAACGCCTTAAGTTCAGCAAGAGAAAATGGTCGGTATGCCTCGTTTCACGCACATTTGCGTTCTAAGGGCTGTCACTCTGCGCGTTCTTTGAACTTCAAGAAGTGTTCTGTGTAGTGTGACGCACTAGATATGTATTCAAAATGTTCACCAGAAAGTCAGCCTGATCTTCCAGGCTATCACCTTGTGTGTTTACCAAGGGAGTGATTTTTGTAACGTCCTTTTAATGTGTTCACTCTGTTCCACTTTTCTCTCGTCCGTATAGGAATTTATAGTGCGAAGATACTGCTCCCAACTTTCTCTCTTAGCACGTCAACGTATTATTCTGCCCTGAGACTTTGCTTGTTTGAGATTGATGAGATTTTCGGCAGTTAGAGAGTCGCGCAGCAATCCCCAAGCCTTGTTTTGTTCTTTCCACGCCTTTCTACAATCGTCGTTCCACCATGGGATGCGACGCTTTTTGGCTAGTCCGTTAGTTTGGAGGATGGATTTTGTGGCAGCCTCTCCAGTCAAGCAGCCAAACCTGTCAGGTAAGCCACAGCATCGTTAGGTTAAAACCAGCAATGTCATCCGGAGCTAAGTATGTTATTTCTCCGAAAAGAACCAGTTGCTGATTCAGCTTTCCATCGGGGAACACGTGGAAAGCATTCGGCCTGTTTTTGACGTTTATGAGTATTGGGAAGTGGTGACTTCCGTAGGGGTTCCTAATAACGTTCCAATCAAGGTATGACATTAGTGTACTGGTTACTGTGCTCAAGTGTATTGAGGAGTAGGTTTTGTGCGCAACGCTATAATACGTCGGCTCCTTCTTATTGAGTAGACATGCATCCGTGGAAAAATAAAATTTTCTATTAAACACCCTCTTCCGTCACAACGGCTGTCTCCCCCAAAGTGTTATGCGCGTTTAAATCCCGACAACTATGTATGGCTCCGGAAGTTCATCAATGTAGTTTCGAAATTCGGTTTTCTGGAGTTGATAATTCGGAGGGATGTATATAGAGCTAATAGTAACTAGTTTATTGAACAACACCGCGCGGACAAAAACTACCTCTAGGGACGTACGGAGTTTTAGTTCTCGGTAGGCAACAACTCTGTCGACTACGATAGCCCACCACGGATGACACGGAAGTGTCATCGTGGTCTTTACGAAAAATAGCATATTTTCGGGGGAAATTTGTTTGCGTGTGTTTCAGGTGTGTTTCTTGAACACACTGCACATTTGGATTATACTTATGTCGGAGTTCTTTGATGTCATCGAGATTGTGGAGGAGACCTCTGACATTCCATTCTATTTGTGTATCCATGCTGAATGTGGTTTTTGTGCTGCGTGTTTGAGAAAGACGAGTTATTTCACAGGGCCCTTTCTGGGCGCCGTGATGCGGTGTTTTCCGTGTCTGGAGCAGTCGAGAGATTTTCGCCGCTCCTTAGGTGCTGGCCGCGCCGTCTGGCCGGTTGTGCCCATTGCCTCTTGCGGGGCGCTGGACACGCGCTCTTGCGAGCGGTTGGTTTGACGTGAAAGCCTCTTCTCGAGGGATGAGGCCCTGGCGGCCACCATCCGGAGGTCGATGGCCCCTTGTTCTGAGATGGTGGAGCAGCGCTAGCTGCAGCCGCCAAGGGGGGGATGGCGTCGCTGGCGGCTCACAGCGTGTGGGCCGGAGAGCCGCCGGAAACCGTTGTGTCGCGGCTCCCTGACGCGCCACTTCAGCAAAGGTGTTCTTTGGCAGGTACACTACCCGCCTGCGTGCCTCTTTGAACGGTATGTTTTCCTTCACTTTGATTGTCACGATTTATTTTCTTGTTTCCAGGATGGGCATGATCGCGAGTATGCAGGGTGCTCCCCATCACAGTTCATGGAGTGTGGAGTATTGTCATATCTTCAGATGGGTGTTCTTGGCCACTCAGTGTTGCGGCCTCGGCAGTTCATTGAACTGTGGCCAAATCCTTGACAATTAAAGCATCGGCGAGGATTGGGATTTACGGTCTGACCCGGATCGTTATGTACCCAGCCTCAATGGTCTCGGGCAGCGTACTTGTTCCGAAAGTTAGAATTAGGTGCTTTGTTTCGATCTCTTTGCCATAGCGCCTCATCGTAATTCTCTTGACATTGATCACATTTTGATCACTGCAGCCCTCTAGTAGTTCAGCTTCAGCAAGTTCCATAAGATCAGCATCGGAAACGACTCCGCGAGTTGTGTTCATAGTGCGGTGCGGTGTGACTGTCACTGGGAGATCTCCGAATGAGAATAGATTTGAGAGTTTTTCGTATTGTTTCTTTTCGCGGAATTCCAGAAGGAGATAACCACTTGCCAGCCTGGAAATTTTATAACCTGGGCCAAAAGCTTCAGTCAGTGTTTTCGCAACCAGAAATGGTGAGATAATTCGCGCTGCCTTTTCTTTTTCTCAGAATGGATCACATGAAATCGAGGAAAATTGTCAGTATTTCAGCCAAAAAAACATGAAAACTTCGGTGCGCCCTCGTTTCAGACGGCGATCAGGGAGTTGGGGGAATGAACTTGCCATAAGTAGGTGAATGTTTCGGCAGCAGCGCCAGCCACCCACCATAGAATCCAACGAGCGGACGCTGAAGGATATGGAAAAGATAGGTCCTGCAAACGTGCTGTACGCCGCCAACCAGATATGGAATATCCAAGGTTGGCTCCCACACAAAGTTATTCCTAGTTGCCTGGAAATTGGAAGTAAAAGGAAGTGAAAAGAAGAGAAGATAGATTGAAAGTGAGAGAGAAAGACGAAGATTGAAGAGAAGGACAGGAAAAGGCAACTACCGATTTCCCCTGGGTGGGTACGCCCAGGGTGCCGTCTATGTGAAGCAGAGGCCGAAGATCTGTCTTGCCTCTGCCCGGGGGCCTTGAAGGTCCAAATACCCGGCATCGGTTCAACCCCCAGGATCACTCTTTCCCAATCACGGTTCAGCCGCGCACAACTACACGCGGGAGGGTCCAACTTCATGTGCTCAGTTACGTGGTGTCGCAACTCACCAAACGCCTGTGATCAAACAGACAAAAACAGCTAATATTGCAGTAACCAATTGTATTCTACTTCGCTGCTAGTGTAAATTTCGGCAATGGCGTAATCGTGTTGCTGCCAAAAATTTACACCAGCAGCGAACTAGAATAGACTTGATTACTGCAATATTAGCTGTTTTTGTCTGTTTGAGCTCGGCGTCACCAGGTGGCTGCACCATACAGGCCGCTCAGGTTTACGCCTGCGCCCCAACGCCCAGTCCGCCTACATTTACCCGATTACCGGACAAGCTAAAGTTCTCTATGAATGCGACTATTGAAGCGCTCGAAAACTTTACCTGCCAGTTTTCACAGTTCTTTGGGAGAACTAGTTAACTCATGAAGTCTATATTAAAAAAATGGAGCAAATGAAAGGGGTTAAATAGTGGTATATGGAAAAATTGCAATACTGCCATTCTTGGCCCATTTAAATGCGTTATATGAAACGCTGCAAAAGTTTCTCCGCTTTCTTGACAGCACCAAGAACGACAGAAATTTCGTTTCTTCAGAAAACGGGTACACTCTACGGTAGGCATATATCGAAAGTTTGAAGTGTGCAGGGTAATAGTGCTCAGAAATTAATTACTGAATGTTCGTCTTCACGCAATTTTTATGCGTGATACAAGACTTGTAGCTGCTTTCCCCCGATCTCTCCGTGAACTATGCGAGGCGCGGTGTTTACACATTGCAGAAGTAGGCAGCATGTTGTGGGTGACAAACGGTAAATGTTTAACGTGCGTAGGATACTTATCTTCCGCGTAGAAAGTTATTTATTCAAAACATCTAGAGAGCGTTCGTTCTATAGCCAAGAAAATTATGCGCAAGTACAATGTCGCTGCGCTTAAACGCGTAAACGAGTACATTTTCAAATCCCGCGTTTTCTTTGTTTTTTTTTTTTTTTGCAGCCTGGAAAAGTTAAAGTAACTCCAGCTGTAATCAGGGAATAAGTCATTGGATATTTCTCTCTAAACTCTCGAGGTTATGTTGAAGATTTAGCGCTTAAATGAATGCTTTGAAACTTGGTTATATTTTATGGTAAACATCACCTAAGCTCTTCGTAAAATACTTTGAGTTACTGACGAGGACAGAAAACAGTGCTAAGTTGGTTACATTCACGCAACTCACACGAGAATTTAAAATTAGCTGAAAAACACTGTATACTTGTTCCATCACCAATCAGTGGTAGTTAAACTGACCATTTAGGGAATAGCAGTACCAAACGAAACCTTAAGGTGCTAAGGTCACCTATACATATATTCTCTAAGGAAGCGTTCAGGGGGACCTGTTGTTTCCATGACATGTTTTTTCGTTTACTAAGCTCTTTCTTGGCGAAAGTTAAAACGAACAAGGAAGAGAACGTATGGTTGTGGAAATGACACATCCATGTTATTTGCACCGAAGACAAACTGAATGCTTGTCTCCGGCAAACTCTGCGCATTTCCTATCTAATTTCTCTCTCTTTCTTTCCTGTACACCAGAGGCGTACCAACTGTTCTCGAGTGGGGGGGGGGGGGGCAAACCTGGATCTGACTCCCTCTCTCTTTCCACATATATATATATATATATATAATATATAATATTGGAAATGAATTTGGAAATGCATCTGTCAGGTATTTTTATTTGTAAGAATAGCCCTATTTCTCAATAGCACATGGTGACCCATCGAGGCCCGCAAAATGAGTTCAATTTGCATTTATTTATTGTCGCTATAAATCTTTATGTGATGCAGGGACAAATGGCATTGAGTGCTTCGAGGTCCCTGATCCAACCTAGCAGCAGTGCAACTCACAAAAAAGCAGATTTGTTGCAGTCATTTTAGTAATGAAAAATTTTACTTGGTGTCTACAGCATAATATATCGCTAGTTAAGGTAATAGTACTGTCGAGGTTATACAGAATGAAGTATAATCCATAAATTACTCTCAATACTAAAAAAAAAAGACGGCAGAGGTGTGCGAACTTGGGGAATTACAACCCGAAGTTTAATGAAACTGTTTTTTTTTCGAACAGTTGCACTAAAGTTTCAGTTCCTGTAATTACATCGCATACTTTGAAAAGTTACCCGTATATTAGTGTTCCTTTTAAACCTTGTATCCGTGTAATGCTTTGAAGCACTTCTTGCTGGAAACTTAAAAAAACAGTAATGCATCAATACGCATCATACTTCGTCAGAAAATTTCATTATCCCAGATATAACAAGATGCATTGTTTAGCTCACTGAGGACACCGGAGAAGCAACCTATATACGCATCCCGTATGGTGCACGGGAACAAATGGGAAACGAGAGTTTAGTAATTATCTGCACACTTGCGTTTAAACCGGAAAAGTGACATTTTCGCAACGCACTGCGCTTAAATTCTCCCTATTCCATGGACATTCAAGTCATATCTCATGCAATTGTTTCAGGAGTCGGGGAAAGCGGCGGTATGGCACCCTGGAACACTTGAATATGTAACTTCTTCAAAGGCTTGGAATGAACCTACACAGAAAAACATTTATCACTCGTCACTCGGGACATTGTTTCGTACTTCGAGTAAATATTAACACCGTGTCCCGCATAGTTTACTGACAATACCGGATCAACAACTAAATGCGTGTATAAAGCATAAAAGCTGGGGGAAGAGCGTATTCAGTAGCGGTTTTTCGAGTACGTAAGCAACCACCAGTTCAAGTTTTCGGAAGACGTCACAATAAGGTGGTCTTCATTTGTCAAAATGTAAAATATCTGCTGTCCTTGCTGCGGCCTGGAAACAAGTAGTAGGGCACCCTTATCAGAAACCGCCTGAAAATGAAATTGATAAAAGCAGAAGTGATACAGGCCTCTAGAAAAAGTCAGTTAAGTGTTCTATGGCACTGAAATGGCTCTGCACGTTCGACCGAGGTCACTTTCACGAACATACCACCTCGCAGACCTCTCATGTATTGTCCCCATTCTGGGACCTTTGAGGTATCATGTATAAATGAACTTGCATATAAAATCCTAATCCGTTCAAAACCAGAATGCCAGTGCTATCTATGACAACCACCAGGTCAATATGATTAATTCCCTTGAATGGTTCATTGTTTCTGACTACTCCTACAATACAAGTGTTGCAGCCTTAAAATCCCGGTTGTGTCTGCCCTCGCTCATCTCCCCGCCAAAAGTGTTCGTCGTTTTTTTTATTCTTTCATTCGCTGCCCACAGGTAACCAAATTATGATTCCAGCGCATCGTTCCTCCCGCCATACGCATCCCAATGCTGGTATCTACCACGCGCCCATTCCAATACGTATCAGCGTTCTTTTTTTGCACACAGCCCGAGAATGGAATACCCGTCTTCTGGCATCGCCTCATCACCGACATTTCCCGTTTCAAAACTGATATTGAAGGCCATCTTTCAAGTCGCGCCACCTAACCTGTCCCGCATTTTTCTAGGTGCCCACCCCTCATGTAATGTCCTGTTCTGGAACCTTTGAGGTATCATGAATAAATGAACGAATAAATAAATAATAAATAAATAAATAAATAAATAAATAATAAATAAATAAATAACTAAAAATAAAAAACATAAGTTGTGATTCACAAAGAAATTCGGCAGTTACACCTGTAAATGGTTCGATTAGATTTTTGATGGTGATAGGATATATATTTATACTGCAACGCTACGTAGACTATCTCTAGAATAGTTTCAGCATTTGATAATCCAAGCATTTAATGCAGTAAGGCACACCCATCGTTGGGTGCGGCTGATTAAAATACTTCATCCGGACCTTTCCCCTCGCCCGAAAGTTATATCCAGCCGATTGTTCTGTTTTTTTAAGTATGGTTAGGCGGTAATTTGTAACTGCGGGAACTGTCCAGCGCCAGGACTTCTGCGCAATGCAGCGTGTATGGCGAATCTCGCGCGTCGCCCGCTACAGCGCGTCACGAGCAGGCAGAATACTCGCTGCCCAAACCGTGGATACGTAGTAAAGAAAAGCAATATTAACGTGGTGACTCTATCAAGAATAAAATTTAGCTGCAGCTGTAGTTTGTCGGACTTTCCAGTGTGTAGCCGAAAGTGCCCGCTTTCAAAGGGGGGGGGGCGAATGGCAAGCTTTGCCCCCCCCCCCCCCCATTGACAGTGGAGGGGCAAGTGCCCCCCCTGCCCCCCACCCCCGTAGATACGCCTATACCTGTACCACATCATTCGAAAACCGTTTGTTTTGATACCAGACCCTTAAAGTCTTTTTCGCTGAAAGCATATTTAGGCTGAAGCTCTTAAGGCCTCCAAGCCTATATATAAGGTTCATATAGCGTTGTCTACCACCGCTGGGCTGTGTGCGCAGTTTGCTGTGTGTGATGCCACTCTCTTTCTTTCTATCCACCCACTTTCTGTTTCTATTCTGCAATATCAGAAGCCAAGTGGGCGCATTCATACGCTCTTCTGAATCGTCCTGCCGTGGTCCTTCCGCAGCTAGGGCAGCGTTGCGAACTCCGTGGTTGGCAGAATCGTTCTGCGGACGCACTTTAGCGTTCATGTCGAGCGGCTCTGTGCCTGCCACAACGTGGCGCATATGCTGGCCTGACCGGCATTTACCTGAGCGGCACGTAGCTAACGAACGTCAAACTCATTTCATTGGGCTGCCAAAAGCCGACGCTCTCCCTGCGGTCTCATCTCACGCACCGTCGGCAGAGGAGGCAGCCATTGCGCTCGCTCTCATCTCCACCTCTGCCACTAAAATTCATTCCGACTCAAAATCCGCCTTATCGAATTTCGCCAAAGGCCTGGTATCACCACGGCCCGGTTTCTACGCTTCTGGCACCTCACCCGCCCCGTAACCCTAATTTGGACCCCCGTACACGCAGGCCTCCCGGGTAACTAGGAGGTCCACTCCCTCGCCCGAGGTTACTTTCCGGGCTGGAGTCGGACCCCTCCGCCAGACTGGAGCGTCTGCTTACCTTCAGAAACATCCTTACCCATTACCGAGATACCCGTGTTTACGCACCGCCGGCTCTTTCCCTAACCCTAACCCAAGCCTCCCACTGGCGCCGACTCCAGACCCGTACTGCTCCCTACCCTATTCTCCTTCATGCCCGATACCCCGATCAGTTCTTGTCCTCCTGTAAGCTCTGTGGGAAACCAGCAGACTTTCTTCACGTCCACCTCACATTGCCTACCTTTCCGCGCCCTCCATCCCAAACCACGACGGAGTCATACTGGGAGACTCTGCTGGCCAGCTCTACTGCTACAGACCAGCGCTTGATTATCGCCGCAGCCCTGAAGCGGATAGCCATCCAAGTGCTCTCCTTTGCTTTATACACGCGGCCCCTAAAGGCTGCCTCGGGCCATGTAAGTGGGCTTTTCCCCTTCCTTCAATCATTTGGCAATAAATGTTTCACCACCACCACCACGCACCGTCGAGATGTGACGCTGGTAACGCCGCCGCCACCGCCGCTGGAATTCCTGATAGCGCCAGCGTTGGGACACGCCTGATATCTGCCGGGGTGATGTTTCTGCTGCGCAGAAACAGTTATCCCACGTGTTTCCTCGCGCCATGTATCCTCTTCGTATTGACAGAACACCTTGTGAAGAGCTGGAGCGCAACTTTGCTATTGCTTTCAATATTTCTTCTTCGAGCGAAACAACATAGCTTACGCTATTCAAATAAGCTATCGAAATGACTGAGTGTCTCGTAGAAGCTGCACTAAATTTCTCAGTAATGTTGTAATTATTTGTTTCGTTAAATGTGCAGATTTATACCAATCATTGTTCAAAATATTATTCGCTTCATGTGAGAGGCGAACTATACGATAGTAAGTAAAACCTCTAAGCTTGACCTCGTTTTCTTTTCTTTCTTTCGTTCTTCTTCCAATAATTTGTTGTTGACAGTGTATCCGATGCCAAAGTACGTCTGGCAAAAGTTAGCATGAACATTTGACTGTGACTGGAAAGAAGCAAAAGGGCATTTCAAAGCTATATACGACTTAATTAACATGTAAGCGTTGCAGATTACTAAATATAGAACATTAGAAGTAAACGGAAATACACCGAAAATACATACACCGAGAAAATTACAGCGTAACAACAATTTAGAAAAAAGAAAGAGGCGGCTATTTGTGAAAAGCTAGTATTAAAGATAATTTGCGCTGTTATATAATTGAATGTAGGCGAGCTTTATAAATATCTCCCGTAGCTCGGTACAAAAAGAAAATATGTTTTTGTTTCTATTCTTCGGGCCGTTAAGCAATTATATTGCGCAAATGTCTACGTCAGCACGTTAATAGTAAATGGCCCGTTCAAAATGAGCAAACGTAAGTCGTGCGAGAAGCTATAAAAACGAAGGGTTGTGGCGCAATGTCACCTAGGTTGTTCGCTACATTATCAAGTAATCGTAATGTCATGACTAGGACAAAGCATAAAGTTCGATATAGAAACGGGCATGGAGTAAATTTCACTGTGATATGTCTTCTGCAGCCGCCAATATGGAGCTGCCGTGTGAGAGAGCAGACCAGGTCAAGGGTGCTTTGTGAGGCAGGTAAACGATCCAGATTTTGTTGTCTTGCAACACTTGGCAGACATCGTGGACCAACGGATTTTGCCTATTTTGCTCTTGCGGTGAATGACATTGTAATTTCCGTTCCCATACTTCCGAAGGGCGTGCCTGGAAGACAGGCGAGAAGTAATACTATATTGTCGTCGTATCTACTCCGCAATAAGAACGAGTTTGGAAATTTTTACTGCTATAGCTAGGCCTGCCCTGGAACAATGCGGTCGTTCATGCCGGTGTCGTGGCCGTAGAAATTATGCGTCATTTGGAGAAATTCCGTTGCGAATCACACTAATTATTTCTACCCGTAGTTTTTATCCACATGTGCGGAGAGTCCCTCTTGTGGGCATGCGCCATGTTGTGACATCATGGCAACAATTGCTAAACTTGATAGTGATGATCACACGATATCAGGATGCGTAACCCCAATGTACCCCATTGGTCAAGAATCGAGTGACAGTGATAGTGACAAGAACTTTTATTGGTCCTGAGAAACTGGCCAGGGGGAGCCGAATGGCACTCGTTTCTTTGCCAATCCCACATCGTGGGTCGGAGCCACACACGTGATAGGCAACAACACTACCAAAAATGTAATTGCTGCGAATGGAGTTTTAAAGCGAAATAAATAACGAACACCACAAAATATAGAGGGCCAAACTGGATCAGCGAAATTTTATTGTAAATTTTGTTTTTCGTCCCTCTGGTTTATTATTTGACAGATTCGTTCTTTCTTTTTTTTTCTTTCTTAGCTCATTCAAGGAGAAATGTATCGATGACAGTATGACGTTCAATTCCATGCTATCTTTATTTTCTTCCTCTCTTTCATTTTTCAACAATAACAGCAAATTAGTTTAAGGTTAACCTAGACCACCTGACCCATAATTTTGGCTAATTCCCCTAAGCGGGTACTGCTCTACTGGTTTTGGCATCATCATTCTTAGAATGATCAGCGTCAGTTTGTGCCACTAAGCCAACAACAGCAGTGATACTATCACTCAAAGAACAGCACCATCTTTGATGTGAGTGTTCGTGCAACCTAAGTTTTATTGTCATTGGTTTTGTCTGCGAGCAGCATGTAATGTCGCAATGTCTTCGCATGCTAGTGTCGTGCTCGCGGCCGGCTGAGCCGAATTAGCAACGCGCGACCAGATTGCTTTAGACATTCAATGACGCTTGAACAACGACCGCATTATACTCATTTCTCTTGCTTATCAACCTATGACGCAGAGATTAGCATTTCGTCATTATGCTTTAGTTAGGGACAAGTTAGGGAATTTATTGACACATTTTTTTAGCGGGCGAAGAACGAAGTCGACGGTGTACGTACTTCACAGAGCGGCGCAAATTGATTTCAGGGAACCGCTTTTTCAGTATGCCGTGGCAGTGTGATAACATGCATAATAACATGCGTATGCTTTTTTAATTCTAAATATAGGCGGAATGTTTCTCCTAAACAAGAACATAAGTTCTCATAGTGCGAAATAAAAAGCGACCTACCTTTCGTTGTGCTTCCTGTCTTCAAATCAAAGAATACACAAGTGGAAGGACGTGGGATTGGGCAATTTTGTACGAAGTTCGTCCACGCTTCGATTTGTATTTTTCTGCCGCCTTGGAACGTACTTACACGTCCTGAAATGAATATTTTTGTCAGTCATGCTTGCTTTGAGTAGGATCTCAGCTTACGAGTTATACGGGAACATTAGCCATATCCCCTTGATGTATAAAGCAAGCTACCGAATTTAAGTGCCTTTTTTGGTAAACATCTTATGCAAGCTCGCTTGCCGATAAAAGGAGAAGCTATATCTCCACAGTGCTTGCTTAGCAAAGCAAATGTATCCTAAAGTCTCGAGCACACAGCACGCGTCTTGTGAACAGGATTTGCTAAAGTTACAAGTTATATTCACGAGAAGAGGATATTTACCATTAATAAGAAACTTTTCGTAACTTTTCGTGGGAACCGAGCTCTTATGCCCTGCTCTAAATTCCATCTTGTAGTAAAATCATAGCAACAGAGCCGTACTGGCTCCTCAGTTTTCATCACGGGCTTTGCTGCATCATTGATAGCGACTTCAAACGCACTGGGAGCTCAAAGGGATCGAGTAAATCTGGAAGGAGTGTTTATTCTGATGCAACTGAAGTACGACAACTGTTAAGGTATGCATGAAAGCGCTCGCGACTGTGACATTGCTGGTGCTGGCACAGCGTGTAAACACCCCAAGGCATAAAACTATGGTAAATGCCACGATACGGCAATGCATAAAATGGAACCTCACAAGAAGAGAAAAAAGCCACAAAGACGAAATTTGTTTGCTGAATTTAAAATGTTCGTGATTTGTGATGCGTAGCTTCACAGACATCTTTCGTCCTAAGCGAACTTGCTTCACTTTCACTTTTATTTTTCTGGGTCATTAAAGCCGTATTTCATCGGCTATGTCCAATTTACATATTCGACGCTATTCCTAACAGCTTTCTTCCTAATCGACGCGCTAGCAACTTCAAACAACCAAACGCCTGCAAACACCAAGGTTGTCGGACACAACTAAGAACACCTGGAGATGTAATTTCACCTCGTAGATAAAAGCCTTTCACTATGCTGTTTTCGAGGGCGCTCCGTTATAACGAATTTTCAGCTTGTTTTGAGCCTTGTAATAGGATTGCAGGTGCATAATAACTTCCAAAAACGGTATATTAGTATCGTTCACGAACAGCCGTTTTCCTTTGAATCATCAGTACACGATGAAGAACGCGGTATTACACCGAGCTTTTAAGTACAAACACCTAGGGGTTATCTTCACACCACGGTGCAAAGCTCTCAGCTTCACGAAAAGCAGTAAAACATTGGGTTACTTAAATCCAACTTTATTGCAACACTAAATTGTAATGCATAAATCACTTATTCGCCATGTATTGTACCACCCTTGGGGCGCCAAAAAAAATATAAGTGTAGTGGCGTTCACAATACGCAAGATGAACAGAGGAAAGCGGTTTGTTTCCTTCATCATCGTTAAAATCTGGATTCCTTACCCCATTCGCCCTGACGTCCTTGAATTCGACCCACTAGGCTGCGCGTTGTATCTATAACACTATTGCAATCCATTATTCACTCACTTGTCTACCTGCTCCCGCCAAACTCGCGTTTGTTCGTGTTTTTCTAACAAGGCTATCCCGTAGCCTTACCCTTATTTGTTTCGTTGCCTGCACGAACAACTTGAAACACAGCTGCTTTGCCGGCCGTTGAGGAATGTTGGAATGCAATCCCCGATCTGTCTGGGAAAGGCAATTTTTTAAGAACTGCATTGATGTTGTGTGCAGCACTATAATGTATTTAGGCTATTATACTGCCTCCTTATTCTTTTCTAGCTGCATTGCATTTGTAACCACTCGTGCAGTAGCTCTAAATAGAACTGTGCACTTGAAAGCAGGTAAATAAATAAATAAATAAATAAATAAATAAATAAATAAATAAATAAATAAATAAATAAATAAATAACGACATTTTCATACAGTAATTAAACGTTTTCACATTAGGGAATATAAGAGGCTGGTATTTTTTTTTTTTTTCGCAGGCAAGCCGCATGCGTGCATCAAAGCGCGAACAGGTTTCATTCGTTGTTGAATACATAAGCTGGCTTCCTCCACTAATCTAAAGCTGTCTAATGCTCTAAAGATCAACTTACGCTCAATCCTCACGGCTTTCCGCAAGCCTTCCGCATGCGTACGGATGTGCAGAAAGTTTGCTGCGTATTTCGCACACAGCTGCACAAATTTCGGTTTGCATTGCGCCCTGCGGAACCAATACAAACCGAAATTTTTTCTCCAGTGTGTCCGACATGTATGAATCCAATGTAAACCGAAATTGTGCACCAGTGTGCGACATATGCAGCAAGTTTCCCGCTCGTCCTCACGCGTCCGAAAAGACCATGAGGATTGAGCGTAACATGTTCCTAAGGACGACGAATTTCTTTCGCAGTTGCATGACGCCTGAAAACACTGCAGAGGCCATGCAGCGTTTCCTCGTCCAGGCGCGGCTCGTCCTCTGGCATCGCGTCGCTATTCAGATGCTCCGCAGGCACTGGTGTGCCTCCATCGTCGAGTTACTGGCCACCGTGGCTTGCTTCACCCAGGTGGGCCGCATAGCGCCGAGGCCCTCCGAGCTTGGCAACTTCACGACGGCAAGGCTGTTTCCTGCGCGGTTCGCCTTCCCTAACGAGTGGCCGGTGGCTGTCGTTTACGAACCGCCCTCCGCGTACGCCGACGACCTGCTTTCCTCGTACCGAAAGCGGACAGGTGGGCGTAAAAGTCAAGCAGGACAGGGTATATTTACAAGGCTAGCTGGCGAAAGCGACTACGCGTAGAAAGAGACTTGTGACGTACAACGGGGAGCCGAGACAAGCGCGGTATAGATCAGTTCCCCCAGGTTCCCTGACTTGAAAGAGAATGTAAATATACAAGGTTTAAAAACCTGTATTTTCAGGAAGAACCGCATGCTTAAAGGCAAATAAAAATTAATGGTGTGATTTGAAAAAAACAAAAACAAAGCGGGGACTCTAAAAGGCATTATATAGCTTATTGTATACAGTATACAGTTTATTGTTATTCACACGCACACACACACCTGTCGCAACCTCGGTCGCACCCTATTCATACGGCACGCGCAGGGGTTTGTGACGGCTAAGCACAGATGAACGAACTCTGGCAAAAGCATGTAACGCAGGCTGAGCGCTATTGCGGTCGTCCGTTCGACCTGTTGCAACGGTTGACTGCGAACTATAAATACTGGAGATTCCGGTATATATAGTATAAGCTAATGAACACCTGAGCGACAATTACAAGAAGCGTGGGCAACAAGGGAACACTGCAGTTTATCCAACATGTGTGAAGGAAACCAATGCTAGATAGCAACAAAGGAGATGACGAACCTGACTTTTTTCTATGACGCTTCTTTTTTGAACAGGAAAATTCAGGATTTGCTCACGCCACCCTGTCTGGCTGTGACTGGTACTTCGGTAAATATTATTGGGCAAACATTTACTGTTTTTGGCTATATCATTCGTGTCTTGAAGCTGAGGAAAGAAACCACACTTAGTACATTGAATGAAGGTCAAGAAAACTATATTCGCCTGTTCCACCGCAATATTGTACTTTCGCAACCACATACTATCTTCTCGCATCCGACAGATATTGTGTATGTGGCCATTTATTCGTCTTCCATCTGTTTCTGCGCTTACTTGCTTCCGTATAGCATTATGTCAAACATTAAAAAAGATATGTTCTCAAGATTCCTGCGATGCCAACGCGTGCGATGCGTTGTACTCTTCAAGCGCACATGCGCAAATAGGCATATGCCAATTATTTTAAAGAAATTGTCACGTTCTAAGTCCCGAAGCTGCACAGTGGGATATGAGGGCACGTATTGGGGGCTGCGGGGTAATCCTCACGCTAAAGTAGTCCTTTTGGTTGTCGTCGTTTTCGAGTCATCATTCCGCCGTCGTTAATCCGTCGTCATAGATGCATCGTATCCCCATCGCAACAATAAATATTATTCGCAGCAGCTGCGACTGTATGTTCTTGAAACCACTTATTTAAGGTGGGCAATAAACGGAAGATTCTTGTTTTTAGTGTCTGCAAAAAGAAAAAAGCGCTGAAGGTTTTCTATAGCTTTCTACAGTACATCAACAGATGCCTTGTGAGTTGGAAGCAGCCCGGGCAGCCGCACAACTAAAATTGTACAGTGGCCTCGACATGTGTAAGCCGTAAGCAAAACTCCCATTGTGAGGCGTGCTAATACAGCGTTGCTCCCGCTCCCTTTTTTTTTGTAGACAGTGTCTTCCTTAGCTAGCTACCCCCACATTTCTGTATCAGGTGTGCGTGTTGCTTAACTCGTGTACCGATCCCGAGATAGCGCCATCTGAAAATGTCAGCCGATCCCGCAAGTAGTACACTCCAAAAATGTTCCCTGTTCCCGTGGGTATAGGCTGTTCAAAAATGTGGGCCGGTACCGCGTATGGTGTAATAAAAAATTGACCTTCGTTCCATGAAGTGAACCCGTATCTCGCTATAGCGTGCTTCTCTCATGTCTGCCATCATTGTTTATCTCTGTTTGTGTAATTATTTCTCAGATTTTTCAGCCCATTATTTTATTTCCCAGCTCATTAACTAGGATCCGTTCTTTCGAAGCGCCGATAGAGAACTGCATTACGTGCCTTTCCGAACGCTGAGCTATGTCGCGCAGTAACGCCATCCGCTCCGCGCTGCGCTACCTGTGCGAATTGGCACCGCGCCGGCTGTTTCTATGAAATCATCCGCAGCCTCGCTCGCCTATTCTTATGTAGGTCATTCATCGTCCGCCCTAACAGCTGCGCCACTGACGTCATTCTTGGCACTGTGCCAACTTTTATCGCCGAGCTTCATACACCCCGCATCGCGAATCTTCTTAGAGGGCGCAACGTATTTCACATTTCAGAACTCCGACGCCCCTCCTGCAACCGCCACGCGAGGGCTGTGCTGTTCGCGATATAGAGTGCCATACGCAGTGACTCCGCCCCATTCTCACCCGCAACTGGCTCAGGGAGAAATTGTCTTTGATCGGCGTCAATTATACGTTGAATCGCCTTGGAACTTTTTTCTTCTTCTATTTTATTCGCAGATGTAAAACAACCTTAATTAGTTTTAGCGTCGTGCGTTTGTCATCATGGGTTGTCAAGCATTTTGCAGATTCAGATATGTGTCCAAAAAAGAAACACACCTCATTTGTATATAGTGGGAAACTAACGTTAGGAATGGATTCTCCAATGTTTTCTTTTTGTTGTTCGTTTTCTTTTCGCTTTTATTGTGCTGTCCTTGCACGCACTTTGTGGTTGGTGTGGAAACGCTTGACATGAAGTGCGATTGGTTTGTAGTCAAAAGGACGTACGTCCTATTGCTATTTTAAATAGCCCTATCTTGGTCAGATGTGGAATGATTTCTGAAAGCATATGAAATATAAATTCCGGGTTTCTAGTTGCAAAAACCACAATATGAATATGAAGGGACTCCGAATCGATTTTTACCTTTCCGGGGGTTTTTTTTATCTGCCCCTAAATCTATCTACACGTGAGTTTTTTTTTTCAATTAGTCCACATCGTGTCTAAAGCTTGCTTCATATATTCGACTTGCAGAAGGATTGAAAAGCGGGCGAGTAGGAACCTATTCACTCTTGGGCAGCGCACATAGAAAACAAACACCAGAATAAATACAGGACAAGCGCTAGGCAAACGCTTTATGTGCGATGCCCAAGAATGGATATACTCGAATTAAGTCAAGAAACGAATGCTATAGGTGACCGAAAGACAAAAGTTCATGTCATACCCGCGAAGCACAGTAAATACGTTAGGAAACACTTTTCGCGGACGTAGTCCAGTCTAACCAACTGATACGTCGAAACCAGCGAAGCTGCGTAAACGACTTCTTTCACTTTTCATAAGCACAAAGCGTTTGTTTGTTCATGGTTCTGATGAAGATTAATCAACGATGCCAGCCATGCGCATTCTCTCCAACGGCCTGGGACTGTGAACTATTCCCTGGTCATTAGGCCGGTTCGGTTCTATCACGTAACGGGGATGCTAGGCAGTATCTTTAACGTTCATCGCCTATCTGGCCTCCAATGTGGAGATGGTAAAACGCGAACAATTAAGAATTACTGCCCCCCCCCCCCAAATAATAATAAAAAACAACGCGCACACCTCTTGTGCCATTATACTCCAAGGATAAATAAGCACGGTTATTTTTTAGAACGAATAATAAAGAACGTCTTAGGGCACATCCTTAGTGACGGCACTCAATCAGGCTGCGTTTCATTATCACAACGTTGCATTATTAAGTGTGCAGGACGGTTGTCTAGCGTTCTACTGAATGCGTGTCCCACCGCCAGCGGCGTTGCGGACATCGCAAAGTACACCGTAATAGACTTTCCATGGCGCACAAGATGAAAAGAAAGAAAACTGTCGTATTTTGCAGCTAGATGTTTACTGTCCACTCCGCTCTGACTACAGAGTTCACATCCGTGTCGCATGCGCACGACACGTCGTAGCACGAACGCACTATGTCCATGTCAGCAGCGGAAGGCAGAGCGCTGTCGCGGCGGTGCTGCAGAGCAGGTTAAGAGAAATTTGACGATCGTCGATTGGTTTTGTTGATTTTGCACCCAAACGTTCTGGGCGTCTCGCGCGTCTAAGCAAACCATTAAGCCCTCCACGTGCGGCCGCGCATTCGCCCTCAATTGCTTTACAGCACGGTGGCAGCGCCAATAGTGTGAACGTGCCTCGAGCTTCTGTATATTTCATATCGCAATAAATGAAACGTTGAAAAAAAAAAAACGCATCCACGAGTGCACCTGCCACTAAGCTTAGGCTCACCTTGTATAATGAGCTCATGTCCGTATTCCGTTGTCAGTGAGCTCAATATCCACACTGCCTTATTTTATTGGGATAGCTGTTATATGGATACTCTAGACGAATTTCCACTGTCGCCGTCGGCGTTGTAGTCGCCGTGATGCTTCGTATGAAGTCCAAATGCTATAACATCGCGGTGGCGCTCTGTATGCTTCAGGTGCGAGCAAAAGCAATGCGAGGGTGAGCGGAGATGGATAGCGGCTCTATCTCGCGCGCGCAAGGGAGCAAGCTCGCAGTCTTCCTTGGCGCGCAAGGCAGCAGGAGGGAGGGGCGGCGTTTTACTTGGGCTGCGTATGGCGCGGCGATCGGCGGTGGATACAGAGTCCAGGGGTGCCGAGGGCTGGTAGCTTCGGGTGGCAGTGTTCTCGCCACTTAGTTCGCGTTGAAGCGATTCGCCACATGAAGGCCGCTCGCTGCTGTTGCTGCCGCTCTTCCTCGCGCCAGCGTTCTGACAGTGAGTGACCGCGGTCGTCGAATGAGATGCCGTATTTACTTATTTACAATACTGCCGCTCTCGATCGAGAGCATACCAGGTGGTCATATTGAGAGTACATTGTACAGCAAAACTGAATATATATATATATATATATTATATATATATATATATATATATATATATATATATATATACACATACGCATAGGAATGTGCAATTGGGACATACATATTTACGCATATGATTTGCAACACTCTATACAGTAACATACATGACGGACAAAAGGTTCACTGAATACTACGTATACATTTAATTTGAACACAAAATAAGAAAGCGTACCATAATAATTAACATGAAAAAAAGACAAGAAAGGCAACTCAAGTGCTATATATCTATATATATATCCTTCACGATGAGACAGTCAGCTTGTCACTTGCGTAAAAATGCTGGTTGTCAATTTAAAGTTAGTGCGTCTATGTTCGTGCATAACTCAGTGTTACCGCTTGTTATATCGCGACCTAATTGGTTTCATTTCCGTATTGCAGATGGGAAAACTGAGTCTTTAAATGCGTCGACCTTGTGAGAATATTGTCACGTAGTAGTGACGGTGAAGAAAACAGTCGCAAAACTGTGAATGACGAAACGGACTTTATTGGGCGAACCTGTGCCACAAAGCAAGTTGCACTCGAAGGTAAAGGATAGCGGCGGAATACAGTCGGCGATCGTTCCGAAATTTGATCAGCGGCGAAACGCGTCGGCTTTTATACATGAGTCATTGAATGTTCAGATTATTCCCTGGTTGCGCGCGTCTCTTCCAGAACGTTCTAGACAATTCGAGTCGGTCATACAATCAGATAACATAAGCGTCGGTGAAAACGGGGCAATGGAAAGAAACATCGATAACGTTCGAGAAACTTTCGATACATGCTGGCGCGTCCTGCGCCGAGCGATAACGGTTGACATCTGTGAGCCGGTGAAGAGCGGTCACCAGTAAAAGATAAACAAGTACACGTGGCAATATTCTACTAATGTATGCAGATGCTTATGATGGCTTCACGTGACTTTGACTAAGCGAAATATTTGGACTGGTCAATTTTATAAGTATTATGGAGAATTTGAAAAAGCCTTACGTTGAACAGTTTCCGGTTTTTTAATGTCAGTCATCGAGCGCGGAAACCATACTGTATTAACATACTATAAAATGGGTCTCACGAAGGCCGTGTAGGCTAGGAGCTTGGTAGACGGAGGTGATAGTTTTAGGCATCGTTTAAGGTAGAACAGTTTGCGCAGTGCTGTGGTAGTGATGCTTGTTAAGTGAGTGTCCCATTCAGATCAGATGTTAACGTAATACCTAGATATTCGTGTTCTCTTACTTTTGCTAGGGGTTGGTTATTATAAGGTAAGTGTAGCGAGAGGGTTTCTTTCTTTCTTGCGACGGTCATGGTCACGGGATTTTTTTTACGTTAACGGACATCTGAAAATTATTGCACCAATCTGCCAGCATGCTAAGAGATGTTTAGTTAGAAGGGGATCATTGCGACTGTTAATTCACTGTAATAATGCAGTCATCAGCAAATAACTTTATACTGCACTCTATGTTATGTCATGTCATAATAAATATAAAAAATAAAATTGGCCCAAGCACTGATCCCTGCGGAACTGCGGATGTTACTGGTACATTTTCAGATGGCATGTTTTTTATTACCACGTATGGCATCGTTAATAAAAAGTTACTTTAATCGAGGTGGTTATTGCTTCTTTTCCAAGCACGGTTCTAGTTTCGCTATTAGTTTTATATGGCATACAGAATCAAAATGCTTTAGCTAGGTCAAGTAATATCATATCAATTTGACTGTGGTTATTGATAGCACACGCAAGACCATGAACTACTTCCGTGAGCTGAGTAATGGTTGACAAACCGCTATGAAAACTTCGTTCATTAGGGGATAGGTAGTTTATTGCCTCTAGGAAATTAGTTATATGTTCCAGAATTATATGCTGGAGTAATTTACAGGATGTGCTGGTTAATGTTAAACAGCCTATTTGTGTCTCCCGATTGTGGATTGCAGTTACTTTAGCGACTTTCCAATCGTCTGGTAGTTGGAAGTTAAAATTTATTTGCGAAAGATCAGGCCGAGGTACGTGCTACATAATTTCGCATATCTTTGAGGAAAATATTAGGAATGTCATCAGGGCCATTGGCCTTTTTGGGATCTAGATTTAGCAGGATGTTAAGAATTCCGGCATCAGTGATGTCTATGGGACTAATACTGGCATTAGTAGCCGTTCCGAGGGGAGGTAGAAAGCCATTATCTTCCTAAACAGTGTATGAAAAAAATCGTTAAACTCGTTTGCTCCAGCGGTGTTTTCCTTCTGGCGAGGGCGTGGACGCCGAGGACGTGCTCACGCGAATTATCTCCCAGAATCTTTGCGGACTACTTGTAAGAAGGTTCAGAAGGGTTACCTTGAAGTACTGTTGTCTCGCTGTCTTTTCTTTTCTTTGAAGTCTGCAACAGCGGTAACTAGCTTTGAATTTTTACTTGGGTCGCTAGCACTGTTTTTAATTGTACGGCGTAACCGTTTAACTCGTCGTTTTGCGTGGATGACTTGTAGAGTTATCCATGGGTTATCTGACCGGGGTCGTTTACGCTAAGAAGTATGAAGTTACGCATGCATTGAAGAACAATGCTTTTAAAATAGATCCATGCGTGGTTAACAGGTTGTCGATGTTCTAAAGCCATCTTCAGAAAACGATTGTAACTCATCTACAACTAAGTCGATATGCTACCGTCGTCAGCTCTTTCAAAGTTAGGCACATTTACTACAGGTGACAAAGTTTTTAATGTGCCGTGCAATGGTAGTAGACATGGTGGTATTTGTGATCTGATATACCCTCAGTAATATGAACCTGGATGTGACTTGCAGAAAAATGAGTGCTAAGAAATATCAAGTCCAGCATATTTGCTGTGGAACCTTGCGTGCGTGAAGGCTGCAATACGACCTGTTGAAGGTTGAAGTTAAGCATGAGGTCAACTAGCGCATTCGAGTCAAATTATGTGTAATGCATAGAAACCCACTTAAATCTGTAAGGTTAAAGTCTCCATGAGCATGACTCGGGAGTTGCGCGCGTGTGGTTGCATGATTTACTGAAGGGTCTCTATACACTCGTAACCTGCGGACGGACTCCGGTAAACACATCCAGTGATAATTGGATTGCCATTGCA
This sequence comes from Dermacentor silvarum, assembly GCF_013339745.2. NCBI lineage: Eukaryota > Metazoa > Arthropoda > Arachnida > Ixodida > Ixodidae > Dermacentor > Dermacentor silvarum. The sequence goes on from NC_051155.1 coordinate 73,638,408, forward strand.
CAGATCTTGCAAAATACTGCTTCAGCATCCTCAACCGTTGGCAGGAGCACGAAACGAATGGACTGTTTAATTAGTAGGACCAAGCCTCCACTTCGACTTGATCGATCTTTTCTAATCACCGAGTAGTATGGCGGTGCGATTCTTGGCTGTGGATTGCAGATGAAAGACATGTTTCAGTGACACTAACTATGTGAGGATCGCGATCAAGTAAAATATCTTCAATGTGTCAAGCTTGTTCCGTATACTCCTGGCGTTTATATTCATGAGTGTTAGTTCCTTGATTGCATATTGCTGAGAGGCACTGGCCGGCTTATCCCTTCGTCGTTTTTTTGCAAGGACACTTTGTCAACCCTTTTGTCACACCAGACGTATGGCCGATTGCTGACGTACAATTTATCGAACGCGAGGGACACTTTCTCGTGTTATTCGTGGTTTTCTTCCGTGCTATCCCAAAGCTTCTTTCTTATTTCTCGCACTTTTTGTGAAAAGTCTTCCCCGATAGACAGTCCGTGTTTTTCAGTTTATAACCTCTCTTTAAAATATCTGTTGTACGTGGCGAATTTACGAGCTTAAATATAAAGGCCTTGCCTTGTTTCCTTTAGCCTTGCCTAAGCGGTGGATGCATTCTATAGTTAACGCTTCCAAACCAAGCGTGTCCTGGACGATTTTTCGGTTACTGTGTCTTCTAAAAAAGTTAAATTAAACTATGGGGTTTTACGTGCCAAAACCACGATCTGATTATGAGGCACGCCGTAGTTGGGGACTCCGGAAATTGGACCACCTGTGGTTCTTTAACGTGCACCTAAATCTAAGTACACGGGTGTTTTCGCATTTCGCCCTTAATCGAAATGCGGCCGCCGTGGCCGGGATTCGATCCCGCGACCTCGTGCTCAGCAGCCCAACACCATAGCCACTGAGCAACCACGGCGGGTTTACTGTATCTTCTAGTGCTTCAAAAAACGTTTCCCGTTCAACTTCGACAACGCCATAGACAATCACATTCGACCTCCTACGATTTTCCATGTCGTGAATTCTTTTTTCAAGCGTTTCAATCATGCGATTCACAATAATAACCTGATTTTGGGAAGCATCAAGTTTTCTTTGAATTATAGTTAACGCGATTATTTTCGTTTCTATATCAAGCAGCCGCTTTTCCTTAATGTCCTTGGTATCTGCTGCAATTCCCTTAAGATCCTTAGCGATCTGCGCAAGGTCCGGTCCTGGGTTGGTTTCAATGTCACCTCCAAGCAAAAGTAGGCCCCCCAGATACACTGCCGTCTCGATCACAAAGAAAAATGGCAGTGGGCATGCCAGCACTACCAAAAACGGATTGCTCGTGCGAATGCACGTACCATAACGTTTCCTCACCTGCACAGTGTAGGCGAACGGGTTAATTGTGGTCTGCATGCTGGTAGTGCAGTCATGCCCAGTGACCAAAATGTTGCCGGTGCGGCCTTTTATAGCCTCGATGTGTGGTGGCGCTGTCTTGGAGAGTGCTGAATAGTTCACACGTGTAGCTGTTTGCAGATGCACCAGATAGTCCATCGAAAGATTTCGCGAAAAGCAGCTTGTGTCGTTGTGCCCTTGCGCAGCCCAAGTCGAATCCAATCGTTTCGCTTGCCAGCGCACGGAGGCAATACGGACGCGAACAGGATCTGCACAATGTAGGCAAATGGGTTAATTGTGGTCTGCATGCTGGTAGTGCTGTCATGCACTACCCTGAGAAAGAGAAACTTTAACGAATATAATGAAATTTTAGGTCCCGTGGTTGGGGCACCAATCCAGGGCTCCACTGGCACGAGCGGCTAGGTGCGCTTGGTCCAGAAGAGCCAGTTGGCTGTCCTGGTCCTCGTCCGCAAGCCGCGCCTCCCACTGGTATTCATGTATTCATGTGCCCCTGTGCATGCCTGACAACGTACTTGTTAATTTAGTTAGTAAGCGAGTGTTAACAGCAGATCGTGCAGCTGTCTATTATTTTGCTATCGCAATCAGCGTTTCACCTTTCGGGCGAAACTGCAACTTGGGTCCTTCTTGATTTCCATTCTTCGACCATTCATTAATCTTACAATATTTTTAATGCACTTCTTTCGCGGTGTCTACGCTTGCAGAGATCTTCGAGTACCTGAACGTGCGCAGGTCCTGTACAGGCCGTGCGAAGTGAGCAGGAGCTGCGAGCCGTGTGCAGAGGACAGCTGCGCGAGACATACGAGCGAGACTACGTGCTCTGCGTCAGCTTCCACCGTGGTGCTCCCTCGGACGGCATCAACGCTAACGGCAGCAGTGGATTCCCGTCGCTAAATTACACGCTGCACATGTTCGCTGGTGGCTTGCCCAAGGTCGGGTTCAGACAGCCTGTAGAGTTTGGTGACCAAGAGCCTACGTACTTGGAGAGTAAGTTGAAACACCGGCCAGAATGGTCACTTTGTGTCAATTCGCCAAAGCTGAAATTTGCGACGGTTGGTTTTTCACGATCGTCAAATTCTAACGCGTGAAAGTATGTGTCTCGGCGCTCGTCCTTTGTCCTTTACGGGCTTGTATTCGAGAAATGTGTCTATATGGTTGTACGCGTCGTGGATTTTTCTTGTAGCAACAATTATTTGCGTCAGTCTTGGACATTACTCGTAGCTGTGGCCCAGTTGCCTTCCTGATGACTATGCGCACCCGCGTGCTGAGTGAGAACGTCGCCTTGAGGAAGAGAGAGGGTAGAAGCGTGGACGAGTGACGGTGATGACCAACATGCCGAGGGTGAAAAACTGTGGCTGTCGTTAAATCATCTGGCTCCGGATTCACAAAAACGTTCTTACGCTAAAACTATTCGTAGAAGCAGGTGTCAGCCAATCGTGGCGTTGAACATATCATTAGCGACGGCTACTGACCATGCAAGCAGCATTTGCGAACGAAAAGCTTTGTGAATTCGGCCTGATACCTGATGAAGTAAGCGCAAGTTGAATGTAAAGAAAAATCGAATAAAATAAACACAAGGAAACAACAGTAAAACACAAACTAAATGACTTTCATTATAACAGACAATTTCTGTATATCTGTATATAAATTAAAACGATGCCCACGTACTTTGTACATGGTATGGGATCCGCGTAATAAAATGGCATAGCATTAAACGTTAACACCAAATGCGGGCCATGACGAGGGCATTGCAGTCTTACTCAGCCTCTCAAGGTGCTAAACATCACGAGGGAAGAGTGCGAGAAGCTGGAATTTGAATCACGCTCTAGTCGTTTCAATTAGCTATTTGGGCGTGAAAGAGAGAATACATGCAATCGCGGCCTAATGGTTAGAGCATGCTTACGTGCTGGGAGACAATGCGCGAGCATTAGGAGTGTCAGAGTGGATATAGTTTATGTGGTGAAGTGTGGCAAGCCCGTCATTGGCAGAGGTAAGAGGGATGGGAGAGCTTAGAAGAACTTATATATATATATATAATATATTATATATATATATATTATATTATATGTAGTGCAGAATGATGGTCGTCTGCGAACAGTTGCACTTCGCTTCTCGAAGAGGGAGGATGTCGAGTGCACTCCTCAACCACATTTTGAATTGTGGCGAACGCAGTTTCATCATGGATCCGGGACCTCAAAGAGGTGCCGTAATGCTAACAAATTTATCTCGCATATACCGCTAAGTCACCACCGGTGTATAGACAGGATTCACCTGGTTCGGAAGTCTGTAACAGAAAACTCTAGGTGTGTTAAGCCTACTGCGAGCGCGCCGCAGTGTGCACAAAATTGCAAGTGACGTTTTAATACGCGGTAAAGAAACGCTACTTCATTCCATGAGAGTTTTCAAAGCTGCCCGTGATGAACGCGCGCTCGACTTTCGAGGTATCATGTACTGTCGCATACCTCAGAGTGAGCCAGCGTGGCAAGTTCTGGCCTGTTTTCTTATTTTTGTTATTGCCTGTGACGTGCCGTAAGATACGCCCCAAAAGAGGAGTAAAGGGCAACAGTGAAGGAGCCAGACAAGCTGTCTATCCTACTTACACTGTGTGTGATTGCATATATAGCCGAAATCGCCAAGCATGTTCAATACAGCCGCCCGATTGAACTGATCGTGTTAACGTGCTATGCCTTCGAGAAAACAGCACAGAGGGTTTCCCTTTACGGTGGCTTCAGAAACCCTCATCTGCTTATTCCTGGTGCGGAGTGCCTCATACC